>NC_134812.1:35907097-35934597 GCF_046742065.1 Oratosquilla oratoria
AACCTAACTTAACCTAATCTCAATTTCAGTGTTGACATTCGGCGTTCTGGGGTGACAATTCTTCAGGTGGGATCTCAAGGGGTGACGATTCTTCATGTGGGCGTTCTGGGGTGACGTTTCTTCATGTGGGCGTTCTGGGGTGACAATTCTTCATGTGACACCTCTTTTCATTAAATCAGTTTAATACATTGGTCATGATTCTGAACAAGAAAAAGTCGGAAAACCCTTCGGCGGAGTCACTGAAGCCTTCGTCTACGCAGCTCCACCTTCCGGTGGTGATGATGGTCGGTGTTGGACGGGCGGGAAGCTGTTCCCCTTTTGTGTTGTAATGTTACGACGACATAAGTGTCAATAGTCGGAGTTGTAACATTCAATCTGACGCGGTCGCGATGACCACGGTTGACTACTGCTCGTTGTGAGGCTTTGTGGGGTGCCCAGTCATACTGGGAAACGGGTCCCTCGACTTTGTGGGGTGCCTCATAATACTGAAGAATGACCCCGTGCTGAATACATGAGACCTCTCGGGAGTCGACAATGGTCTCTTGTCCCAGCGCGGCGGAGGAAGCAGGGGGTACCACGGAAATGAATAAAGTATTCAGGCGGTAGAAAGGATAAAATGAAACTTGCCCAATCGTACGGAAGAAATTAATCGAAACAGGCCGAGTGGCAAGCAGAATAAAAAGTAAAATACCACCCGGGACTTAAGAAAGTATTCTACCACTGCATAAAGTTTCGAGAGACAATCGTCACACAATCTTATTCACCTGAAGGGGCAGGCTCCAGGATGAGCTGAGTCTCACTGGATCGAAACCTTGGGTGAGAATGAGTCAGTGAATCAGTGAGTCAGAAAGTGAGAGAGGGAGGGGGGAGGATGGGTAGTGGTATTGGTGTGGTAGTGGTGATGATAGTGACGATGATACTGTTGGTGATATTGGTAATTGTGGTGATAGCGCTGATGGTGGTGATGATAACAATGGTGAAGACATTTGTGCTGGTTATGATAGAGGTTCAATGTGTTCCCGAAACAAAGAAAAAAAAATCTTCCGAGCTCGAGACGGCACTGAAGACAGGGTCGCAGACTCTACTCGACGAGGATCCGAGAACTCCCCTTAAAGTAGTGCTAGTGATGCATAATTGTTTAATGCCTTTGTGACGTCCACTAAACGATATCATTCTTCTCTCAAGCTCGACTATTCCGTCCCTTGATTACAGTAATTTTGGTTCCATTCCTAATATCTTCCAGTGAGTGCTAATTGTTCGAACTCTCTTGGCACATATGAAAGGACAGACTTGTTCATAGCTAAAGGGCTCCTAGTTTTGTTCCTCCCTTATTTTTATGGTTTTATTTTTTCTTATTCTCATTCGTATTCTTATTTTTGTTCTTGTTCTGGTTCTTGTTCTCATTGTTATTCCCCAGCCTATCTCGAATAACTCATACACTATGGTGGGTTACTCTGGCAGTCGTCAAGCGATTTAATTCAGTCTAAGGGGAGCCCCACCATATCAGGACCGATATGAAAATTGTAAGCAATGAGATGATGTATAGGGGAGCTGGGTGAAGACTTCAGATATTTTTTCCATCTATTTATATCTTCATCTTATTTTTCATTCTGACCTAACCTCATCAGTAGCAGTCTACTGTCTGACCAATTAGGGCATACAATGTATTGCCAACCAGCAAGGCGTTTTATGGTCTTACAGCCAAATAAGATGTAACTTTGCTAGATTGAGAGTTAGCGTCACTGACTTGAGAAGATCTGTCAGGACAAGACGGTTAAGATCTACAAATACCGAGACAGTGACAGTACCAAGAGATTTTTAGAACCTCTTCAACGAGATATCGTACTATACGGATTTTTGTCCCCATTATTGCCAGATCCAAGACCGTGATGAATCACGCCCACAAGACCCTTTGTTGCTTATAAAGGGGTGGCCGATCAAAATAATAAAAAACTACAATAAATCCTTCAACGTTACTTTGCGTGTGTGACCCAACGAAAAGTCTCCTTTGATGGCAACCTTAAGACCTTAAGAGTAAGACCTTAAGGAGAACTTAAGGAGGCCAAGACCTTAAGGAGACAGAGAGAATTTAAATCTCTGGCAACCGCACGTAAAAGATTCTAGAGACCATCACAAAAGCAGAACGATGATGACAATGGTTGTCAGTGTTCATAAAAAAAAAAAAAATGGTAACGATGTCATTCGTTTTGTGTAAGTTGTTTTTTGTAACAGTTTTACGACAAGATTGATACTTCGATAGGAGCTTACACCAAGAGCCGCTTAGGTTCGCACGTGTGTGCGTGTGCACGTGTCCCTCTACATATAAACACACACATACACACACACACACACACACACACACACACACACACACACACACACACACACACACACACACACACACACACACACACACACACACACACACACACACACACACACACACACACACACACACACACACACACACATTTTCGAATGAATGTCTATGGGTAATGGCTGCCATCAGTTCAGCATTAAACTTTTTTTTATCGAGGCAATACTTACCCATTCATTCTGATAACACGGGGGGGGGGGTGGCGCTACAATTGACTGTAAGAATAGAAGAGCTAGTGAATTCTCGGCTGTAATGATTTTTTTTTTTTTTTTTTGCGGCCACCATTTTTTTTTTTTTTTTTTTTTTAGCCCTATGGCAGTCCTTCAGTCGATTGTTTCTGAGAGGAAGAGAGGAAAGTCACTGAAGATACTGGCACTAGACTGCATGATTGCAAGTTTGCAAAGTGTAAGAGATAGCATGTCGATGTTTGAAGGCGACGTTGTACTGTATAGTTGCTGGACGAGCTTGCCAACTGAGGTGCTAAGGCAGTGTTTCCCGACCTTTTTCTAGCCATGCCTCACCAAATCACCTCTAGAATACTGATGTCCCAACCCCCATAGTGTGGTGATATATAATCCTTATTTAAAAAATGAACTCCGTTTCAAGTGAAGAAGCTTAAAACACCAATACTTTGATTTAATCTTTAAATTTTTATTTTCTACTTAATATTTAAACTTAAAGTTTGTTAAATCGTAGGCATAAACAACCTTCAAAACAACATGGCATCCATGGAAAAGAAAAATTAAATAAACAAAAAACAATTAAAGTTCTGAGCAACAAATTGGCAGTGCAATTGGGGGTAAATTGAAAATCGAAGACAGAATGATGAATTTAATAAATATGTGATTGCTACATTTTTATTCATTGGAATGTTACGGTTAATAGATCACAAGAACATAGACTTTGGTTACCAAAGCACCTAAAAATCAAATTGCCCCCCTAAAAAATCAAATTGCCCCTCTGTGGGGTGTGCTCCCCTCGTTGGGAACCACTGTTCTAGGACAAGGTATTAAAAAATAACAATGAAAAAAAAAAAAAAAAAAAAGTGTTGTGAATAGGAAGTGAGGCTGCATGGTAAGATTACAAAATCATGTTTGGAAACTAGGTAGTAAGGTTAAGTTACAAAATAAGGTTGCAAGGTGAGGTTGCCCAGAGGAGGTGAAGGTGGAGTATACAAAGCGAGGTCAGATAAGGTTGCAAGCCTTGATTGCAAGATAATTTTCCTTGATGAGGCTTCAAGGCGAGTCTGCAAGATTAACAGGCGAGGTTGTTAGCCGAAACTGGAAGGCAAGGTTGCGAGGTAAGGCTTGAAGGCAAGTTTGCAAGGCAAGGCTTCATGCTGAGGTGCCGTCAGCTGCCTACCAGGTGACAGACACTCCAGAATGGCATCAGATTCCACTCATCCTCAGCTCCACTGTATAGTTTACTGACGGGCTAAGTTCCGTTAGTGACATCCCTACGAACCAAATCACTCAGGATCCTTTTATGATTGGAGGCCAACCTACACTCAAAAGAAATTATGAGCTCCTTTTAACTTCTACCCTTCCTCCGTTGGGCTACCTTCCTAGGTCTCTCCTTAACCATTAATATGACTCCACCTCTTCGGCGTGGTGCTAGACCCAAAGATAGAAGCACTGTTTATCATTGACAAAATCCTCACCTTCAGGTCTTTGGCGAAGTGTCCCCCCTCCTCATACTCCATCTCTCACTGAGACCAGTGGGTCCCTCTGGACCGCATAAAATTCTCAGGCACAAACTAGAAAAATGTCTGTAAACAGCGTCATTGTATTGTTGAGATTCTCTTTGTCTTCGATCTGGATTACAATAAAGTAGGGGGGGGAGGAGAAGCAAGAGGGGGGGAGGAACAGGAGGAGGAGGAGAAGAAGAAGAAGAAGAGGAAGAAGAAATGAAGAAGAAATGAAGAAGAAAAGAAGAAGAAAAAAAGAAAAGAAGAAGAAGAAAAGAAGAAATGAAGAAGAGGAAGAAAGTTTAAGAAAAAGACGAAATAGGAGACGAAGACAGCACGAGACAAAGACGAAGAAGACGAAGAAGACGAAGAAGACGAAGAAGACGAAGTAATAATGATAAAAAAAAAAAAAAATTGTCTATGCTTTCGCCCGGTGCTTCATTAGACATCCAGAACGGCCCCTGATTGGCGGGAGATGTGTTTATCTTAGATTATGACGTCTGGTGGTCTAACAGGTGAACCTATTCATGGAGTTCGTTTACGTCCAAAAGCACCGTGTTTCTTCCTCGTCAGAGAGTATTTTTACATGTTTACATTTGTTCTTATCAACACAAGTATGAATACCTCCAGCCCAAAATCCACACATACATTTATGTATATAAACAAAGATACACAAGTATACAAAATTATCTATATTTAATGTGTGCGTACATTTAAACATATCATGATAATTATATGTTACAATGTATTTCTAAGTATATATTATACATAGGTGTGTGTGTGCACGTGTGTGTGTGTGTGTGTGTGTGTGTGTGTGTGTGTGTGTGTGTGTGTGTGTGTGTGTGTGTGTGTGTGTGTGTGTGTGTGTGTGTGTGTGTGTGTGTGTGATTCACCTTGGTCTTTGCATCACGTGTTGGACTCGTGATCGACAGCTATTTCCCTCCCGGAAGAGAGCTCACACATACACACCAACTCCCCACCCACGAGAGTTGGAGTAACGACTCGAAGCGCAGCGATACTGAAATAATTTCAGCCCTGGGCAGGATTCGAACCAGGTACCGCCGATACCTCCGTACTGACAGTCTGAGTCTCTACCAACCGCGCCACCGAGTCGTGTGTGTGTGTGTGTGTGTGTGTGTGTGTGTGTGTGTGTGTGTGTGTGTGTGTGTGTGTGTGTGTGTGTGTGTGTGTGTGTGTGTGTGTGTGTGTGTGTGTGTGTGTGTGTGTGTGTGTGTATACATACGTGCATGCGATTGATCTTTGCCATTTACATATCAGCATATAAGCGTTGAAGCGTATGAGAGTAATGAGGGACAAGTGGGTTGGGCGAACGACGGGGAGGAAGGGAGGGCGCCCATTACGGCTTTAGCATAAGGTTCGACCCCGCCCATTCCCTGCAACCTCTCACACCGACACCGCAACCTCTGCCCACACACCTCTAACAACACCTTTTCGACACAGCAGCCCTATATCAATAGCGCCTTCTGTGCCCCGTATTCAAACTCCTCACCCAACTTGCAAAAGTTTCCAAATATGAAACAAGTATATGCTAGTGATTGCTTCTGACTAGTGGCTAAAGAGGTACCAGTGATTGTCATTTGCCCTAGAATAAAGTTAATGACTCCGGCCACAACGAGATAGTTTGGATAATGGGTACGATGGGTGTTTGGTAGGATAGCACCAGTTCAAGTAGTAAATACTATGATGAGTCTATGTGGTTGTCTAGTACTACTTGGAGGAATAGTACAAGGAGGAGACTTGGTATATGGATGGTAAGGTCGATGGTTGATAAAGGGTCGGGAGGGTTCAAGTCGTGAATGGAAGTTTGATGAAGAGCAGCATACCTTGACTGGTTGATTATTGTATTATATGGCCCTGTTGCGCAAGATAATGTCAGTAAATAAGAGAAAATTAAATGATGGGTGAAAGATCAATACTAATGAAAAAAGATATACGTCTCCTTTGATACAGTATATATTCCATAAATTTGAAACAGTAATTTGAGAGAGGAGAAAGAGAGAGAGAGAGAGAGAGAGAGAGAGAGAGAGAGAGAGAGAGAGAGAGAGAGAGAGAGAGAGAGAGAGAGAGAGAGAGAAAGAGAAGTTAGGGAGAGATGGAGGGAGGAAGAGAGAGAGAGAGAGGAGAGAGAGAGAGAGAGAGAGAGAGAGAGAGAGAGAGAGAGAGAGAGAGAGAGAGAGAGAGAGAGAAGGTGGGAGGGAGAGAGGGAGGGAGGAAGAGAGAGAGAGAGAGAGAGAGAGAGAGAGAGAGAGAGAGAGAGAGAGAGAGAGAGAGAGAGAGAGAGAGAGAGAGAGAGAGAGAGAGAGAGAGAGAGAGAAAGAGAGAGAACATAAGAGCATAAAAAGGAAGGAGACTGCAAGAGACCATGAGACCTACACTAGGCAGTTCCATGTCCATTACTACCTATCATCCCCATCCATAAAGTTGTCTAACCGTTTCTTAAAACTAAGCCTGTTCCATTCGTTGACCACCCTATTAGTAAACCAATTCTTACCTATTTCCTTCTTAAATCTAAATTTGTCCAATTTAAATCCATTACTGCGAGTCCTGCCCTGTTGTCTTAATATGATGACCTTGTTTGCGTCAACCTTGTTAAAGCCTTTGATCCACTTAAACACCTCTATTAGATCACCCCGCACTCTGCGTCTTTCCAGAGTGTAAGTTAAGGTGCCTAAACCTTTCTTCGTAAGGTAATTTTCTGAGCCCATGTATCATTTTGGTCATTCTTCTCTGCACTGATTCTAGTGAATTGATGTCTATCTTATAAGACGGAGACCAAAACTGTACCGCATCGTCAAAGATGGGTCTAACTAACGCTAGATAGAATTTGATAATTACCTCTGCACTTCTATTCGTAACCGTCCTAGCAATGAAACCTAATGCTCTGTTAGCTTTATTCCTGGCACTAATGCAGTTTCCTGGATTTAAGGTCAGGACTCACTAGAACTCCCAAGTCTCTCTCGCACTCATTTTTCTCTAAAAACGTGTTATCTAAGCTATATCTATTTTCGGAGTTGTGTAGCCCTACGTTTAACACACTGCACTTTGAGATGTTGAAGTTCATTTGCCAGTTCACCATGTGAACAATTTGTTATGATCATCATGCAGAATCTTGGCGTCGTCTCCTGACGTAATCGGGCGTCCTATTTTAGTGCCGTCTGCAAACTTACTAACATCACTATTAATCCCATGATCCAAGTGGGGACCCGACTAAAAACACTTCCTCACCTGGATTTTATACCATTTATGGTGACCCGCTGTTTTTTATTTTTTTATTTATTTATTATTATTATTATTATTATTATTTTTTTTTTTTCACTGATCCAAGCTCTAATCCATTCTAACATTTTTCCTCCTATGCCATAGGCTTTGATTTTATTTAGTAGTCTCTGGTGGGGCACCTTTTCGAACGCTTTGCTAAAGCCTATGTAAATAACATCATAACTATCATTGTTATCTGATGCCTTACATACTTTAGTCACACATGACTTACCCTTGGAGAAATCACGAGAGAGAGAGGGGGGGAAGGGGAGAGAGAGAGGGGGGGAAGGGGAGAGAGAGAGAGAGCGAGAGATACGGAGGTAGAGAGAGAGAGAGAGAGAGAGAGAGAGAGAGAGAGAGAGAGAGAGAGAGAGAGAGAGAGAGAGAGAGAGAGAGAGAGAGAGAGAGAGAGAGAGAGAGAGAGAGAGAGAGAGAGAGAGAGAGAGAGAGAGAGAGAGAGAGAGAGAGAGGGTGGGTGGGACAGAGGGAGAGAGTGGGGGCAGAGGGAGAGAGAGGGAGAGGAAGAGAGAGGGAGAGAGAAGGATGCAGGTGGGCGGTCCTCCAGCAGGCATTAATGCAGGACAGAAGCAATCACTCCTCCTCTTATTACCTTAGCAGTAGCAATGGCATATCCGACTTGAACAAAGCGGCCTGATTTCTTGCCCTCCTACTGAACAGCTGACCTGCCTACCTACCGAATAACTGACCTGCCTGACTCCCTACCTGTTTGTCCAACGCATGACCTGCCTGACTCCCTACCTGTTTGTCCAACGCATGACCTGCCTGACTCCCTACCTGTTTGTCCAACGCATGACCTGCCTGACTCCCTACCTGTTTGTCTAACGCATGACCTGCCTGACTCCCTACCTGTTTGTCCAACGCATGACCTGCCTGACTCCCTACCTGTTTGTCCAACGCATGACCTGTCTGCGAGGACATTATGTCAGCCTAGCAACCTGCCTACTTCTCTGTCTGCTGGCCTTTCTGCATACCTCCCACCCTGCTCTTCTTCCAGCCTGCCACTTCTTGTCTCGCCCATTCTATGTGGGCGGCCTAACTGCGCTTTTGCGATTTCCAAGTCCTCCTTTAACGCTTCGATTCGACCTCGAAAATATTTTCAGTGTAGCTACTTGTAATTGCAATAGTACTGCAACTTCTGATTACACTATTTAAAAAGTTCATCATACTTTTGCATCATGATCACCACCATCATCATCATTATCACCACCACCAACAACCATTACCACCACCACTACTACTACTACTACTACTACTACTACTACTACTACTACTACTACTACTACTACTACTACTACTACTACTACTACTACTACTGCTGCTACTGCTGCTGCTGCTGCTACTACAACTACTACTACTACAACTACTACTACTACTACTACTACTACTACTACTACTACTACTACTACTACTACTACTACTACTACTACTACTACTACTACTACTACTACTACTACTACTACTACTACTACTACTACTATTACTGTTTTATTTATTTATTTATTTTATAAAACGATCTCCATTCTCGTGGAACTGTGGTGAAAGCAGTCAGGATCTGTCTTCTACAAAAATCATTGGCCCCGCTCTTGCTAGCGACTGTGATCGACCACCCTTTTATATTTCATATTATTCAACTTTGATGAAGCCTAATACAAACGTTCATTCATCCTACTTTCTATTATAGTCTGCTCAAAATCGAGGTTCTGTATGTGTGCTGACTTAGGAGGTGGGGACCTGGTACCTCTAGGGCATAGAAGAGCTGATCTTAAGAGTGAGAATGACAGTCTACATATCATCCGCACAACAATGCTACTCTTTGGTTGTTGTTTATTTTCTGCCATCACTTCTACTATGCTACTACTACTACTGCTACTACTACTACTACTACTACTACTACTACTACTACTACTACTACTACTACTACTACTACTACTACTACTACTACTACTACTACTACTACAAATACTCATTCATCTTCTAGAGATTATGTTTTGCCTAACGTCAGACAATTTCGTTCAGCTCAGGACAGGTGTCAGTGTTGAAGTGATTGATATAATTGTTCAAACTGTATCACTTATAAAATTTAAATATTTTTCGACCTTATTCTTCCCTGAAATTATGTACGACTCTGGAGCATTGGTTTCGATTTCGATTTGTACGAGCTTATCTTCTTATGTATGTACCTATGTATATACATATATATCAACTCATCTACTTATCCTCCTACCTACCTATTAACCTACTTAACCATTTACCTACCTACCTACTAATCTTCTTACGCACTTGTCTACTTTTTAATCTTCTTACCTACCTATCTAACTACCTATCTACCTACTTATTGACTTGATCATCTACCTACATCCCAGCCTACCTCCCTATCAATCATTCTCCCTACCTATCATCCTACTAATTGGATTGTCAAGGTACCCCCACCCCACTCCACCCCCGTCCCTTCCCCAATCAGGCGCCTAAAATCTTTGCTAATCCTATCGGGGTACGGAGATTGGATGTAATCTGATAGGATTTGCAGTGGTTGATTGGAACCAACTGTTCTAAAAGCGCCTACCCAGTGCAGAATGGATTGGATGGTGTCTGGGCGTGGGTGTGATTTAACAAGGTCTTGAATTATGTGTTGGACATATTGACAACCCCAACTGCTTGCCCACCACAGCAGGAGTGCCGGCTTGCAATGCAGTGATGCTGAAATTTTCAGCCCTGGGAGACTCGAATTAGGATCGCTGAATTAGCGATACACTATCGAGTGTACGTGTACACACACACACACACACACACACACACACACACACACACACACACACACACACACACACACACACACACACACACACACACATATATATATATATATATATGTATATATATATATATATATATGTGTGTGTGTGTGTGTGTGTGTGTGTGTGTGTGTGTGTGTGTGTGTGTGTGTGTGTGTGTGTGTGTGTGTGTGTGTGTGTGTGTGTGTGTGAATGGTATTTAACTTAATGAATAAAAACTGGTGTGGAGAAAAGGTGTACAATACTGGTTGATAAATAATTACTTTGTGGGCATTATGTGCGCAGACTGGCAAATCGATCTTGTTCTTCGCACAAAACAGATCCGTGTTAGAAGCCATCAGCAACCGGTGACTTCGGCTTACTCGAAGTCCAAGGTCTTAGGCCCCTTTCACACTAGGCAACTAGTGACCGTCACTAGTGGCGGTCACTAGTTGCCTAGTGTGAAAGTCTCGGGCAACTGCAAGCAACCAGTGACTGTCACCGAGTTGTGGAATCATTTCTCATCATCTCATTAGTCGAAAGAATGGCATCAATGGAGGAGGTGCTTCTGTTGGCTTTGCTGGTCAAGAAAAAGAGACGGTCGGTGACGGCAGCTGCCAGTGACGGTCACTTGTTACCGGAGCGGGCAACCGCCATAGCCTGTTGCGCAGCCGGGCAACCGCAGTGACGTAGTGTGAAAGGCTCAATTTAAAATAATGGTAGGCAACTAGTGACGGTCACTAGTTGCCTAGTGTGAAAGGGGACTTAGGGCAAAGTTGATGCCCTTTATCACAGCTAAGCTTCTCTTTGTGTGATCTTTCCAATTAGACATAATGTACAATGAGTTTAATAGTGTATAATATGCAGTTCATATATGATTGGTGCTTGGTATGGGCGAATGATTGGATGGTGTGGTGTAGTTTATGGAGTGGTTGGTGAATGGTCCTGTGGTTGGGAACTTGTGAGTGTTTAACCCTAATGATAAACATGAAATTTCCTTGACTGAATAAAATGGACTGGTGGCAGCCAGAACAAATACATAAGAAGGCCATAGAAGTAAATGGGTTAACGTGTGTAACCTATATGGTGTGTGTAGACTTGGTAAGCATGAGTAATGATTCTTGGAGATGAACCTTGCGAGTTATAATGTGTCAAACGAGGAGCGTATACCCTTTCACCTTAACATTGTGTGTTGGGAACTTGTCAAAGATTGTACCATAATTCTTTATGTTCACATTCTAGACTGTCCACAGCTATAGTGGGAATTGCTTAATTCAAATGTATTTACCTTTGGAGACCAGTAACTTAATAGTTGCGTAACATGTTGCCGCACAACTTGTTGTCTAGTAACTTCTTCCCTTGAGGGACCCTTTGGTAATTAGAAGAGGACCGGTGCGTTACCGGGCAGATATCACTCTTTTTCCTCAAACAGGCACCGAGGCCATAACACTTCGCTTCTTATTTTACATATCATGCTGACGCTATCCTTCAATTTGAAGATGGACGACCCTGGATATGGTTCCGGTCAATCAAGATCCTATTCAGATTGGGGTCCAGGCCTTCAAACGAATAAAAATGTATGGCATTTACTACGAGATTTATACCCAGTAAAGAAGCTATTGACTTAATCAACTGGTTGCATTTGAGGTAAAATTCTTGTATCATCAGCATAAGAAAAATCGGATCACATGAAGAATCATCACCCTAGACTTCGACAGGGTGACCGTCCTTCATGTGGGCCATCCTAGGGTGACAATTCTTCATGTGGGCCATCCTGGGTTTACGATTCTTCGGTTTTAAGTTGATGACAATAATTATAACCTTCATTCAACCTATCCTAACCTAACTTAACCTAACGTAACCTAACCTTACCTAACCTAACGTAACGTAACCTAACCTAATCTAACCTAACCTAACCTTAATCCCACTGTTGATATTCGGCGTATGGGGTGACAGTCTCTTCAGGTGGGATCTCATGGGGTGACGATTCTTCATGTGGGCGTTCTTGGGTGACAGTTCTTCATGTGACCCGGAAAATCAAGTCTATAACTGTCAATCACGCAAGAAGATTTTATTCAGATTTGGGGACGTCACCGAAACTAGAGGATCAAGACTAATTTGATTAACTCCGGAATTATGGCGACGAGTTCCACAGATATGACTTCTAACCACAGACAACTCTAATCAGCTGACAGAACGTCATCGTCCCAAAGGAATTACATAGGAATATGATTGACTGCTCATGTTTCATAACGAGAATCATATTCTTCCTCTCATATAGTTTAGTGTCTATCATGAACAAAGAATAATTGAAAATCTAATAAAATTGTTATGAATATTAGGTTTAATAGACAAATGAAGACTGCTTTGATATACTGCGTCTTCTGTAGGGATAAGGAGTTCACGCCAAGTGACACTTAGCCCTAGTATGTACTCGGACCGTCAGGAACAAGAAGTTACCGGAGGCCTTTAGGAATCGAAATCGAGTCCACGTCGTGCAAGGCGTGATTGAAACCAATACGCTACTGCGATGTATTTTTCGTTAGCATGGAGAAGAAAAGTAAAAATAAATAAATAAATAAGTAATAATAATAATAATAATAATAATAATAATAATAATAATAATAATAATAATAATAATAATAATAATAATAATAATAATAATAATAATAATAATAATAATGATGATAATGATATCAATGATAATGATAACAATGATAATAATAATAATAATAATAATAATAATAATAATAATAATAATAATAATAATAATAATAATAATAATAATAATAATAATAATAATAATAATAATAATGATGATAATGATATTAATGATAATGATAACAATGATAATAATAATAATAATAATAATAATAATAATAATAATAATAATAATAATAATAATAATAATAATAATAATAATAATAATAATAATAATAATAATAATAATGATGATAATGATATTAATGATAATGATAACAATGATAATGATAATGATAATAATAATAATAATAATAATAATAATAATAATAATAATAATAATAATAATAATAATAATAATAATAATAATAATAACCATAATAACAATAACTAATAATAATAATAATAATAATAATAATGATAATAATAATAATAATAATAATAATGATAATATAATAATAATAATAATAATAATGATAATATAATAACAATAATAATGATAATAATGATAATATAATAATAATAATAATGATAATAATAATAATGATAATAATAACAATAATAATGATGATAATAATAATAATAATAATAATGATAATAATAATAATAATAATAATAATAATAATATAATAATAATAATAATAATAATAATAATAATAATAATAATAATAATAATAATAATAATATAATAATAATAATAATAATAATAATAATAATAATAATAATAATAATAATAATAAGATAAATAGTTAAATAAATAAATAAAAGATAAACAAAGCAATGTGCAAGGCAATCATACATCTTCCGAAACCAGAGACTTCAGTCCAAAATAAAATTTCTTGAAGAGATACTGTCACCTCAAAAGCTACCGGCAGCCAAAATTTCGCAGTCTGGCTCAAAGACCGAGGTAACTTAATAGTCTGTTGTCGTCTTTTATATTTCTTTATCCCCATGTCCACACTCTTTCTGCAATGAAAGTGTTCCCTCAGCTGAAAAAGTCGCCTGGATGCAGCAGTAAGGATGACACCCCTCGGAACGAGTTAACTCGGATAGGTTAACCCTTTGAATAGTATAAGTTTTCCGCCATGTACGTTAATCAAAATCGCCTAACGAAATCCAGATTAAATGTATAGACGACCATTGAAAACAGGTTTTAGATCGATTTTAACCTGAATAATAGGAGTGGTCATCTCCTCGACTAAATGAAATCACCTGGCGACAGCTTAAGGGCTGCATATAATGAAGCTACCCTAAATGGGTTAAGAACATAACAAAGCACGCTAACACATTAACTTCGCAGATTCCTGGAGTAAAACAACGTGCGGCTGAGCACATTTGAGAGGGTGGGACATAAATCCCACCTAAAAATCATTGACAGAATAATTTATGGATAATATTAATTCTTGTAAATGTTCACACACTCATCCTTCCATTTTCAAAAAATAATTTATAATGAAATAAAGAGCAACAGTTTGATCATTTAATTTATTAAATCACTGATGCTGTTTTATGTTCATTTCTGTTTATGGGCCATTTTCAGCGCTTTGGTACATGTCATTATATTTATACCAAATGTCATTTCCTCCTTACAAAAGAGATAGCCAAATCAAACCAAGATCCCATTTTATTAACAGTCAAAACTTAATCAACTTGTCTTCCCTATCAGCAACTGGGGATGCAAGGTAAGCAGCTTTATCCTTTGGAACAACGCTTGGGTCAGAAACAGTGCAGCAAATAACAGCTCTTCCACAGTAGACCCCGAAAGCCTGAGCTGTTTTACTCCTACCCACATGGCGACCCTTCCCCCCTCATTACCCAGAATAGATAAATCATGAAAGACGAGAAGAACATCCTTTCAAGATGCATCATCCCTTCATTAGTTCGCAATGTCCCTCTATGTCCTCCTACCTTATGCATCCTCTCTTCCCTGTTCAACAAATATCCCACGTGCATCTAATACAGCGTTTCTCAACCTTTTTACCTTTGCGTAACCTTTAAAATAAATTGCATGTCTCAAGGAACCCCTGCGCAAAAAAAAAAACATATACCATATCTTTCTCATTTTATTTTCATCGTAACAATAGGTTAGATAGGATGATGTCTATAATTATATTATTACAATAACCAAGAATATGTCATGTGTGTTTAATTATATTACGTATATGAAATGAAATAAAAAATCAAAAGTGCATTAGCTTATCTCACTTGTTCTCGCGGAACCCTTAGGGACCTTTTGCGGAACCTTAGGGGTCCGGGGAACCCGGGCTGAGAAACGCTGATCTAATACCTCCTTTACCCCATCCATCCTTCTCACTCTTTGTCTCAAGCTCAATCCCTCCACTTCTACTTTTGCACTCTTTGTTAGTCTTTCCTTTTCTATTCTTTTTATGTGCCCAAACCACCTCAGCACTCTTTGATCTACCAAATCCGGCAGCCTTCTTTTGACCCCCATTCTTTACCGCATCTTTTCATTTCTCACTCTATCCATTTATGTAACACCTATTATATTTCTAAAAAGCTTCATTTCGATAACAATAAATGTCTTCCTGTCCCCCTTCCTATTATTCTAGTTACCTCTCATTCCTCTCCTTTTTCCCACAACTCCGTTTCATTACCTCTAAGCTTCACTCTCTTCTCTCATTTCTTTGCCTTACATCCACACCCAATCTAAGTTCCACCAGATGATGATGAGAAGTTCCATCACTTTCTCTCCTTATCATATCCACGCTCAGAACTTCCAATAACTCTCTTGGACACCGCTTTATGATCCTTTAATACTTTCTTGACTATCCTTCCTTGTCCATGTAGGTATTTCTTCTTTAGAAAGAAATTATAAGATTTGCCAAACTTCAACTAGAAAAAAAGACATATTACCAAACAACATAGCTGCATACTAATATAAATCTTTGGCACAATTATTCCGACACTCGTATCTTCATTTTCACACGAAGTTCCACCACAGCACCCGAACAATTCCTATGGAAAAAGTGCTTAAAATCATAGCTACACTCAAACAGATATTTGCACCAAGCGATCCTAGTTACACAAATTGTAATAATCAAAATAATTATCGTTTTCTCTTCTTATCGATACAAAACAAAATTTAGACGAACAATTCTGATCACTATTACTACGAGCTGGACTCTACAAACATCAACTGCATTACACAATTTTGCTTTGTTTTCTGTTTTGTATGACAATATTGTTCCTAAACAATGTTTGGTATGGCACATAATAACAAACTTAGACTATGGTGCTGAGCAATCAGGAATACCAACAAGAACGAAACTACTGTCCTTGTGTCTTTGAGACATCGCAGCCGAGGGAAGCTGGACGATACGTTTTGAGGAAGGCTACACGCGTTTACGCCTTGATACGGCCGTCAGATTTTATAGAGTTTATACACTGCCTCATGACAGTAAGCCTTTTCTTCCGTCACCTTCATATCCTTAACTGAATGGACGTGTCGGTTCCCCACTTGGTGGGGGAGTCTTGCCAGCCTGTTGGCGACACTTAGCCACGTCTTAATCCTATAAAGGTTTTATTCACCACTTTGTCCTTTCTTCCCCTATTCGTCCTCGTTTGTTCCCATGATTGAATATCTTATTCACCAGTCTGTCTTTTTTGTCACTGATCTTCAATATTCAATCTCTTATCAATCATCAGTAATCTGCTCTAATTTTCCGAACCCTCTCTATGATTCGGTCTTCTATTCCCCGAGTCTGTTCCCTCTTTCCACATCCATCCCCAATGGTTGTGCTTTTTCTGCCACTCATCTCCATTATTCATTGTTGTTTAAACACAGTATGTATTTTATTTTTTTCCTCATCCAACCTCATAATTCAACTATTTATTGCCTACAGTCTGTCCTTTCTCCCCTCCCTTCCCACGAATCAACCCCACTTTGCTTTTCCTTTTAAGGAAAAGAGTAATTAAACGTTAGTTTATATATACACACCGCAACCACATAATGCACGATCAGGACCGTAGAGATCTTATCAGACTCTTTCTCGTTCTTCTCTTTCGATTAAATCCATTAAGCCCTTTATATATATTGAGACTCTAACTACCTTGTCCTCCAAGGGACCTCCTTAATGAAGGGAGGAAAGAATCATTACAAAGGGAACTTTACGATGTTGAAGGTTGGGGTTCTTACAATCTTGTTCAACGCGGGTCGCCTGTAGAGGCGCTAATTGATGGAGCTTTGAGTTCAACTCCTTCGCTACGCGGACATTGTTTACATATTCTATCCTAGCTATCACTAGATGGTTTTAATCTGCTGGGACCCGGGATAGGGGCAAGGGTCAGACTCAGAATAAGATAGAGTTTTGATCGATCAAGAAACTATTTGGATCGTCTCGCACGAGTCAGAATAACGTCTACAAAACGTGTCACTACAACAAGGTGATGCCTGGGAAACTGATATGTTATAACACATTTGTAAATGTACACTTTAAACCCACTATCGGAGAAATAATATCAGAATTACAGGAAAACTGTATATTTCGACTATCATCTGTAGTACTCTTCAGCAGAATAGTTACAAGAAGATACCTGTACTCTATCTTCTTGTAACCATTCTCCTGCAGAGGACTGCAGATAGTAGTCGAAATATACAGTTTTCCTGTACTTCTGATATCATTTCTCCGATAGTGGGTTTAAAGTGTACAAGGTGATACCTCTTCCATACCATCTAGTTACCCTTTTTATCACCAGACTATCTTATTCATATTTGTAGCGTCCATTTGGCAACGAAAAGGTTAAGGAGAGAATCAATAGTGCACCGACTTGCCGTGTTGTGCTCATTGTCGCCCCGTAACAACGCTTGATTGGGTTCGATTCCCACTGGTTACTGATGACTACCACTCACCCTGGTTATCTGTACACACAAGGCCAAAATGAAGGATTAGGCCGCATTGAAGCATCTCTTGGTCACATCCTCACCTTCACACCTGAGCTTTGTATGTCCAACTTAACTTTGTATGTACACCTGGCCTTTACATGTGCACCAGACCTGTACATGTGCACTAGACTTGTACATGTACACCTGCCCATTACATGTAGACCAGATTTGTAATGTACAGCTTACACATGTACACCTGATGTTTACGTGTACACCAGATATGTACACTGAGCCCTTACATACATCTGACTTTTACATGTACACCTGCCATGATCACCAGACCTCTACATGTACACAAAACATTTACATGAATACCAGGCATCTGCATGTACACCAGACCTTTATATGCACACCAGTTTTTTATGTATACTAAACCTTTACAAATACACCAGCCTTTCTACACCTTTGTACAAGCGTAAAACGCTGCCAACAAACACAAAAGACCATAACCAAGCCTTTTTTCACGCTGTCCCTCTACTACGACAGATTTAAAGAAGATAATCTCCAGAGGGAATCCACTTGCTTGCACGTGCCAAGGTTCCAGGCGAAAAGGGCACAACCCACACCTCCTTTTGTAGCAAAGCTCAGCTCTTCCATTCTTCAAGGACTGAAATCCACTTAATTCTAATCCTCACGCAACCATAACTCGTATAGAATGTTTCCTTGTCACCTTCTCCTTATTCCCTCTCGAAAAGATAAAGAAATGAAAACAAATAAAAGTAAACATAATAATAGATTAAATTGATATTGGAAAGTGCTGAGAGTCTACATCAGGAGACTCTTAGCAGTTGGGAGTGACCTCAGGTCCACGGAATGTGTGGCGAGAACGAGCCTCGACACACTATGATGACATACTCCCCCCATTCGTCCATCCCTCCCTCTCTCCTTCCCTGTCCCCCATCTCCCTCCCCTCCCCTTCCCTCCCCCCCCCACACACTTTCCTTGCAACGACCCTTTATATCACGGTTCCTGTATAAACAATCAGGAATAACCATTTCCTCCGTAAGAAGGGCATAAACCACCCGCCCATGCGCGCCAATGATGCATATCAAGTGGGCGTGTGTGCAACATGGGCGTAGACACTAGAATCTTCATGCACCATAAACACCTCCTGTGCATGGTAGTGAGCTTTGTCACTGGTTACTCCCTTCAGAGAGGTTCCCTATGGTATTCGCACAGATGGTAAACGCCCACAGTAACCAGTTTCACATTAACCACCCATATTAAACGCCAATACCACATGCTTATGGTGGTTACTCATGGAGTAACTGCTCACGTATCCACCACGGTAACCGGTCACGGTAACTGCCAATAGGAACTCCCCCGTGTTAGACACCCATGGTAACCGACCATGGGGGTAACCACATGAAATAACAACTCGTCTTGTGGATAAGACGAACATCATATTGGGTCTCATTTAGCATAGTGGGAGCGTAAGAGAGTGACAGTACTTCGTTGTCCGCAGAGGTAGACCTCGTTTTGAACCCTCGACTGAGCCTGGAACCCTTTCAAAGAGGGAATTTCAAAATACCTCCCCTTCATGAGAACTTGACATCGAATTGCTGTTCTCTGTCCTGTTCATACTTAATTTCATTTTATCATCATTTATGTACTTACTCTGTGTATTTATCTATCTATTATCTATTTATTCACTTATCTATTTATTCATTTACATATCTATTTATTTATTTTTACTTATAATTTTATCTATTTATCTATTCATCTATTCATTCATTTGTTTAGCTGTTATGGTTACAACTAGTTTTTCTTTCATTTTTTCTTCTTCTTTTTCACTCTTCTTGAAGTATGTGAAAGAAACAAAATGCGCGTGGGTTTAATTGTGGTAGCTCAAGATAATTGCAATTCTAGCTCCGATGTTGTTAATTGCAGGTAATCAAAAATAATTCATAGGCTGCGTCTTTAAACATCCTGTGCGCTTACAAATTTCATATTGGGTGTTGTTATTATGTCTGAAATAATTTAATATGTTTCACTGTAAAGCTACTGTTCCACTATGGCATTTCCAATAAGCAAAGCATGTGTACGTATGTGTGTATGTATGTATGTATGTATGTATGTATGTATGTATGTATGTATGTATGTATGTATGTATACATGTATGTATGTATGTATGTATGTATGTATGTATGTATGTATGTATGTATGTATGCATGCATGTGTATATGTACATATAAATATGTACACATACAGATATGTATATATATATATATATTTATATATATATACATATATATATACACATACATACATATATATGTATATATATATATACATATATATGTATGTATGTACATGTATATATATATATATATATATATATATATATATATATATGTACATGTATACATATATGTATATATATATATATATATATATATACACATATATGTAATGTATATATCTATTCATTTATCTATATATGTGGGTGGGAGGGTGTAGACGTGCTTTAAACGGCGATATTTGATCCAAAATACTTTTCATTTTCGTGTAATGAAGTTATTCAGTGGTCGTTGTTTTGAGTGAGGCCTGGAGCTTTTATCCATGCAATCAATCAATCAATCAATCAAATCAGCCATCCTGAGTCCACTGCTGAACAAAGGCCTCCTTCATAGTATTCCATGATTCACACGACCGCGCCATCCTCTGCCACGTCACTCCTGCAAACTTCTCAATCTCGTCTCTCCACCTTCTGTCTGGTCTCCCTCTTCCACGCTTCCTATCTCGCGGGGTCCACTCAGTAACACACTTGCTCCATCGCTCATCACTTGTTCGGACTAACTTACCTGCCCAATTCCACTTCCTCTCTTTTATTGCTTCCACAATATATTTCACTCTAGTCTGCTCTCTCACCCAACTTGCTCTCTTTTGGTCTCTCAGCGTTATTCCCATCATTGACCTCTCCATTCTCCTCTGTGCTGTCCTTAGTTTTGTTTCCATTGCCTTCATTAGTTTCCAAGTCTCACACCCGTAGATTATTGATGGTAGAATGCACTGATTGTAAACTTTACGTTTCAAACATAAAGGTAGAGAGCCTCTCAGGATCTTATTATATTTACTAAACACTTTCCGACCAATTGTAATGCGTCTTTTTATTTCATTATCATGATCTTTCGTCACTTTCACCATCTGGCCTAAATAATTATACTCTTCAACTTCCTCAAGACTGTCATCATCAATTACAATCTCTTTACTTTGAACTTTCGTGTTGAACATTACTTTCGTTTTACTTTTATTCATTTTTAAACCTACTTTGTTACTTTCCTTGTTTAGATCACGCAGCTTATCTTGCAAGTCCTCTGCTCTTTCTGAAATAAGAATAATGTCATCCGCAAATCTTAGGTGGTTCAAATATTCGCCATTAATCTTTAAACCTTTCTTTTCCCAACTCAATCTTCTGAAAATATCTTCCAAGCAAGCTGTAAATAGTTTCGGTGAAATTGTATCGCCTTGCCGTACTCCTTTCTCGATCTTGATCTTTTCTGTATCTTTATATAGTCGAATTATAGCGGTACCTTTCGCATAAATCTTTTCTAAAACTTTTACGATCTGTTCGTTTGTACCCTGCTTGCGTAGCGAGTTTAGTATTGCTATTTGTTCTACCGAGTCAAAGGCCTTCTCGTAATCTACAAAAGCTAAACACAGAGGTATATTGTATTCTGTCGTTTTCTCGATTAGTTGGTTTATCGCCTGCAAATGGTCTAGGGTCGAATATCCGCTCCTAAAGCCTGCCTGTTCTCTCGGTTGATTTCCATCTAAAACTTGACTTAGTCTATTTGTAAGGATCTTGGAGAATACTTTATATACATTTGATAGCAAGCTAATCGGTCGATAGTTACTAAGGTCCTTTTGGTCTCCTTTTTAGCATGTTTGCGCTCGGTCACTTTAATACTTTTACCCTTCCGAATAGTTTCCTCTATTTCATCCGTGTTTCTCTTTCTTTTCTCTAATCTTTGCCTTCGTCTCTCCTACTTTTAATCTGCGTAAGCCTTCTTCTTTTAATAAGGTCATTTGTAGCTTGGGAATATTTGTTTTCTCTAATGTTGCTTTGTATTTCCTACTTTCTCTGCCGATTTCCTAATGATATTCACTAAATTCAAATTAATATCTTCCACGGTGTCCTCATTAGTTTTAAAGCTTCGAATCTTTCACACGCACAGTCGCAGGACCCACTGGAAACTGGCACGTCCCTGATGGCGAACAGGGAAACTCCTCATAGATATATGGGGTACCGTCATAATGACGGCGTGGACCATTGGGCACCCTATGAATATAGGGCTTCACCGAATATAATGAATAAGGAGACACCAGAGAAATATCTCACCAGAAACCAGTTGGCACGGAGGTGAGATTACTGCCAACCCCCCTTCATAGCCAATATGAACAGCACAACCTTGTAATCAACCCTTTCAATATGTTCCCGGCTTTCCTTTGGCCAACAGCATTCGATTTCTTTTGTGAGCGGGAAGGACACGAGCCAAAACGTCCTCACGAGCAACCGTGACCCCGTTTTACCCTTAGTCTGGCCCACGTTGGAATAAAAGCGTCTTTATTTGAATGACTAAAAGTTTTTAAATGGTACTGCAGTAAATATAATGTGATGTTGAAAAAAAAATCTGAGTAAAAATTCCTGTGCAGATATAAAATACAATAAAAAAAAATCCTTTTTGATAAATATTTAGTTTCATTTAGTTGAAAGAAATTAAAAACTGACACGGAATTCTTTCTGCCAATATATAAGACGTGAACGCCTTTCGTAGCGAAGGTCACTTTCCCGTTTATTGTGCTGCCTATCGCCAGTCTATTCTTATCCTTTCCGTGGCGACCCTCCAGTATTAAAGTAGTGGAAACCTTTCTCGAGTAACACTTTCCGTGGTAGGCGGTGTTTCTTCCTTTATTCTATGGCCACCAGGCTATTCTATTCATTTCCGTGGCAGCCCTCTCGGATACAAGGAGACTCCTTCGGGAGTACACCCGTGCGATCGTTGTCTAAACTGCGGCGCATCAGCGAAGGTACACAAGAGTTCGGGTGTGCATTTGACAGTGATATATTATAAGAGTGGGCGTGTTTTCCACTCGCAGAGGGGCGTGGTTGTCTCGAGAGTTGTTGTGGTCAAAGCCACGAATGCCGGTCCTAGATTGCAGGGGTTTGGCCCGGTGTGACTGCGGTCGAAGCCTTCCAATAAGCGGTTTGATGTAGACGAGATGGTATCTTGTCCATTACCGATGCAGCAAAGGTCTGCATTACTGTTACGAGCGGTGGCCGCGAACTGCAATTACTGAGTCCGCGGGCTTGACTGAGCACACCAGAGGCGACAGCCAAGGTGTGCTCCTTTTTTCAGCTTGGATCAAGTTAGGGAGAAAAAATCGAACAAGAAACCTGACAACAAGATGCATATACAAAAACATAAACACAGGAATACACACAAACACAAACACACACATACATACACAAGCACACCCTCATACATGCACATAAACATACATATAAAACATTGAGAGAGAGAGAGAGAGAGAGAGAGAGAGAGAGAGAGAGAGAGAGAGAGAGAGAGAGAGAGAGAGAGAGAGAGAGAGAGAGAGAGAGACCGACCGACGGACCGACACCGAGATAAAGAAGGATACAGACGCCCATACCCACGCAGTCAACCGCCCCCCATCTCCCCATCTCCCCCAATTCACTAACTCATAAAGGCCCGGAGGGCGTGGTGCCGAATGAGAGTAAGACCGAGATTATCCGTATCAGTGACGGCGTCGACGCTGCCGCTGGGTTCCTTAGCTTCGCTGCCGTTCGTCTCAGCCGACCGAGGGGGCAGGAGGGGGCGCGGTGGAGCGAATACGCCCTTCTTGCTCTCCAAGCGAGCGGGGGCAATCAGAACCAGATTGCACGTCTTGTTTATGTCCCCCGGTCGCCACAGTCGCTTTAATTGCGACGCGCCAATCCCATCATCGGCAAGAGGCGTGGGCGAATAAGATGGGAGTAGGGAAAGATAGGAAGAGAGAGAGAGAGAGAGAGAGAGAGAGAGAGAGAGAGAGAGAGAGAGAGAGAGAGAGAGAGAGAGAGAGAGAGAGAGAGAGAGAGAGAGAGAGAGAGAGAGAGAGA
Organism: Oratosquilla oratoria; assembly: GCF_046742065.1. Lineage (NCBI taxonomy): Eukaryota > Metazoa > Arthropoda > Malacostraca > Stomatopoda > Squillidae > Oratosquilla > Oratosquilla oratoria. The sequence goes on from NC_134812.1 coordinate 35,930,954, forward strand.
GAGAGAGAGAGAGAGAGAGAGAGAGAGACAGACATATATATATATATATATATATATATACAGAGAGAGAGAGAGAGAGAGAGAGAGAGAGAGAGAGAGAGAGAGAGAGAGAGAGAGAGAGAGAGAGAGAGAGAGAGAGAGAGAGAGAGAGAGAAAGCTACAGTGGTCTGAAAAGTGGCCAGTGAAATTTAGCCTAAGCAAATGTAAGTAAATGAAAAAATAACAATAAGTACGGTTACAAGTAATTTGGAAATTAATTAACAAAAGTGGAAAGACAAAAGGATCTCGTCATGATAATTAGTAATGATCTCAAATCATCTAAACATTGTATTTCCACTTTAGAGAAATCAAATAAGATTCTAGGACTGATTGCCCGATTTTCTTTATTTTAAAAATCCATCTGTCATTAAAATATAAATCGTTAGTTCGTCCACATTTGGAATATGCTGCATCCGTATGGTCACCGAAACTCATTAAAGACACTGACAGTTTGGAAAAAATAAAGGACAACGGCGAGCCACAAAACTGATTACAGATATCAGAAATAAATCATACGAAATTCGACTAAAACATATGAACCTATTTTCCCTAAAAAAGTATAGACTCATGGGTGATTTGATACAGGTATTTAATGTTTTAAAGGGAATTGACATAAAAATAACGAAATTTTCACACTGAATGCGAATCAGACAAGAAATAATGGTCTCAACTGTCAGGAAGTAAATTTAATTTAGAAGTGGGTAGAAACAACTTCGCCAACCGTGTAGTAGATAAATGGAATAAACTTCCTGCAGAGGCAGTGCAATGTAGTACAGGTCGAAGTTTTAAGATTCATTTATACAAAAACCTAAGCGATGTACTCTAATGCCTGCCATTTATTTCATCTTTTAATTTATCATTATTATTATTGTGTCCTGCTGCATCGCCTCTGACCCAGGGCAGTGAGCGAGATGCTGGTATGACCCGTAATCCAGAAGCCAAGAAAAGAGGGAGGGGTGGTGAATGGGAGTGGATTTATGCCTTTTGACTTTGGCTACCTCCCTTGTAAGGGGGAAAAAGCCCTTAGTATGTATGTATCTATTCATCTATTACTATTAATCAGTTTTTTCTTATTATGAATTATCATTATCTATCTCTTTGTTTATTATCTATCATTATTTCATTTATTCGTTTACATATTTTTATTTATTTATTTACTTATTTACTTATTCATTTATTTTTATTTTTCGCATCCGACCTAGCTATGTACCAAAAGGTCTCCCGTCGGCATTCTCTTCCTTTGTAATCCTTTGAGAAAGAGAAAGAGAGAGATAGAGAGAGAAAGAAATAGATACAGAGATACAGAGATAGATAGATAGATAGATACATAGATAGATAGATAGATAGATAGATAGATAGATAGATAGATAGAGAGAGAGAGAGAGAGAGAGAGAGAGAGAGAGAGCGAGAGAGAGAGAGAGAGAGAGAGAGAGAGAACGAGCGAGAGAGGGGGGAGTGAGTGTTTGGTCAAATCAACATGACTATCCATCAAAGTGCAAGTCTATGGAATAACAAATTTACCAAGCGTTCGTATGCAACAAGTCTCCGTTATCTCTTCATCTATCATTGTTGGACAGCTCCCATATAAGTATCTAGACGAAAAAAAATGTGCAAGAGACAAATGTAAGACATCATTTACTAGAGATTGTGGCGTCAGAAATGAGGCGATATGTACTTTGACTTTAAATATAAGGTGAAAAACATAGACTTTAGATATGTGGAGTCTGATATTGACATCATTTATGACCGTGACCTAGCATCGCTAAAGTTAGCATGGTTTTGATTCAGAGAAGGGACAATAATCGTTGTGGTAGTACTAGTGTTAATAGTATTGGTAGTGGTAGTGGTAGTGTTAGCGGTAGTGGTGGTGGCGGTGGTGTTGGCGTTGGTGGTAGTGGTGGTTGTGGTTGTGGTTGTTGTGATGGTGACGGTGATGGCGGTAATGGTGGTGGTGGCAATGGTGTTGGTAGTGTTGATCGTGGTTGTGGTGGATACGATAGTGATGGTGATGGTGGTAGTGGTGTTGATGGTGGTGAAGGTGATGACAGTGGTGGTGACGACAGTAGCGGTGGTAATGGTGGTGGCGATGGTGGTCGTGGTGTTAGTGATAGTGGTAGTAGTGATTGTATTGTTGTATCGGTGTCGATGTCGATGCACTAGTTTGTGTTAGTGTTGATATTGGGATTAGCGGTGGTTTACTGGGGTTGTTGTTGGAGCTGGTGTTGGTGCTGGTGTTTATGTTGGTGTTGTTACTGGGATTAGTGGTGGTGTACTGGGGTTGGTGTTGGTGTTTGTGTTAGTGTTGGTGATGGCAGTGGTGTTGGTATTATTACTGGGACTGGTGGTGGTGTACTGGGGTTATTGTTTGAGCTGGTGTTGGTGCTGGCAGTGGTGTTGGTATTGTTACTGGGATTGGTGGTGATGTACTGGGGTTGGTGTTGGTGTTTGTGTTAGTCTTGGTGATGGCAATGGTGTTGGTATTGTTACTGAGATTGGTGGTGGTGTACTGGGGTTGGTGTTGGTGTTTGTGTTAGTCTTGGTGATGGCAGTGGTGTTGGTATTGTTACTGGGATTGGTGGTGGTGTACTGGGGTTGGTGTTGGTGTTTGTGTTAGTTTTGGTGATGGCAGTGGTGTTGGTATTGTTACTGGGATTGGTGGTGGTGTACTGGGGTTGGTGTTGTTGTTTGTGTTAGTCTTGGTGATGGCAGTGGTGTTGGTATTGTTACTGGGATTGGTGGTGGTGTACTGGGGTTGGTGTTGTTGTTTGTGTTAGTCTTGGTGATGGCAGTGGTGTTGGTATTGTTACTGGGATTGGTGGTGGTGTACTGGGGTTGGTGTTGGTGTTTGTGTTAGTCTTGGTGATTGCAATGGTGTTGGTATTGTTACTGGGATTGGTGGTGGTGTACTGGGGGTTGGTGTTGTTGTTTGTGTTAGTCTTGGTGATGGCAGTGGTGTTGGTATTGTTACTGGGATTGGTGGTGGTGTACTGGGGTTGGTGTTTGTGTTAGTCTTGGTGATGGCAGTGGTGTTGGTATTGTTACTGGGATTGGTGGTGGTGTACTGGGGTTGGTGTTGGTGTTTGTGTTAGTCTTGGTGATGGCAGTGGTGTTGGTATTGTTACTGGGATTGGTGGTGGTATACTGGGGTTATTGTTTGAGCTGGTGTTGGTGCTGGTGTTTGTGTTGGTGTTGTTACTGGGATTGGTGGTGGTGTACTGGGATTGGTGTATGTGTTGGTGTTGTTACTGGGATTGGTGGTGTTGTACTGGGGTTGGTGTTGGTGTTTGTATTAGTCTTGGTGATGGCAGTGGTGTTGGAAGCAGAGCTTCAGTCGGGCGGAACGCGCGCACCCCTGACATTCAAGGCAGGTTGGGATTTTGTCTAATCCGGTAGTGCGCGCTTTACGAGGCAGCGGTGGAAGATACTCTATCTGGGATACGCCAGATACCCTCAACTCACAACTACACACTCAAGCTCTTGACGTTCGATTATATCTATCTTCCTTAACCTCTTCAGTTCCGGGTGGACCCCATTTTTCTTCTGGTTACCGCCAGGCTATTTCATTCATCACCGAGGAACTCCCTCGGTAAGAAGTGTGTGAGTCT
>NC_134812.1:35962097-35964597 GCF_046742065.1 Oratosquilla oratoria
TTCATTTGTTTATTTGTTTACCAATTAATCAGTTGATTAATTAATCAATAAGAATTTCTATATATCTATTTATTTATTTAATAATTCATTCATTTATTTATTCATCCATTATGCACTTCTTCAATTACATATTTATTGTGTAGAAACATTAATGAAATACTGTAAAAGATTATATGTGCATGATGACACCCACAGTTTGAGGTCCGGAGTTTTTTTGTAGTGTATCCGCGACCGATGTGCCAGAGGTGTCAGTGAAGTATTATATACACCCGGAACTTCCTGATTGTGCTATCGCACCATACGCATATGCTGCCTTGGTTGCATTAATTATAAATGGACGAGAGTGCCCACGGAGCTCCAAATGCATCTGGACATTGTTTACGATAGCGCGAGAAAGATTTATTTTACCGAAGGATATTATAATAAATGATGGAGAGTCTTGAATTTTGTTGTTATCGTTGGTGCTGCACTGATAGAGTCTTTATCCTAAAGAACCCATGTACTGTATGAAAATCAGTCCATGGAAATACTTTTGAAAATTTATATAAAAAATATAGCTTTTATATAATTGCCTTTTTACTGTGATGAATTAAAAAAAAAAAATTCATGGCTCCAGCCAGACGATTCTATTCAGCTGTTTGAGTACTCTTTGGTCATTGGAAGGTCACATTATTAGGGCCTTCAAAAATATTAAGTGGCAAATGTATATTTCTTGCCTAATTTATTTATACCACAATGACTTTTTTTTTTGGGGGGGGGGAGATAAGAAAATATAAAGACTATTTAGTAAAAAAAAAAAAAAAAAAAAAAACTTGTAAGGATGCTCGTGAAATCGTCATAACAAGGCTTCCCAATTTAAAAAAAAAAAAAAAAAAAAAAAAAATCTGATACATGAACGATCGTATCTTTTACAAATCAGCGGCAATACTTGTGTCACAGTTGTAAATCTTTAAGCGACATCAGCCAAAGGCTTTAGTTTTGAATGTACGTTTGTTCCTGATTATTTAGCACATTTTTCATGTATATTTGTCCTTAAGCTACATTGTCTTAATTTAGGTTAGGTTATGTTAGGTTGGTTTAGATTAGAAAAAAACAACAACAATGAAAAAATAAAGCAAATTCTCCAAATGGGCTTCCCATGGCTTATGCATAATTCTTCATATGATCATATTTTTCATTTTATTTCCTATTATAGACCATAAATTATTTTATTATAGAGGAAAAATACTTTTGACATCAACTGTACCTTGAGTGGCCATATTGTCGAACATCCGCTTCCTAACTCATTCCTCCTGGCAGCTGTGGGCGTTTCGCAATTTGACGAACTATTGCAATGAATATGCAAAACAGGAACGCCATTTTCTACAGCGGAGGGAACAAGTTCCGCGGTTAAGACGAATGAAGACATGAAGGACGAGGAAGCACCAGGGAGGAGGAGTCAGTGGATGGTGCAGCAGGGGAAAGAGGTGGAGGAATGGGAAAGAAGAAAAGGAATGGGAAAGAGGCGGAGGAATGGGAAGGAAGAAAAGGAACGGGAAGGATTGTACTAATGACCCACTTTCGGAGAAAAATAGGCGAAAGTAAAAAGATCCGTATATTTCGATCATTATTGTGATCCTCTTCATTAGTATATTTTTACCAATGTGCTACGACAGATCACTATCTGTGATCCTCTTATTAGTATAATTTGACCAATGTGCTACGACAGATCACTATCTGTGATCCTCTTCATTAGTATAATTTTACCCATGTGCTACGACATTACTTTGTTGTGAATGGGAAGGAGAAAGGAGGAATAGGGAAAATGGGGATCAGAAAAAGGAGGAGATAAGACTAGAAGAGAAGAGGAAGAGGAGAAGAGGAAGACAGAGGAGGAGAATAGAAGAGAAAAAGAGAATTGGAGAATAGAAATGGAGGCGGAAAGGGAAAAGGACAAAGGAGGACTGAGCAGGAAGAGAGAAGAGGAGAAAGAGAGGAGAAGAGGAAGACAGAGGAGGAGAATAGAAGAGAAAAAGAGAATTGGAGAATAGAAATGGAGGCGGAAAGGGAGAAGGATAAAGGAGGACAGAGCAGGAAGAGAGAAGAGGAGAAAGAGAGGAGAAGGAGACAAATAAGTTGTGATATACGGAGAAGAGACGAGGATGAGGAGAGGATGGTGATAAAGGAAAAGAGAGAAAGTAAAAGAAAAGGGAACAAAGTAGTGAAGGAAGAAAACAGGAAAGGAAAAGATTAATTGTAAAAGATAAATTATGAATAATAGAATGATGAATAATATATGAAAATGAATGATGAATGGTGAATGTGTGCATACCAAAAGAGAAAACGAGAATGAAGATAAAAGAAAAGCCGCAAAGAACATCAAAACTGATAATAAAGAGGAGGAAAACGTCATCGATGACGTAAGAGGCGGACAAAAGAAATAAGGGAATTGAGGCGATTTATAGAGAAAAGAAGGCAGAGATGAAAATCAAATATTTACATAAAATAAATGTCGTCGTCA
>NC_134812.1:35982097-35997097 GCF_046742065.1 Oratosquilla oratoria
ATCTCGCCGCCAACTCGCCCGACGGCACCCTTCACGGTAGTCCTCCACTCCCTATAATTCATCTTGGGTAAGTAAATATTTTTTCGTTCTCAGTGCCACCTAGGAGCAAAATGGTGTCCACGCATCTAACTTCATACAAGAACGTGTCCAAACCCCACTCTGACTTGACAGATAGACCCTGTACACGAAGCCGCTTTGCGCTAAATTCCAATACACAAGACATGACCACTGCTTCCTCTAGCAACTCTTCACAAGGTGCACCTGCGTTCCAAAACATCCTGACCACATACAATCTTATCACAATCATCAAACATGAGACAACATTACCCCTCTTTAACGGTAGGAACACAACTGTAGGCTACACAATTTTCTCACTAAGGTTGAATTAGAGATAACACGCAGAAGTGCCACAGATGACAAAACAAAAATATTCATTTTAACATCCAAAACAGATAAGAATAACAAACTAGCTGGTGACGTCATTCAGTCTGACAGATTCCAGGAAATTGATTCCTATGATGATTTCGTAGCACATTTCAAAAATTCCTTTGCTGCATTTTAGCCACTTGGAGCACTGTCCCTCTATATTATCTCTAGCAAAAATATTCATTCATGGTCTATATACCACGAAAAAAAATGGTAGTGAAAAATAACTTAAAATTTAAAAAGTGAATTACGTGAAAGCCTCAAAAACTCAGCCTGGGTCGAAAACGGCAAGATTTCACATGAAAACGTAGTCTCCTTCACGGGATATCTCCGCCTTCTCTCCCAGTTACACACAGACACACTCCACAACGCTATCATTCTTGCATTCACACCAGGTGACAAGCTAGGCGTACGTTCCAGAAAACTCTCTGACGCAGACAAAACTATCGCTCAAATACAGAGCCAGTCAATACCCATTACGCCCAACCACACCGTAGCCCAGGTCACTCAGTCACCCTCACACAACACGAGATCAAGACACATATCTCACGCACGGTACCAATCACTCCCCCATCGCTCCCCCTCAAATATACAAAAGTTTTGCACATACTGCCAAAAAACAGATCACCTCGAGAGCCTGTGTTACCATAAATACCCGACACAACCAAACAAACAATGAGATATTCACGGTATGCGTTTTCACAAGTCCGACCGTTGCCTTGTGCTGCGAGCACAGAGAAAACAGACAAGATTCCATATTCTTGGCAAGATATTCACGTAACCCATCCCCTGTACAGCATTTACGTTGCACATCTCCTACATGCCCTTAATTCACAAGTAATTTTACCATTCCAGGACAAGGTCAAGGAAGTCATTCATTTTCCACAACCTACTTCTGTTGAAAATATAGGTTAATTCCTTGGTCTGTCAGGATTCTACAGAGGTTACATTCAAGGTTTTGCTACTATAACAGCACCATTAACGTCATTACTTAAGAAGGACACACCCTTCACTTGGATGCCTGACCAGAAGAAAGCATTTTATGACTTAAAACAAGCCTTAACCATTGCACATGTCCTTGCCTTCCCAAACCACAAGCTTCCTTTCACAATTTACACTGATGCATCCTACACAGGACTTGGCGCAGTCCTCATGCAGGACCAAGGCGATAAACTCAGACCAATTGCCTATTCTCAACAAACACGAGAGAAATGACTTGGTCACAGACATATAAACCTTAGCAGTTACATATGCACTCAAACATTTCAAAGACATCAACCTTGGTTACGAAATACACATATATACATGCCATCAACCAATCTTACACCTATTCAAAAGAATCTCTAAGAAAAACTTCCCCGCTGGTTCCTTACCATACAAGAATTCATGCCCATTTTTCATTTTGTTCAGGGAAAGTAAACTTAGTTGCAGATGCTCTCAGTCGCCATATTGCAACCATCACTTAAAACCCAATTTCAATAAATATTAATCAAACGCGCGTAGCCGCAGCGCAGAGAAACGTGTCATATACTTCCTCGAATCTGCAGACACAACTGACACAGAAAATTTCTCTCCAGATCTCGACAATTACACGTTAGTGGATGACATTCTGTATCACAAAACAACACTAACGAAGAGACAGGAACCCAACAGATCTGTGTTTCAACTGGTAGTCCCTACGGATCTCATTCCAGAAGTTTTAAGACTTATACACAATTCACCCATTGCTGCACACTCTGGCAAGGAGAAATGCGTTACACAAGCCAGATTGTACTATTTTTTGTTAACCATGAGGAAGTATATACACGCATAAATCTACGCTTGCCATTCTTGCGCGAGTCACAAAGGTCATATCAGCGGTCATGTTTCAATTCTAACTTACCCTAAACCCTCTAAACCATTCGACACAGTCGCTATTGATCTTCTTAAGTTGCCACTTAAACATACCGGAAACAAGTACCCCTTATCTGTGTCGACCATTTTTCACGATTTTGTATTCGTTCTCCCCTACCAGACAAGACAGCACAACACGTAGCAAAGACATTTATTGACAAACTCATATGCCCCTTTACTACACCCAAAACTCTGATTTCTGATAACGGGACTGAACTGAACAATGAAATTCTTTCGCACATTTGTGATTATTTTCAAAACAAAAAATGCAACACTACTGCTTATCACCCTAGTTCTAATGGCCTAGTTGAACGCCAGAATAGAAAAATTATCAATGTTCTTAGACATCTTGCTTCTGATCTTCACCCCATCCTGGGATGAACATGTTCCCATTATTCAGGTTTGTTTGAACAGTTCCATAAATAAATCAATATCGGAATCACCCCATTTTGTCCTTTTTAGCTCAGACAAAAGGCTCCTATATGATCTTCTTTCAGATTTATTTCCCATTTACAACTTCAATGACTTTGTAAAGGTTAAAGTAGCAAATTTCTATAACCTTTTCAAAAGAATACATAATAACCTCCAAGGACGAAATGGTCCGTTTGCATAATAAATCATCCAGAACGGGTACCTGTGAAATTGAAGACATTGTTCAAAGGACAAAGTAAAAGCACTCAGTTTGCAAAATTTTACGGAGACCATCATGCACAAAGATCACATCAAAAGAGTCCCCCGTAGAATCGACATAGAAACTGTGCCCTCACAAGCTCACACTACCCCTGATATAGAGGAGAGTCATCAATTATTATAAGACGAAGGCCATGCCATCATGCCACGACGACCCTTCAAAATGGAACGACTTAGTTCACGGCCTGGCCATGAATTAATTCGTTCCATTTTGGAGGGTCAGTCGTGCCACGACAGTCAGTACGGCCTTCGTCTTACATGAACCAAGCCGTTCAGGTGAAAGTTGGAATGCATCCCAGTACGGGAGTGTACTAATTTCACACACACACCACACACACACACACACACACACACACACACACACACACACACACACACACACACACACACACACACACACACATATATATATATATATATATATATATATATATTTATGTGTGTGTGTATATATGTGTATATATATACATATATATATATATATATGTGTATATATACATATATATGTATATACATATATATATATATATATATGTATATATATACATATATATATATATATATATATATATATATATATGCATATATAAACGAGTGCATATATATATATATATATATATATATATATATATATATATATATATATCACTCGGCATTATTTTATGGTTGGAGACTAGTCTTCTCTATGAAATAGAAAGCTGGACATTTTTTAATCGTACTATCCCTGCGTTCTGTTGTTCTCCTTAATTCTTTCCCTTACCACTTCTACTATTCAAGTTCTTCGGTGTGATATTGTACCCAAGGACAGAAGCTTTGAATGTTTCCAACCAAATACTGCACTGTGTTGCATAATTAGGTATGCATTCCCTGAATTCTTCAAATCTGCATCTGACCTCGCTCTGGACCGAAAGGTCACTTGTAGTAATGTAATTATTTGAAATACTCACTGGTACGTGCATTCTTTTATATCCAGCAACCATTTACAAGCTAGATCATGAATACATCTAGTCTTCGCCTTATTCATTTCACTTCTTTATGTAACAGGCAACGAACCGCCGCTCTGCATAGGGAAGGTATTGGGAGTAGCTCACTGCTCTGCTCCCGGTGAAAATAGGAAAGGAACGCCAACTCTTCACTACCCGAACTTCTCGCAACAGCCAATGACACGCGCGGGGCGAGTGAAGGAATGCTGAGGGCACTACGTTACAGCTGCACTCCATAGAGTGGAGGTAAATGACACGGAAGTAACCGGGAGGTAAGGTACTTGAACAGATTCTTAGAATTTGCTGTCTCTGCCAATATAAAATGAATTGACAACCTCACCTAACCTGGTCTAGCCTCACTCTACTTTGATTAAACTAATCTAGTTTCACTTACTGTAAACTAGCTCAATATAATCTAGCTTCATCTGACCTTTGAATCTAGATTAATCCACCCACCCCTAATTCAATTTACCCTTAATTTTCTAAATTTAAACCAACTTTAATCGACCTAACCTTGACCCAATGATCCTTAGATCAACTGAAACTAGTGATGTTTCTTCTAAGTTTTGAAATTAGGATTTTACTTTTTATTGCCTTTTCATTATATATACTAATATGACTATTGCATTAACAATTGTATCACTCTAAGACACTGCTACGGAAGACCTCGATTAATGTTCAGACCATCAGATGAATAGAATCAAGAATCAACCAAACTCGTTTGACACAAGAACAACTGAATATATACCAACCTTGTTCAAGGAATACGATATGGTTACATGGTTTAAAGCTCTCGATCTAGCGCAAACCGACTTGACTAAGTCAAGTTGGTACGTAATTACAACTCGCCCGAGCTATCCATGCCACAAGACCCCATCAGTGCCATTGCACCTGGATATGACGTATGACAATAAGAACCAAGTGGTGTAAGTCGGCAACGGGGTCGTGTGCTGGTAAGGTATGTCGCTTATTTCGATATCGTCAGGTCTTCATTGATATACATAATATCTCCAATAGTCGTATCAGGACAATTTCCCCCGGAGGACAATTTCCCCCCGTTGACAATTGCCCCCTGGGACAATTACCCCCTAGGACATTTCCCCCGGAGGACAATTTCCCCCCGTTGACAAATGCCTCCTGGGACAATTGCCCCCTAGGACATTTCCCCCGGAGGACAATTTCCCCCCGTTGACAATTGCCCCCTAGGAAGAAGATAGGGAGAGAGCGGTGGTAGCAGTGGGAGGCGCTAAGAAAATGACAGTGATGGGTGAAGAAAATGGAAGAGAAATAGACTGTGTTGTTATGAAATATATTGATATGCTAGAACATTCACCACTATATAGTTTAACAATTTCAAGCCAATTAAACAATACTAAAAAGAAAATAACTAAAAAACATTTTAATAATTTGATTAAAACGTTTAGTCTATCTTTTAAATTTTTAGCTTCATTAGAAAAATATTCTGAATGGGTCGTAACGAGTGTGTATAGTTGTGCCATCTTGGTGAATGTGAAGGTCCATGTTTCACACCCGTACTGTGCGAAAGAAGTACTGTGTTTGGTTGGACCTTGAAGTGAAATTAGTATTAAATATTGTATAGGATGTATGTTAAATGCCGGGTGTGGATTTCATTAAATTTTCATGGAGAAAAACAAAATACAAAATTTGACAGATTCAATAATTTCGTGAAAAGGAGAAGTGAAAAAGCCACTCCTACTTGCGTCGCGAGGATTTCATAGAAACCAGTTGAGACCAACAAATAAACTATGAAAAGGATACATGAAAAAAATATTTCGCCCAGAATGTAAGACAGAATGAAGTACAGACAAACAAAGTGGTTATGTGATTTAGACGGAATACAAACGATATAATTTCGATAGCGATACACAGTCAAGGAGTCAGAGAATAAAAGAGTGAAAATGAAATAATGAAGGAGTTTAAGAGTGAAAGAGTGAGAGCGAACGAGTGAAAGAAAGTTGAAATGATTAAAAAAAAATAAGGAAGAGAGTGAAAAGCAGTGGAAGAGAAGGAGAGTGTTAAAGGCAATTGAATAAGAGTAAAAAGGAGAGAAAGAAAAAAAGTAAGAAAGAAAGAGGAAGAGAGAGAGAGAGAAAGGACCTATTTATGAGCCGAAGTGTTATCATCGTAATTCGCTGTAATGAGAAAGGACGGAAATAGAAGAAACAAAGAGCGAAAGTTTGAGTAAAAAAGTTAGGACGAGAAAGAGAAAAAAGAAAGAGAAAAAGGAAAATGAGAGAGAAAAAGAAAAAAAGAAAGAGAAAAAGAAAAAAGAGAGAAAAAAAGGAGAAACAGGAAAATGAATAAAAAAGGAAGAAATAAAGAGAACTAAAGAAAGAGAAAGAAAAAGAGAAAGAAAGGGGGGGGGATAGGACTAAAAGAAGACAGATACATTGAAAAAGAAAAAAGAAAAGAAAATTGAGAGAGAAGAAAGAGAGAGAGAGAGAGAGAGAGAGAGAGAGAGAGAGAGAGAGAGAGAGAGAGAGAGAGAGAGAGAGAGAGAGAGAGAGAGAGAGAGAGAGAGAGAGAGAGAGAGAGAGAGAGAGAGAGAGAGAGGGAGAGAGACTGAATGCAAGAGGAAGGTAGGCCTAAAAACACTTTCCTAAACTTGTCACTCTTAGCTGGTATATTCTTCTTCGTGTTCTTTCCAGATGAATAATACCTTATACCATTTGAAAATAGGTTCTGTGGTTTTCATATGACCTGACTACCATACATGGTGTCAACTGATTAGCCTATCGTGGCATTTTATGATCTAATATTGGGACTCCTGAATTACACAGAAGCAGTATATTCCAACTGTGAATGAACTCTTCACATCAGTTTTGTGTTGTAAAGTGTGTGTATGTGTGTGTGTGTGTGTGTGTGTGTGTGTGTGTGTGTGTGTGTGTGTGTGTGTGTGTGTGTGTGTGTGTGTGTGCGTTTGTTTGTATGTGTGTGTGTGCGTGTGTGTTTGTTTGTATGTGTGTGTGTGCGTGTGCGTGTGTGTGTGTGTGTGTGTGTGTGTGTGTGTGTGTGTGTGTGTGTGTGTGTGTGTGTGTGTGTGTGTGTGTGTGTGTGTGTGTGTGTGTGTGTGTGTGTGTGTGTGTGTGTGTGTATGTTTGTGTGTGCGTGTGTGCGTGTGTGCGTGTGTGTTTGTTTGTGTGTGCGTGTGTGCGTGTGAGTGTTAGTGTGTGTGTTTGTGTGTGCGTGTGTGTGTTTGAGTGTGTGTGTGTGTGTGTGTGTGTGTGTGTGTGTGTCTGTGTGTGTGTGCGTGTGTGTGTCTGTAGGCTTGTGTGTTTGCGTGTTTGTGTTTGTGTGTGTGTGTGTGTGTGTATGCATGTGTGTGTGTGTGTGTGTGTGTGTATGTGTGTTTGTATGTGTGTGTGCGTGTGTGTTTGTGTGTGTGTGTTTGTGTGTGCAAACATGTATGTGTGTATGTATGTATGTATGTATGCACGTATGTATGTATGTACAGTATGTATATATGTATGTATGTATATATTCAAGTATGTATGTATGTATGTATGTATGTATGTATGTATGTATGTATGTATGTATGTATGTATGTATGTATGTATGTATGTATGTATGTATGTATGTATGTATGTATGTATGTATGTATGTATGTATGTATGCATATCTGTTCACACATGTGTGTGTATGGATATTTGTGTGTGGCGCAACAGAGGCAGCGCACAATAAGAATTAACGAGAAGCTTAGAAGTGTGTTCCTCCGTCCACTGGGTTTGAAGTCATCGCTGCACACTTGGCCAAACTGACTATTTATGCGACGAAGATACTTGCGGCACCCCTTTGCCTCGACAATCGTGACCGGAATATTTACAAGTTTAAGTGTAGTACAAGCAACCCTATGAGAAACAACTGAAACAGTGCGCTTACGTGTATTACATCGTAGGTGTAAAAAAAATAGTTACAGGGTGCCCTTTAACGATGCATTTTTGCACTAACATTGTAATGCACAAAAACACTATTTCGGCTATTTCTCTTCAAAGTGGTTGACCTTGCATATATATATATATATATATATATATATATATATATATATATACATATATATATGTATAATATATAAATATATATGTGTATATATATATATATTGATTAGTTTTTTCCGTGAGCTCTCAAGCTTGCGAAAAGTAGATTTTTGGTAGGGGGAAAGGGAGTAAATCAGATTTCCAAAATTCATAGGAAACACAAAAGTTATAATATACACAAAAGTATAGTACACAATAAACACAATACAAGAAATTAATACAAGAAATACAGCAAAAAACAAAATACAAGCACAACAAAATAGTTATCAAGACGTTTCGCAGATCTTTCTGCATCCTCAGTTGAAGTGAAAAGAAAGGGAAAGGGAGCATATTTTAAATGAAATGGGAAGCACGGGGAGAAGTCACCGTGTTGCAACTGGGGGAAGTCACACGCAGGACCACAAACACTGGGAGAGATCACAAGTTGGCGGAAATGGTACTCGGGGAGGTCACTCCCGGGTTTGGCGCCAATCTGCTTCTCAGTCTTTGGGAACGACGTATGGTAGGAAGTTCTTCCCTTTCGCGGGGAAGAACTTCCTACCATACGTCGTTCCCAAAGACTGAGAAGCAGATTGGCGCCAAACCCGGGAGTGACCTCCCCGAGTACCATTTCCGCCAACTTGTGATCTCTCCCAGTGTTTGTGGTCCTGCGTGTGACTTCCCCCAGTTGCAACACGGTGACTTCTCCCCGTGCTTCCCATTTCATTTAAAATATGCTCCCTTTCCCTTTCTTTTCACTTCAACTGAGGATGCAGAAAGATCTGCGAAACGTCTTGATAACTATTTTGTTGTGCTTGTATTTTGTTTTTTGCTGTATTTCTTGTATTAATTTCTTGTATTGTGTACTATACTTTTGTGTATATTATAACTTTTGTGTTTCCTATGAATTTTGGAAATCTGATTTACTCCCTTTCCCCCTACCAAAAATCTACTTTTCGCAAGCTTGAGAGCTCACGGAAAAAACTAATCAATAATTCTTTTGCTGTCGTTTTTAACAGAATATGCCTCAGAGAGAATCTCCTGCCACGCTTCACCAATATATATATATATGTATATATATATATATATATATATATATATATATACGTGTGTGTGTGTGTGTGTGTGTGTGTGTGTGTGTGTGTGTGTGTGTGTGTGTGTGTGTGTGTGTGTGTGTACACGCGTATACGCCATCAAACACTTTCCTGTGTGTATTTATATTTAGGTGTCTGTATGTGCGGGTGTGTATGTCTCCTGGTAAAATGTCTACAACCCCTTCCCCCCCCAAAAAAAAAGAGACATTCATACTTGAATCAAGGTTTCATCCTGAAGTTCTGGGTGATAATGCCAACAAAGCTGTCGACTACTGTTTGTTTCTTTGTTAGTTTGTTTTTGTTTTTTCGTGGAAATCACTATCTGGATCCGACAGACAGTTTGTGTGACTGGAATTCTCATTATTACAATCCTGATGTTTATTCTGTGTGTGTGTGTGTGTGTGTGTGTGTGTGTGTGTGTGTGTGTGTGTGTGTGTGTGTGTGTGTGTGTGTGTGTGTGTGTGTGTGTGTGTGTGTGTGTGTGTGTGTTGTGTGTGCGCGCGTGGTTGAAATGCAGTCTAAGGGCCCAATTAACACGTTTGGCCCAGAAGGAGCAACATCTCTGTTTTGTTTTCACTAGGACCAAGACAACAGCTGCTACTGATGCTTCCAATCTCGCATACACTGCAGCTGCTCCCATTAGCAATAACACTTCTAATATTGATAACTACTAATGGTGATTCAAGTAAGAAAACTCGGAAAATGATGATAGGTTCAAATTTATCGTCAACAACAATGGCTATCTGTCAGCAACGACGTTTTATATGCTGCTATAATGAAAACCTATAGATTATTGAATTATCATTCATTATGGACACAAGCTATCAACAACAATCATATCCAAATATGTTACCTTTGCCCTAGGTACTCAGGTACTGAGGACAAAAATTATTGCATCATTCACCCACATGGCCATCCGCTGTTAGTGGTCTGGGAAAAAAACACCACCTTTGCCCTGTGTACTAGGATATTAAGCTACAATAATCACCATCCCATTATCCAACATGGACACCAGTCGTGTGCGTCGCCAGTAAACAATCTCTTACCTTGGAAGTTGTCATACCAATTGTAGGGCGAGGACGGGGGAGTGTACGGCGGAGGCCCGGGAGGGATGAAGTCTTCCATGGCACTCCAGGCGGTACTGAGGATGTACTTGCATGACTTCCAGGTCTCCGGAAGGAACCACAACCACGAGGCGTCCTCGGCATCGTAAGGAAGAACCTCCTGGATGCCGCTGGGCAGCGGGTCCTTGAGGGTCTCTCCCACTTTGGCGACGACTTGCCACAGGTTTGCAGACATGGCTGGTGAGGGGCACCGCGCCCCTACTTTGGGGCATGACAGGTCAGGTCAGGTCAGGTCAGGGGGTTCCTCTATACTACGAATCATCTACTACCGCTGATGATACCACTTTTGCTTCTGATCCTGCTTGTCCTTGGCATTCTGGTGTACGATGAAGAGGAAGTTGATGATGTTAGAACCGCTACGAGGCTGGCTTTGAGCCTACATCATTCTCTCTGGAGTCTGTCACATCGGAAGGCAGGGGCGGGCCGAGGCACCCCCAAACGAAAATGTCGGTACTCCTGGTTTGTATATATATATATGTTACGATAACGTTCCACGAACATCACCACAGCCACCACCACCACAGGTATACACTAGGTAAGCACCACCACTAACACCAACACTGGCAACTTAGTCCGGCGGTCGCCGGTGCAACTGAGAAGACCCGAGGTGCCAAAGTCATGCCCAGCTTGGGCCCCTCTTCGTCCCCTCCCTCCTCCTCCTTCTCTTCCTCCTCCTCCTTTCCCACTACCCACTCTCTATTCCACTCCGTCTCACGGCTATGCAGTGGTGGTCTTTCCCCTCGACGCTGCCAAGCCGAGGAGTGCTTACGGGAACTGCATCACGTACAAAACTCACAGAGGCATCTACACAACTTGTCACTCCATAACGTCTTCCACTGGCGACATCGTTCATTTACGACGTGGCTCACTTACGATGTCATTTATCTGCGAATTCGTTAATCTGTGGCACAATCAATTTGTGGCGTCGTTCATTTGCTCCACTGTTCCTTTGTGACATTATAATCATCATCATCATCATCATCGCTGCAATCATCGCCTGGACTATAACCGCGAACCTTACGACGGTTACTACAGAAGCTTCTGCCAACGAACACTACCACCATCGTTACCACTGCCAGAATTCCCTCTATCAGTGCCACCACTGTTGCAGCTACCAAGGACGTGACTGATGCTCCCACCACGGCCAACACAGTGGCCAAGGTCACAATTATCTTCATGTTCCCTGAGTAAATGTTACTTTTCCTTCTCGAGAACACATCCGTCCGGAGAGCACGGCCCACCTGGCAGCTTCGCGGGAGCTCCCACCTCGCCTCACGCACGGCCGGTGCCTAACCCTCCCTGTGAGGAGCAATGGTGCGGTACTCCACAGTTACTCAACCATTCTTCATGCTGCCGGCGGGCAGAAGCAAGCAGGCTGGCAGGCAGACAAGCAGCCTGCAGGAGGCAAGCAAGCACCTGGGTGCTATGATCGCCTGCAGGGGGTTCGACCAATCACAAGGCGATATAGGAGTGCCAACCAATAAGGTGGCTTGGCACAGAGCATCTCGGGGAGGCTCATGACTTAAAATAGTCTCTCGACCTTTTCCTTACGTCTAGTCTCACTTGCCTCAACTCTCATTGAGTGAAGATTACACTTGAAAACGACCTTCCTACTTTGTCAAAGCGATGACCTACACCAAAGTACAGACACGTGGCTATGAATCACCCATATTATCCAATTTTGCATATGTATGTTAAAGAAACACAATAACACAAACACCCATACACATATGCATAGTTAACACATACAAATACACACACACACGCATACACACACATACAAGCACATAAACAAACATACACACACACACACACACACACACACACACACACACACACACACACACACAAGTACACAAACACACACACACACACACACACACACACACACACACACACACACGCACGCACGCACACACAAACACACATAAATGATGGTGATGAGGAGCTTCCGCCAAACAGCAAACTGTAACCTAAGCATATTGGCACAATAAGGTTCAATAGGTAGGGCAAAGGGCAGTCACTGTTTAGCAATGGAGGACCGAAGCCAGGTCCTTTCATAAATAGATCGAGTTCGAAGTTCAACGCGCCACGCCGTCACAACGACTTTTTTGAATAATAAGTCACATTATGGCAACCTCATCACGGCTAACTCTGATAGGCTGTTGAACTCAAACGATCAGTGGAACATCCAATCTGACACAGTTATGATAGTGTTGCTGTAACAAGAGGTTTATTACTGAGAGTCCCTGGGAGGGATTGTACTACTATACTACACATGTCAATACGTAAGACTACTTATTCCATACTTAGTAGATTCCAATACACTGTCTTGCACACAGACATATACGTACATATGTATACGATAAGAGATGTTCGTGTTCATAATGGTTTGCTTAACTGCGGCATAATCGTCACCTATTCCCTCAGTGGCCGGATAGCCAGAGGGTGAGTGCGACTATCTACAAGGAGGGACGGTAAACAATTGCACGTACACATGGCACTAATTTTGTTCTGCCCGGCCTCTAGCCAGTGCCAACCAGTGCCACGGGCTGCAACCGCGCTATGGGCCACGAGATCACTGCATATGATGGCACGTATCCACGCATGCCTGTGTACACATAACAGTGGGGAGGTCTTGGTAGGGAAAGGAGAGGAGAGGTGAGGTGAGGTGAAGTGACGGTACAGGTAAAGACCGAATGAGTGGAGAGGCGAAGTGAGATAAGGTGAGGTTAGGCGAGGCAAGGTCCTGTGAGATGAAGTACTGTAAGTTGAAGTGAGGCAAAGTGAGATAGGAAATGAGTTGAAATGAAGAAGTCAAGGGAGTGGAAAGAAAAGTAAAGGACAAGAGGAGCGTAAAAGAAAGGAGAAGAGTTGAAGAAGGAGAGAGGGACAGTGAAGAAAGTAGAAATAAGTTTTGTGCTGAAGAGGAGGAAGAAGATAGTGTGGAAAAGGACAAGGGGCAGTACCTAAGGTGCCACAACGTGGGGGCAAGTACAACTCATTGTTTCTGTATGAAGGCATATACTTTTAGAACATAGTTCAGTTGAACAAAGAAAAAGCTATGGTTAGACATTTGAATACCCTAAAAAGACACCATTATAAAAGTATTTCAACTTGCCCTATGCCCTTCAACAAGCCAGCTCGTCTTCTCAGGATTTCTTTTCCCATTAATTGCCACTCTAGGGTTAATGCATTGGGTAATCTAGTCTGTTTATTTCAGAAATCATTGAATAAATACATCCATTCCAGGAGACGGATCGGTCCCCTAACTTTATCAAAAAAAAAAAAAAAAAAAAAAGACGGAACGAAAAAAAAAATGAACAAAAATGGAATGAAAAAGAAACGAAAAACCATGAAGAAGAAGAAGAAGAAGAAGAAAAAAAGAAGAAGAAGAAAAGGAAAACACTTGCACGGGCAGCTAGCAAAGGAAAAAAGAATGAAAGGTTGCTGCCAAAGGCTACGACATGAGCTCAAAGTACATGAAAAAAAGTTCTGCATAAAGCAGAAAATATCAACTGTCAGTCAAGTGATAACTGTCACATGAGAGATATAAATACATGTCCATAAATATGAATGACGGTGAGTCTGTGTGTACGTATACTTAGATATATATGTATGTGTGTGCATGTATGCTTTATGTGCATGTTTATATATATATATATATATATATATATATATATATATTAGTGAAGCGTGGCAGTAGATTCTCTCTGAGGCATATTCTGTTAAAAACGACAGCAAAAGAATTATTAATTAACTTTTTCCGTGAGCTCTCAAGCTTGCGAAAAGTAGATTTTTGGTAGGGGGAAAGGGAGTAAATAAAATTTCTAAAACTCATATGAAATACAAAAGTTATAATGAACACAAAAATACAGTACAAAGAAAAAAAAAATGAGTAAAAAAAATACAGCAAAAAACAAAATACAAGCCGAACAAATTAGATTTCAAGACGTTTCGCAGATCTTTCTCCATCCTCAATTAAATTGAATAAGAATGGAAAAGGGAGCATATTTTAAATGAAATGGAAAGCACGGGGAGAAGTCACCGTGTTGTAACTGGGGAGGTCATACGCATGACCACGCACACTGGGTGAAGTCACAGGTTGGCGCATGACCATGAACACTGGGAGAGATCACGTGTATGCGGAAACGTTACTCGGAGAGGTCACTCCCGGGTTCGGGAACGACGTATGGCAGGATGTTCTTCCCTTTCGCAGGGAATGGGAAGTCTCTGTGGACCATAGAATGGTAGGTTGCACAGCTAAATTCACTTTCAGAGTCGAGAGAAATAAACTAATTTTAAAAAAGAAAATAAGCCTTGCAAAGGTTAAGGATGATAATAAGAAATTTCAGTTAGAAATTAAAAATAGATTCGAATCTCTAAGAACTAACGAGGACAGCGTGGAAGATATTAATTTGAATTTAGTGAATATCATTAGGGAATCAGCAGAGAAAGTAGGAAGTACAAAAAACATTACAGGAAACAAATACTCCAAAGTTACAAATGACCTAATTAAAAGAAGAAGGACCATGCAGATTAAGAGCAGGAGAGACGAAATAGTAAGAGTAGAACTAAACAAGCTTATCGACAAAAGGCAGAGAGCAGGGAAAAGAAAGAGAAACATGGATGAAATAGAGGAAACTGTTCGGAAAGGTAAAATTATTGAAGTGACCGAGCGTAGACATGCTTTAGGAAGACAGCAAATGATATGTTTGAAAGATAGAAATGGAGAAATAATTAAATGTAGAGACAA
>NC_134812.1:36002097-36012097 GCF_046742065.1 Oratosquilla oratoria
CTTATTGCCCTCTCTTCTATTATCATCTCTCCATCTGCACCTTTTACCTTTTCTTCTCTACTTGATTCGCCTCCTCTCTTAATTTCCTTCCAAAACATATTTTTATTACTTTCAAAAATTTCTGTCATACTCTTACCCTATTACACATCTGCTCTCCTCTTTCCCTCCTTTATCTTATGCTTTACTTCTCCATTCTTCTCTTTGTACCTCTCATATGATTCTCTCGTCCTAATTTTAACCAATCTGTGAAAGCTCGCTTCTTCTCTTCTACAACCTTCCATGCTTCCTCATCCCACCATTCACTACCCTTCCATCTATTCCTCCAAGCGCATACATAGGAATAAATTTTGGGTGACAGGGAGACAAAAATAGGTGAAAAAGAACTTTAGTAGAAAAACATTGAAGTTGTTGTAGTTGTAGTTGTTGTTGTTATTGTTGTTGTTGTTGTTGTGTGTGTGTGTGTGTGTGTGTGTGTGTGTGTGTGTGTGTGTGTGTGTGTGTGTGTGTGTGTGTGTGTGTGTGTGTGTGTGTGAGAGAGAGAGAGAGAGAGAGAGAGAGAGAGAGAGAGAGAGAGAGAGAGAGAGAGAGAGAGAGAGAGAGAGAGAGAGAGAGAGAGAGAGAGAGAGAGAGAGAGAGAGAGAGAGAGAGAGAGAGAGAGAGAGAGAGAGAGGGGGGCGCAGAGAGACAGAAAGTCATAACGCGAAAGAGTCAATTAAACACAGGAATTGGAGAGACTGGTGAAAAAGGAAATGCATGAGAGAGAGAGGAATGAAGATCATGGAGATCGAGTGGAGTACCAGAAGATTGTAAAAATGGAACACAAAAGAAAAAAAATCATGAAAGTGGAATAGAAATATAGAGGAGAAGAGAGGACAAGAATGAAGAGAGAAGGAGGAAATAAGAGAGGAAGAAAGGAAGGAAGATGGAAAGGGAGAGGAGAAGGGAAAGAGAGAGGAAAGGAGGAAGATGTATATGGAGGAAAGGGGAAGGGTAGATGGGAAGAGAGAAGGAAAAAAAGGGCAGGAGAGGAGAAACGAGTAAAAAGAGAACAAATTAGAAAAAAGAAAAGGAAAATAGAAATAGAAGAAGAGAAGAAAAGTTGAAGTGGGAAAAGGAAAGACAAGAGGACTGAAAAAGGGCGTTATCAAAGTATGTCAGTAAAGGTTTGGTGAGGAGGGAGGCCGGCCTTTTCCAACCGCGCGAAAACAACGTATGAATAACTAAGCATATCTCACTGGCGAGGGAAACGAAGTACGGTGGGAGGAGGGAGAGGAAGGAAGAGGGGAGGGATGGGGGAGGAATTGGGAGGTGCTGGAAGCAGAAGGGAGGGATGGGGAGGGGAAGGACAAGGAAGGGAAGAAGGAAAGTGGGGGTAGTGGAGACGAAGGTGGAGAAAGGAAAGCTGCGAGTGGAGAGTGGAAGGATGGTTAGGGTAGGAGAACCAAAGAGTTAATGTGAAATGGTGGAGAAGATGATGACCGCAGGATAAGAGGTTTATAGAATGTTAGGGTCAGTTTATGGAAGAGTTAAGAGAGGGTTGGGGGTGTTCAGGGAGAAGGTTAGTGAAAGGTTAAAGGGTTCAGTAAGGCTGCTCCTTAGGCTGCGTTTCCACCGAGCGAGTCTCGGCTGATTCTCCTCAGCCGTCGTGAGTTTAAGTAGAAACGACGTCGGTTGCAATTTTTCTTTTTTTCAATTTTCAGAAGTCAAATTGCCTTCGCGTCATATACTGAGAAACTGAATGGCGAAATGAAAGGAGCTAAACCTTTACGAATGTCAGACAGATTGTTGAAGTGTTCTTAGGGAAGTCTAGAATGCTGCAAGCAAAGTCTCCTTCTAGCCATTCAAATTAACAACATTTGGCGAGAATCGGACTGGACTCGCTCGATGGAAACGCAGCCTTACCCCTTTAACCTCAGATGACATGATGAAAAAAAGGACATACTTTGAACTCTAAAAATCTAGTATCTAATTGTTTATAGCAAGGGCTAGCATGAAGAATATGAAAGCATTTCAGTGTCTCTCATGACTACAGAGGAAAAAACTATACATATGTATAGGTGTTTTATAAAGTACATTACCATATCCGGTTTTTCGTATCTACACAACAAGCGGCTGGCATGAATGAGCTGAATGGGTTAAAGCGAGTCAAGAGAGTGTAAGGGGAGGGATAGGCTGGGCGACGGGGAAAGGAAGCTGACTGAGAAGGACAAGGGAGAGGGGAAAGGAAGGTAAAGGGGAGAGGTAGAGGGAAGGGAAGTGGGGATGAAGGGGAAAGGAGAGAAAGCGAAGGGGAAGGGAGAGGAAGCGAAGGGGAAGGGAGAAGAAGCGAAGGGAGGATCGAAAGAAGGGGTATAGGGGAGTGGGAGGGGTTTGAAGGGGAGGTAAGGGGAAGGGAGGGGAATTAACGGGAGGGAAGGGAAGGGGAAATAACGGAAGGGGAGGTGAAGGGGAAGCAAGGGTAAGAGAGGGGAGTAGAGGGGAGGAGAGGAGATGGGACAGATGGGGAGGAGCGGGATCGGAGTGGAGGGGAGAGGAGGGGAGGGGACTGGAGGAAAGGGGAGGACGGGGGAAAGGGGAAAATAAATAAAGGGGAAAAGAGAGAAAGGGAGGAGATGCGAGGGAAGGAGAGGCAATTATATGAGGGAAGATTATGATGACTAATTGATGATTGAATATATGTTGATAATGATGATAAAATAACAATAAGAATGGATAATGATAATGATAATAATAATAATAATGACAATAATAATGATAATAATGATAATAATAATAATGATGATGATGATGATGATGATGACAATAATAATAATAATAATAATAATAATAATAATAATAATAATAATAATAATAATAATAATAATAATAATAATAATAATAATAATAATAATAATAATAATAATAATAATAATAATAATAATAATGATAATAATAATAATGATAACAATGATGATGATGATGATGATGATGATGATGATGATGATGATGATGATGATGATGATGATGATGATGATGATGATGATGATGATGATGATGATGATGATGTTGATGATATTATTATTATTATTATCATTATTATTATTATTATTACTATTATCATTATTATTATTATTATTTTATTATTATCATTATCATTATCATTATTATTATTATTATTATTATTATTATTATTATTATTATTATTATTATTATTATTATTATTATTATTATCATTATTATTATCATTATTATTATCATTATTATTATCACCATTATTATTATTATTATTATCATTATTATTATTATTATTATTATCATTATTATTATTATTATCAATATTATTATTATCATTATTATTATCATAACAGTAATAACATCAGCAACAACAGCATTGCTTCATAGACATGATAACTGTAATCCTTGCCTCGATTTTCAACAGCCGGAAACCGTGCAACCCCTACAGTAGTCAGCACTCTCCCTTAGATCACTCTCGGGAGGGAATTTTGGACTGTTGTCTTGTATTATTGTGAGTCTTTCTTTATCGCCAGGCAGCAGGAGGAAGATAGCAGTCGCGCGTTCTCAACTCTCCTTAGGTAAAAGAAAAAAAGTGGAGAGAAAATAGTGTCACTTGATAGAGATCTTGGGTGACGTCCAGAAACGAAGCTCTAGCTATAACGGCTGCAGCACCGAACTGGAGGTGAGGGTGTGGATAAGCCTATAAGATGTGCGGCGTTGAGAAGATTCTCTCAGACTTCCCTTTGTAGGACCATCATCAGCAAGTACTTATTTTTGTCCCCATGAAAGGGCAGGACACGAGGAGTATGTATATACGGAGAGGAATAGGAGAAAGGAGAGAGAGAGAGAGGAGAGGACGGGAGGGGGGGAAGAAGAGAGTGCGTAGGAATTAATAGAAAAGAATGGGGTAGGGGGAAGAGAGGATAAGGAAAGAGAGGGGAGAGTGGAGGGGAAAGGGGTAAAGGAGGTTGGATAAAAGGATCGAGTGGATGGGAGGGTCACTTGCAATGAGTCTTTTCGTGCGTGTCGCTAAAACGCGGATGAATCATCATCAGACGGAAGACGCGGAGTAGTGGGGTGTCAGGTTGGACGGGGAGGGGAAGGTGGACGGGAAGGGGAAGGCAGTCAGACGGGGAAGGGGTAGAGGTATGGAGGGCTGATTGTGTTGTCAATCGACCAATGTTTACTTATGTACAATCAAGGTAAATAAGTCTGATACTTTATGCCATTTAACTATGAAAACTGATATAATATTTCTATTATGTACAGCTCTCAGTGAACACCGAGATTTTGTGCAAAATATTTTTGATACAACGGTTGCCTGAGTTTTTATTTTTGCAAAACAGAAACATTAGCTGTTCGGGATCTCACTGGTTTAATATGGGTGACGCATGTATATGTATGTATGTATGTATGTATGCATGTATGTATGTATGTATGTATGTATGTATGTATGTATGTATGTATGTATGCATGTATGTATGTAAGAATGTATGTATATTTGTATATATGTATGTATATAGGCTTGTATATATGTATGTATGTATGTATGTATGTATATGTGTATGTATGCATGTATGTATGTATGTATGTATGTATGCATTTTATATATGTATGCACCCAATGAGAGGGATGTATATATGTAGGTAGGTATATGTGCATGAATGGGTGTATACGTGTGTGTGTGTGTGTGTGTGTGTGTGTGTGTGTGTGTGTGTGTGTGTGTGTGTGTGTGTGTGTGTGTGTGTGTGTGTGTGTGTGTGTGTGTGTGTGTGTGTGTGAGTGTGTGTGTGTACATGTGTGTGTGTGTATATGTGTGTGTGTGTGTGTGTGTGTGTGTGTGTATGTGTGTGTGTGTTCGTGTGTGTGTGTGTGTGTGTGTGTGTGTGTGTGTGTGTGTGTGTGTGTGTGTGTGTGTTTGTTCGTGTGTGTGTGTGTGTGTGTGTGTGTGTGTGTGTGTGTGTGTGTGTGTGTGTGTGTGTGTGTGTGTGTGTACATGTGTGTGCATGTGTGCGTGTGTGTGTAAATGTGTGTGTGTGTGTATGTTTGTGTGTGTTTGTGTGTGTATGTGTGTGTGTGTTCGTGTGTGTGTGTGTGTGTGTGTGTGTGTGTGTGTGTGTGTGTGTGTGTGTGTGTGTGTGTGTGTGTGTGTGTGTGTGTGTGTGTGTGTGTGTGTGCGTGTCTGCGTGTGTGTGTGTGTGTGTGTGTGTGTGTGTGTGTGTGTGTGTTTGTGTGTGTATGTGTGTGTGTGTTCGTGTGTGTGTGTGTGTGTGTGTGTGTGTGTGTGTGTGTGTGTGTGTGTGTGTGTGTGTGTGTGTGTGTGTGTGTGTGTGTGTGTGTGTGTGTGTGTGTGCGTGTCTGCGTGTGTGTGTGTGTGTGTGTGTGTGTGTGTGTGTGTGTGTGTGTGTGTGTGTGTGTGTGTGTGTGTGTGTGTGTGTGTGTGTGTGTGTGTGTGTGTGTGTGCTAGCGTACGCGTGTTTCATTTCAAACTAAATATGACTTAAATGCTTTTCTACAGAAATTTTGTCTGTTATATTCAAACGGACCTACAAGAACATATAAACATGAAGTAAGACAAGGGATATGGATCAATTACCGACAAAGTACTCCAGCTGAGTATAAACATTTTTGTCTTGTATGGACGCGCAAATGGTGGTGGTTAGGGAAGAAGGAGGAGCTAATTGCAGGACTAAAAGAAATGGTATTTTGCCTTTAGGTAGACATGCTGATATGTCATGGGTACATAAGGAATACCATCTGAATTGGGACTGGAGGAAGAACGACAGAAGGAGAAAGAGGGAAGAGAAAAAGAAGAAGTAGAGAGCAGGTACGAAATGCGGGGTTAGAGAGGAAGGGGGAAGAGGGAAGGAAGAAGAGGAGATATTGGGGGGAGAAGAAAAGTGAGGGGATAGAGAGGCGAGGAGGGGAAGGAGGAAAGGAAGCTGAGGGGAGAGTGGAGAGGAGGAGGGAGTGGAAGAGGGGGAATGGGTAGGGGAGAAGAAGAGAGAAGAAAAGGGAGAGTAATAGAGGGACGAGGAGGGGAAGGAGGAGAGGAGGAGGAGGGGAGGGTGAAGAGGAAGAGAGAGAAGAGGGAGTAGGGAGGGGAGAAGAGGAGAGAGAAGAAAAGGGAGAGGAATAGAGGGACGAAGAGGGGAAGGAGGAGAGGAGGAGGAGGGGAGGGTGAAGAGGAAGAGAGAGAAGAAGAGGGAGTGGGGAGGGGAAGGGGAGGGGGAAAGGAAAGGAATGGGAAAGGGGAGGGAGAGGGAAAGGGGGACGGGAGTTTGAACGATGAGGGGAGAGAAGTTGAAGGAAGAGTAGATGTACTAAGTGAAGGAACAGGGAAAGAAAAAACGGAAAGGATGAGGATGAGGAGAAGGAAGAGAAAGAGGAGGAAAGACGAAAAGAATAATCAATAAAATGAATAGGAAAGGATGTAGGAATTTGAAAGGGGGAAAGAAAAAATTGAGGCGACTGTGATGAAAGCAGGGAGAGGAGTACTGTACACGGAGGGAAACGAACAGAAAGGGGGAAATTCCCGCGTGTTGGGAAAAGGGAAGGGAATGAAAAAGATAAACAATCGTGAGAGTCAGAAGGAAAAGGGGAGGGGAGCGGGGTGGGGTGAGGGTAAGGAGAAGGGAGGAGGGAAGGTGAGGGAAGGGGAGCGGGGTGGGATGAGGGTAGTGGGAAGGAAGGAGGGAAGGGGAGGGAAGGGGAGCGGGGTGGGGTGAGGGTAGGGGGAAGGGAGGAGGGAAGGGGAGGGGAGGGAAAGCAGGAGCGGGGGGACCCAGGAATGACGCATCAATAGGACGTGTTACACGCACATGAGTCTCAAAGGCAGAGAGAAAAAGAAATAAAAAGAAAATGTCATAGTACCTTACGAATACGGACGGGCTGGAGGGAGCAAGAAAGGCAAGGAAAGGCGAAAGGGGACGAAAGCAAAGGAAAGATAAGGGTCAAGAGAGTGTTTGAGGATTGACGGAGGACTAGGGGAGAACTTAGGGGGGAACAGACATAGATGTGACAAAATTAGTGTACAGCAGGTGTGCATATATATATATATATACATACATACATACATACATACATATATATATATATACATACATATATATATATATATATATATATATATATATATATATATATACACGTATTGCCTATATGTACTGTATATAGGTGTGCATGTCTATATGTATATGTATGTATGTAATGTATATATGTATCGAGATAATAACCGCGATGCTGGTAATGATGCTTGTGATGGCGATGTTTTTGGCGACGGTGATGGCGATGGTGATGGTTATGGTGAGTGTAAGAGTAGCCTAGTTGGTGCTGATGAGGAATGGAAGATATAAATAAAGCCTAGAGAAAAAGGCGACTCTATAAATAATAAGATGATAGGTGGTAGGGAGGGAGGGAGGGAATGACATATATATATATATATATATATATATATATATATATATATATATATATATATATATATATATATACATATAGCATGATGGAGACGGGGAAGAAGATTGAGGTGAAAGTACAAAAGAAAAGGCGTTAAGGAGAGAGAAATGAGAAAAATTATTATGATTTAGAGAAGCGGTGTAGGGAAGCAGATGGGGAATCCAATGCTGATACTCATCCTCTGGCAGTGTTATGTTTAAAAATTTTCGTGTTGGTCAAATTAACGGCAACACAATAACAAGAACACTAACACTAGCAATAACAAGAGCGAAATCATCAAATTTATTATCTCGTTTGTTACGATGACGCTTTTCTCTATTTTTTTTTTTTTTTAACGATAACCAATTCCATGCAGCTCAGGACGCGACCTCAAGGCAATACAATAACAAGAACACTAACACTAGCAATAACAAGAGCGAAATCATCAAATTTATTATCTCGTTTGTTACGATGACGCTTTTCTCGATTTTTTTTTTTTTTTTTTTTTTTTAATGACAAACAATTCCATGCAGCTCAGGAAGCGACCTCAAGGCAAGGGTGAACTAAGCCTAACGAAGGCACTCCCTTTCCACTGCGACAGGGATCTATCACTGGAGAGGGGTTGTGTGTGTGTGTATGTAGGGAAGGGGAGGGGGGGGGGTGCCGCTGACTCACCTCTGCTGCCGCCCGTTGAAGAGGCACGAGGTCTAACGGGAAACGCCGTTGGACACAGAAAACGCACAACACAGGCAGCACGTGACACGGGCCATATACGACACACACAACTCACCTGTAAATAAAAGAAAATAATTTATTTCTTAATACTTAGTGTCGTCTTTGATGTGTTTTGGGTGCGGTATTAATGTCAAGAGATTTTGATAAGCTTGGAAGGGTTACATGAAGAATTGTCACCCCAGAACGCCCACATGAAGAATCGTCACCCCATAAGATCCCACCTGAGGAATTGTCACCCCCAGTACGCCGAATATCAACAGTGGAATAAAGATTAGGTTAGGTTACATGAGGTTAGGCTAGGTTAGGTTAGGTTAGGTTAGGTTAGGTTAGATTAGGTTAGGCTAGGTTAGGTTAGGTTAGGTTTGGTTAGGCTAGTTTAGGTTAGGTTTGGTTAGGTTAGGTTAAGTTAGGTTAGATTAGGCTGGGTTAGGCTAGGTTAAGTTAGGCTAGGTTAGGTTGAATGAGAGTTATGCTTAATGTCATAATTTATACAACCGAAGAATCGTAAACCCAGGATGAAGAATTGTCACCCTAGGATAGCCCACATGAAGAATTGTCACCCTGTCGAAGTCTGGGGTGACGATTTTTCATGCGATCCGCCTAGAACTCAAGGTGTTAAATGGTTAAGAACAACTTAGTTTAACACGTAGATTCCCGTGGCAAACTTAATGACTTTCATCTGGCTAACATTGTGCGTCTCTAATAAACTTCGAAATATCTCAAGGGATCATGTATCTAATCCAACAATCTAGATGAATTAGTTTAATCAAGAAATTCTCATCAGTTTTGCTAAATTAGAGATGAATGCAATCACCTGTTGGCAGCCAAGCCATGAGGAAAGATACAATATTATCCCTCATCATCAAAGAATACACTGGAATGAACCATAAAGAATTTTCTACAGTACATCATCATGTTTAAGGATTTAGCCTTTCGGCACAATTCAACTGTCCACAGACTCTATTTCAGCAAACTCCAGGCAATTTTATTCTGTTGAAGGGGCGTCTAAGCAATTACGAGACACAGAAAACTCATTTGGCGCACACGAATTCCGTCTAGAATTGTGTAAATACATTAAACAGAAGACGGATCTCCTTTGTTAGCCTGATATACACAAATGGATGTCAGGAAAGTACATAAACTTCAATGAACATATATAAGCTTAGGCTCCCACGGGGGCACGCGCACACGCACACACACAGACACAAGCACACACACCCATATACACATGAACACACAAACGCATGCGCGCACACACACACAAACACACACATACACATACACACACACACACACACACACACACACACACACACACACACACACACACACACACACACACACACACACACACACACACACACACACACACACACACGCACACACACACAAACCAATTACACACATACTACACATACAATACACATACTTTCTCTCTCTCTCTCACACACACACACACACACACATAATCACATATGCAACAGTAGCGACAACGACGAAGACGATGATAACAACGTCCATCAGGATGACAATGACAATTTTTTTTTTCTTTTTTTTAATACTTTTTTGGTCATCACCAAATAAAGACAGAAAGAGACTGACTGGCTCATTTTAACCATTCGCTAGGCAGTCCAGGTTTGAAGTTATAATAATAGGGTGATAAAACGATATATGTATATATTATATATATATATATATATATATATATATATATGTATATATATGTATATATGTATATATATATGTATGTATATACATATGCATATGTATATATATGTATATATATATGTATGTATATACATATGCATATATATATATATATGTATATATATAT
>NC_134812.1:36019597-36024597 GCF_046742065.1 Oratosquilla oratoria
TAAGGAGAAGGTGGACCAAATGTCTGGGAACAGGAAAGATTAAAGATAAGATGGAACAATTGTCTGGGGGAAGGACATTAGCTCACAGCTGAGGAACAAAAAGAAGAAGAAAATAAGAAGTGTGGGTAAATTACTACTAGGTGGGGGGGGGGGTTGGAGGGCAATTACAAATAGCTTAAGTTTTATGGGGTGAGATATTGAACATGCCGCTGTTTTGTTCAATTGTGTTGGTTCCTTTGTATTAATAAAACCAGTGTTTTTGCTGACTTTCAAATCATACGCGGACACTTCGAAATATGTAAATGTTAAGCTTTGAGGGTCCACTCCAGGACCACCGGCTTCCCCATGGGGACGACACAGCCTATGTACCTCACCACGGTGGATTAATCTGGTTTGGTAAGGTTGTATACTTGGTGCAGAGTTCATAAGAAGAGGGTTGGAATGGCCGTGGATATGAATAGAGTCTGAAATCAATATAGTCAGTCCAATCACACTGATCAGGT
The DNA here is from genome assembly GCF_046742065.1 of Oratosquilla oratoria. Taxonomy (NCBI): domain Eukaryota; kingdom Metazoa; phylum Arthropoda; class Malacostraca; order Stomatopoda; family Squillidae; genus Oratosquilla; species Oratosquilla oratoria. The sequence goes on from NC_134812.1 coordinate 36,020,101, forward strand.
GCCAGCTCCAAAACCCAGCACTGGTATACTATACCTTTTAAGTCCACCGTTGCTGAAAGGGGTTGGAAAAGCATGAACAAGAGACAATTTACTAGTATTTTCCGTGGATCTAACACAGTTTTTTATTTCCTTTGATGCAAGAACGCTATTCACTTCTCTATGAAAGATCCATATATCCCTATATCTATATCCATCTATCTACCAGTCGGTCTACCTCTCTCTCTCTCTCTCTCTCTCTCTCTTCTCTCTCTCTCTCTCTCTCTCTCTCTCTCTCTCTATATATATATATATATATATATATATATATATATATATATATGTATATATATATACATATATATATATATATATATATAATGAATGTATATATATATATATATATATATATATATATACATACATACATACATATATATACAAACGGCCTTTTCTTTTCCCCCTTGTAAGGGAGGTAGCCAAAAAACAAAGCCATAAAATTCACTCCCACCCATTTCATCTCCACATACTCCACCACTCCAATTCACCCCCTCCCTCCTTCTTATTCCCTTATCTTGGCTCCTCCTGTATGACGGACGCCCACTGCCTTGGGTCAGAAGCAATGTAGCAAGGCACAGCACTTTCACAAGGCCGTTTCAATTAATCGACGACGACCCCCCCCCCCGCCTTCTCCGTCCCTTCATGCAGAAAAAGAAAAGTCGGGGAGAAGTCCCTTCGGGCTGTGTCAAAATACAATTCACATTTGCTTCTCTACCCCCATCCCCCGCCCACTCCCTTCCATGCATCACAACATCATCCATACACAACCATTCTCCACTCATTCGGAACGAATAATGCCCTTGTCACTAGCGAATTTCTCTCGTAGTCTCAATGGCAAAAGCGTGAAAAAGATTTGTTCCGATCCTTACTCCCTGCTACAAGTGGGCTTGAGCCTTGTGTAAAACAGGAAGTGGAGGTCGCAGATTAGTGATCTTTCCTAGCCTCGGAAATCAGATAGTTTCCGGGTTTCGAGGCTTTTATAGTCTCTGTAGCTGAGCGAGCAAAGGCACTGTGAAGGTTATCTTACGGGAGGCCGAAGCAGTGGGTTCGAATCCTACATGCGACTGTTATAAAAAATATCAGATTAATGTTGCTGTCACTAGCTAATTTCTCTCATGTGTATGTATACACACACACACACACACACACACACACACACACACACACACACACACACACACACAAGTTCAAGGAGACATGGAGGCTATTGAAAAGGTCTTGGAAGCAAAGGATAGATACTGAACAGTGTGATGGAAATCTTTTAAGATTGCTTGTTTTAGAAGGTATGAAAAGAACACGTGGTCTATCCTTTGTCAAATTTGAATTCCCTTCCAGAAAGACCTTTCATCTGAGACGTCTTCGTCTATGTCGCGATGAGACTCCTGTGCGTCCTCCACCTCCAGGAGCTTTGTCCCGAGACGTAAGAAGACGATACCAAGAGGACACGGGACGAATAACAGACGTTCGGGGACCTGAAGAATACGAAAAGGAAACATCGAATAGGACGTCGAGGGAACTACTGATCAATTCAGTGACTCTCGACCATAATAAATTCCTGTTACATGATCACACGGAAAGAGGAACTCCCTGTCGTCACTGATGATAGAGTACTAAGGTCTTCAGTGACTAGTGATCACTGAGGACATCGTAGTTCTTCAGAAGAGTGCGACTGATGTCTCTCTGAGGCCATGTGCGCTGAAGGCAACCGGTGGTCGACAACTTGTTGCTTCCCATATATTTAATTGGAGCATTTTTTTACGAGACCACTGCGATTGTTATGAAATACTTCAACTGGAAAATATGGCAGGGAACTAGAATCATCGGTGGCATTGACCAGTTGCCTCGTACGGAAGCGGTATTACGCCCACAGGTCGTCGGGAGACATCACAGCGGCCCTGGAGAGATACACCAGTGGACCTCGATTCATTAGAATTTCCTGTCGAAGTACAAACGTTGAAAGGTAAATTTTCTGACGTCATTGGTAGCGAAGTAGTAAGATCTTCATGGACCAATAATAATGTGTGCCACGCTGGGTAACGCCACTGAGGACCTTGCGGTTCTCTTCACGGCCTAAAATTCCACATGACATCGAGGGACCTTACAGACCATTTCTATGATACATCGGCGAGTTTGACAGAACAGAAATAATCAGGTCGAGGTAGGTTCATGGAAAAATTATCCACACGTGATAAACAGGATAACGCTACCGTGGAACTCGTGGACCATATATATATATATATATATATATATATATATATATATATATATATATATATATATATATATATATATATATATATATATATATACATATATATATATATATATATATATATATATATATATATTATATATATATATTATATATATTATATATTTCAAAGCGTTATATATACGCTTTGTATATATATATATATATATTATATATTTATATATATATATATATATATATATATATATATATATATATATATATATAATATATATATATACTATATATATATATATATATATATAATCAAGATAATTTTCAAAGCGATAATACCATATATATATATTTGTATATATATATATATATATATATATATATATATATATATATATATATATATATATATATGTGTGTGTGTGTGTGTGTGTGTGTGTGTGTGTGTGTGTGTGTGTGTGTGTGTGTGTGTGTGTGTGTGTGTGTGTGTGTGTGTGGATGTACTTATGTGTATGTACAGTATATATATACATAGCTATAGCTTGATGTTCACGCACTCCCATCTATCGCCTCGAAAAATATCCGAGTAAGGCGAATGACCTACCTTCCTTTATCAGGCGGCGAGGAACTGTCCTTTCCTCACGCATCCTGCCTAAGTTATGACATCTGTCTTTGCAAGAGGGTGGATGGCGATACATTTTACGGAAGGTATTCCCAGTTAGATGGGCATTTAAGACTGAAGAAATATATTAAGTGCTCCCATTCAACCATGCAGTGCCACTTATTTGCATTATAGTGACATTTTTGCCATCTAGAGTGAACTTTTTTAAATCATTTATTCATTCTGGGCACACCTTATGAATTGGTCCTGGCTACCGCTATACTATTCTATACAGTTTATGGAAAGTTTTGATTCTAAAAATTATCTTGATTAATGTCTCTTGGGTCACTGAGTGATTTTTTTCTCACATTTTTTATTTTATTTTGGCTAACGGCAAACCGGTTTCTTCAGCTCTGGGAAGTCTCTGTTTCGAAATAGTTCAAAGAAATTCACAGTTCCCGAATACATTGAGGGAAACCTAATCGACAGACTGCTGGTCTCGAATTCATGGGGTTACAAGAAGATCTGTCACCCCAGACCGTCCACATGAAGCTTCGAAGTCACCCCATGCGATCCCACCTGAAGAAATGTCACCCCAGTACGCCGAATATGAGCAATGGAATAAAGGTTAGGTTAGGCTGAATGAGGGATATGTTTATTGTCATTAAAACTGCTTCGTCAGCAGCTACGCGCCTCCTGCCGTAGACTCCTCATCACATTTCTTTCCTCTCCCTATTAATAATTTCCCTTTTTTATTTATTTATTCATTGGTTTATTTTTAATCTAACGATTTCTATAACCCTCCACTTGGAGTGTGACTGGAGACGGTGGGGATGAATCAGGTGTTTGTAACTTATTATGACTCACTGTCAGTTTGGGAACTTGTCAGGAATGGTCCACAAGGCATGAGAAGAGCTAGTCTATGCGCTCACATTGACTGATATTCTTCAAGTTCCCGACATATTCTTCCGTCATATAAACCATATCTGTCTGTAACCGATAGTCTACCTAAGAGTTTGCTAATGGCAACCACCCATCCCACCTTCTGAAGCTTGGAGTAGAAGGGCAAGGGCAGCAGGTTGGTGCTATCTCTCAGTTTGGGACACTCTCACTTGCGTGATCACCATATTGTATATACAAAAATTAATTCTTAAAATATTCCACCGGAAGGAGAGGTCATGTATCCTTGCCTGAATTACGATTTTACATGCGCGCATGTCATAAAGCACGAGCTTAATCTCTTGCTTGCACATAAAATCAAAGTACAAAAAGCCAGATTTTATTCAGCCACTGGAATCCCCTGCTTTAAACGTATCAACACTACCTCGACTTCGACATTGGCCACTTGTGTCCAATACCCTCTGCCGCCAGACGATTTTATTCAGCTAAGGAGAAAATCCTCTCTACAGTCAGTAAGCGTCTCACCCTTCACTGTTCCGATTCGGGGGACTCGTTCCCCTCGCCTGAACCATAAGCTCTCTTCTTCAAAAGTTAATCTTCTTGGGGCTTAAAATTCCACCTTTTTTTTTACTTTGAAGCCACGATCCCCGTGCTCCCTACAAAGCCACCCCCACCCCCACCCCCCGCCCTCTTTGTGTCGAAGCAGAAGTGCTCCTCTGAAGAGGGGTCTCTTCTCTAGCAGGTACTGATGCCG
>NC_134812.1:36034597-36039597 GCF_046742065.1 Oratosquilla oratoria
AGATGCTTTTGCCATTCTTCCTAAAGTTGAATTGCAAAACTAGGAGCCACTTTGTTCCATGCTCTTTGTAAACTCTTGATCTTTTCTATATTATAAAATTGTATCATTATTACTACTATTATTATCATTAATATCATTATCATCATTATTATTACTGTTGTTGCTGGTCTTGTCTGTAATACTGCCGTGACCGGCAAGGAGAGTAAGCTTCACCAGAGAAAACTATCCAATTTAAGGGGAGACTTTACGATATAGATATTAGAGGCTTATGTTGACTAAGGAAGACTGCAAGAGAGGTGATTGATTAGTGGAGAATGGTGGGGTGGGAGAAAGGAGACAAACGAGGAACGTGTGGGGAAAATAGCCCTAAGGCTTCTGTCTGGACGGCAACAGAAAACGGAGGAATAGAAAGAAAACTAAAGAACAGGGGAGATAAAAGAAACGAATCCACTTATTGACAATTGTGGCGTTTTAAGAAAATTACGGACATGAATGATATTTATATATTTTTGTAAAACCTCCTTAATAAAACCGTAGCACATAACCAACAATAATTTGCACTAAGTACGGCATGGTAATGTGACAAATAGAACAAAATTTTAATATTTTTCGTTGACATATATCATTCAAGCCTGATGGAGGAATCCCACCCTTTTGAGAAGTAAAAATAAATGAATAAATATATACGAAAAACTGTACTCGACTGCACACACACACACACACACACACACACACACACACACGTATTTAAATGGCTTGTTGGTATAGCGGTTGTAAGCTTTAGGTTCCTCTGTCAGATGTTCTTAGTTTGCGCTGCGTTCCCGGCGTTTAATTAAAACCTCACTAATACCATAAGTTACTTCAGCCTCTCTTGAGTAAGAGAACTGATCGTGAATGTATGTACGTGTGTGATTCACCATGGTATTTGGATCACGTGTTGGACTCGTGATCGACAGTTATTAATATCCCAGATGAGAGCTCAGAACTTATATGACCGATCTATGGGTAATACTGTGACCTTACACGTACACACACACCCAACTCCTCGCCCACGAGAGTTGGAGTAACACCCCCGCCGCGCAGCGATACTGAAATTATTTCAGTCCTGGGCGGGAGTCGAACCCGTACCGCCGTAGTGGCAGGCGAGAACTCTAACCACAACGCCACGAGGTGTGTAAATGTGTGTGTGTGTGTGTGTGTGTGTGTGTGTGTGTGTGTGTGTGTGTGTGTGTGTGTGTGTGTGTGTGTGTGTGCGTGTGTGTGTGTGCGTGCGTGCGCGCGCGTGGATACATTAGAGTCAAGGTGACATGGGGCATACCGCGACTGTAGCTAGGGAACAGTGCTGTCCGATCACAGCGAAAAAAAAGTAGGGACCATGGCAGTGACGAGGAGGGTAAAAATAAGTGTTTAGCACGCGACAAAAATAAAAATAAAAATAGGAAAATATAAATAGAAATAAAAGAAAGAATGAGATATAGATTGATAGAGATAGATGGATAGATAGGCAGATGGAGAAAGAGATAATGAGAGAGAAAGTGATGGTAGCTTTCGAAAGTGAAGATGTAAGCTTGTAACCCTTGAGGGGAGGTACATCTGACTAAAACACAATTTGCCTCTCGTAATTAGTTCTATCAGCGTTTGTACAACTTGTGAGAATGGCTGACTCGGGTTAACTGCTTCTCCTCGCGTCACCTCGGGCGTCCCAGGTCAAACAGCTGACCTGGTATTCCTAATGACTTAGGTTCCTGAAGTATATTTACATCCTATTTGTATACATTACATGAGTACCTCAGTCGTGATTGAGGGTGCACATAATATTACAAATGTGTGTGGCTGTATTGGGTATTCAACCACGCGCATATACACACTTTCATTTGGAATACGGTGTGGGGGGGGGCTATTCTTGCACTAGTGTGCGTCTCAGTCCAGGAGTAGAAAACTTAATGACCCTATTACTCAAGGGATCGGTGGGAAAGGAAAAGGGAGAGAAACGAGGAGAAAAGAAAATAGTAGTAGTAGAAGGGGGAGGAGGAGAAGGAGGAGGACTAGGAGAAGGAGGAAGAAGTGGAGGAGGAGGAAGTGGAGGAGTAGGAGGAGAAAGAGGAAGAAGAAGAGGAGGAGGAGGAAGAGGAGGAGGGGGAGGAGGAGGAGGAGGAGGAGGAGGAGGAAGAGAAGGACGTGTTTCTTTTGAACGAACGTGCAGGTATGGGCTGATTACCCCAAACCATGACCATGGTGAAGGAAAAAGGAGAACGGCGGGAAGGTCCAAGTGCCATATTGCTACGATTGCGCATGAATTAAATAATATCATCAAGGACAATACAGATCCTAAAATGATAATGAGATCAATAATAACATCACGATGATGAAAATTATAGCAAAAATAGTTTAATAATCATGATATAAATGAGTAAGATAGAAAAGATAATAAAGACGAGCACAATAATAATGATAATATCTTTCATCAGGATTCCTATGTGCAAACAGAAGCCGCACATATAATCGATGTGTGACCCAGAAGGACCGGAAGTGTCCCACTTGAGTAAGTTCCAGTAGAGCCGTCCAAGGCAGTCGAGGAAGATCCTGGCCAGAACCCGTTTGACGATAACCATAAGGAGACAGGATTCATTTAGTTGGATTTCTACGTGAGATAGCAGAGGTCTCACCTTCCTCGCCTTGACTCCCGCAGACCTATCCTTACCCTCTAGAACCGGTATTTTTTTGTTTTTGTTTTGTTTTTTTCTCTCTACGTGGGAAGTCGAATGCTTTGAAATCCAATTCGACAGTTTTTCATTTGATACATTTGTTTCCTCTCGTTGTATTTCCTCCAATGAGTCCTGATGAAAATACATAGCGGTTTGTCCTAGCAAATCAGTATACTGACTGATTTATTTACATAATATGGTCCTGCGGGTCGACGGGCGTGCAACTGACAGCCACCAAGGGAGGTCAAACGTATGGGTTCGAATCCTGATCATGCTGCAGAGGTTTGGAAGGGTATCCACTCTGACCAATAGTCCCCAATCACCAAAAATAAAATCCTTTCGTATGGCACCACCCTAGCAACGAACAAGGATGGTGAGGACGTAAAACTGAATCTATTTGTTTACATAATGCGTTCCTTTAGCTCTCCTTCTTTCTACCCAGCGTTACCAAATCAAGGGATTCCAGTATTTCTACAGATGGAAGTCTCAGAACAATCGCAATATATATATATATATATATATATATATATATATATATATATATATATATATGTATATATATATATATATATATATATATATATATATATATATATATTATATATATATATATATACATATATATATATATATAAATCTATCTTGTACTCTGAGGATGTCTATATAGACGAAAACTTTTAGTATTCCGACTTCATTTTCCCTGTGGTTTCTGCAATATATATATATATATATATATATATATATATATATATATATATATATATATATGTATATATATATATATACACACATGTATATATATATATACACACACACACATAAACACATATATATATATAGATGTGTGTATATATATATATATATATTTGTCTATATATATATATATATATATATATATATATATATATATATAAACCTTGATCTACAAAGAAGATATGTAAATGTCGTTTTCAGGAACACCAACACAGTTAAACATTTGCTTAAAATTTATATTATTGAGCGTCAAAAAGGATGAAAGCCAAACTGCCAAACCTTTGAAAATTAATATTAATGATCAAACAAATTTGATCAAGGAAGGCAGTGAATCTAGTGGCATATTCATATATTAAGAATTATATAAATATCCATTTGATTGGGACAACGCCCAAGTCATTACTTTTAGCAATAACATTGTCGTAACTTGATAGAAATTAGTATGATTGGTTCTAGCTAGGATTACACTATAAGCTTAAGCCAAGGTTTATGTAGATTGGACTGTTTTGTATGTAAGGAAATAACTGAATCATTCAGGCTGTAGACTACCTTGTCCTATTTGCAAGTGGTGATCCGGAGACGGACGGTCGAGAATAACTGCTCTCTCGGTCGTCTTCAAAAACCTATCAAGATCCTAATCTGTATGTGCAACCCCGGACACACCGTCTTTGGAATGGGCCCAATATGTCTCTCTGTTGTTTTAAACTGTATTTCCTCCACTTTTACCCACAAGGCCCTGCGTGTGTTCTCATTTACCTAATACTATTAACCGGTGATATAGAAATGCCCACGACTAATTTAACATCACAGGCAGAATAACCACAACAAAAAAAAAAAAAAATCCCTCTCCATGATTTTTATTTCTTTTGAGTTATAAAAGTGCTAAAGAAATCTAATGTAAAGGTAGTGTATATACGGTATAATCCACCAAAAAACAAAGATGTATATAAAATTTCTTGTAGGGACTATCGTTTTTTTTATACAGGACAAAATGTATGTAAAAATAAAGACAAGGAATAACTTAACCTATATATCGGTGGTTTCATTCTCCAGGAAACGGTAAACACAAAAGTTAAACGTGCTGCGTATGCATAAAAGTCTAGCATCTTCAGAATTAACCAAACACAGACAAGAGAAATATGTGCGAACGAATTCATCCACCAATCCAAAGAAGATTGAGAATGTCATCGTATGTTAATTTATAAATTAGCATGTGAGCACTCAACAATAAATGAAAGCTACAATGTCAAAGCCGTAGTACCAAACTCCACTTAGTGCAAACACAAGAAGGAAAATTAAAAGCACTCTGTTGAAACAAATTAATAATAAAAAAAAAAAAGTCATATCTGCATGTTTCTGACAAAAGTGACTCCAGGGGACACGTCCCCTCCGGTCCCTACAACGGAGAAGACTGATTAGCCGAGAGTGGTGACGTTATGGCAACGGAGACGACTGATTGGCTGATGGCGGTGACGTCACGGCAACAAAGACGACTGATTGGCTTCGGGCGGGGTCGGGTGCGGGTCCGGCCCGCTGCTCGTT
>NC_134812.1:36042097-36049597 GCF_046742065.1 Oratosquilla oratoria
CTACTCGTCAATCCCAACACTCTCCCCACCACGCCCCTAAACTCAAACTCATCCCTCACCTTCAAATTAGTTTCACTTCACACTAACACATCCACCTTTCTTCTCACAAACAAACCACTAGTCTCCTTCCTTTTACTTTCATCTGTACGGCAACCAAGCACATTCAGTTACCCAATGAGTAGGGTTCTGTTTGGAGTCCTCCTCTCAGTCTCTATTTGGCTTTCACTTTTCGAAGGAGGAACATCTAGAGTCCAGAATTCATAGTTCCATTACTCTGTCCCACTTAATCGCCTTTTTCAACATGCATAGGAAATAAGGTTTCAGAATTATTTCCATCCACCACTGCAGGATGATCCAGAGGTGATGATATCATGTAAGTGGTAAAAGACAAGTTCAAAGGAACAATAAAAGGAGGGACAGCTGTAGTGCAAAAGTATCATCATTCTTTTGTGAATAAAGATCTTTAACTCTAACATAAAGAAATGACGTGTGGTTTTGGAACGTAGACACCCCAAAATAGTCCTTAAAGTATTGGCATCTTGTCATCATGCATCCCATACCTACATATATAGTCTCCACAGTCTCCACAAATATTTTTTCAATACATGAACGTGTCTAAAGCCCTCTGACTTGACAAACCTACCCTATACACAAGGCCAAGCTACGTTTCCAGCAACCACATTCCCCTTTCTACTTCCAATTCTTCAGAAAATTCAACTCCTACTCACAATACCATGACAATGCAAAACCTCATCACATTCATCAAGGATGAGACATTACCACTCTTCAACGGCAGGAACATTCCTGTATACACTTTCCTCACTGAGGTTCACTCAGAAATACTACGTAGGAATGTCACAGACGACAACGCAAAGATATCCATCTTAACATCCAAATTAGACAAGCATGACACTTTAGCTGGTGGCGTCATTCAGTCTGAATTATTTGGGGAAACACATTCATCTGATAAATTTGTAGAACAAATCAAAAAGTCATTTGCTGCTTTTGAGCCACTTGGAGCACTTTCCCCCTATACTTTTTGGCAAAATCGTACAATCATGACCCACACACCACTAAAGAAAAGGCAGTCAAAGCAGCTTCAGCATTTAAGAGCGAACTCAGAGAAAGCCTCAGAAACTCAGACTGGATCTCAGGCAACACAATTTCATTGGAGAACGTAGTCTCCCTCATTGCATACTTTCGCCTTCTCTCACAATTACACCCAGACTCACTTCAGAAAGCCAACACCATTACATTCACACCAGGTATCTTAGGCGAATTCTCAAGGAAATTCTCTGACACGGAACAAGTTATCACTCAGATACAAAACCAGTCAGCACCCATAGCACCCACACACACGATAATACAGGTCACACGGTCCCCCTCACATAACACGAAATCAAGACATACATCACGCACGCAAGATCGCTCACAACAACTCTTTCCTTCAAGAGCACGAATATTTTGTACATACTGCCACAAACCAGGACGCCTCGTTAACACGTTTTATCACAGACACCCGTCACAATAGAACCGATACTGCGAGCAAAAGGGTACATATTTCCACACAAGTGATCGTTGCCATGTGCTGCTAGCACGGAGGAAACACAGACTAGAATCCCCAGATCGCTCTCCTGCTAGACATTCCCATCTAATATCAAGTCTATTTTGCTCATTGTTGTAAGTATATCTATACAATTATACATATGTATGTAGTGAAATTATTTTTCTAGGTTTCTTTACACACATAGGGAGGTCACTACCTATCTATAATTGGTAAGTTATCTACCCTCTATATAAAAAAGACAGGGAAAGACTGAATAAATTTCCTAAAGTATTATAAAAAACTAATGCTATGGACAATTTCTAGCATCTACTTCCCATTTTTTCTACCCATCCTTAATCTAAACCCGTTATCGATGACGTTCTGACGCTCTTTGTGGTTTTTGTTTTCATTAATCATGAGATATTTCGTTCAGCTGAGGATACTCGTAAAGTCCCGTGATGAAGGGATACTCATACTACCGCACCCTTTACTCTCCTTCTTCCACCTTAACCTTTCTCTCGTGTATTTTTTTCTGTCATGCACAAACGTTTCTGCTTCCTCATCGCCCCGTATGTTGTGAGAAACCACAAGTAAGGATACTTTCCAATCTTTACCTTCCTCCCTATCCAAACACTACACTTAACGATTCCTATGTTGCCTCATCCTTTGTTCGCCTTCTTTCTTTCTTTCCTGTTTCATGTCTCTTCTCCATTTCTCTCTGTTATGCACAAGCATGTTTATCTTCTCGTTTAATTTCTTTCATATTCTTCCTGTTTTTCTCCTTAATACCATATTTTCAGCTCTTTGAATTTTAGATTAAAAGAAAAAAATAGTTTCTTTCCATTCACTCCCAGGTCATCAAAGTTGGAACCTATCCTTATCTTACATCTTTATCTTCTCCAAAACTTGTATCTTATATCAGTGTCTGGCATCTCGTGTGCCATACTCTTCAGGAACCCACCCCGTAGACAAAAAAGGTTCACCGTATTTACCTTCCTTCGAATTAGGTAGTTTCAGGATCCGCGATTAACTTCTATGACAGGGGTTCTCATTAGGGGTGAAATTCACCCCCAGGGGGAATTTTTGGGTTTTCTGGGGCTGAATTGTGACCACAGTAAGTTTATGGGGTGACCGGGTGAGGAAAGCAATTATAGGTTTTGGCCTAGCTGGCCTGTCAACCGGGCTGGAATTATACCTGTGCTGACCCAAGTTAATCTTAGGATTAGAAAAGTGTTACGCCTTGTGATGATATCGCACGCGTAAGAATATGACTTTTATTCAAGTTTTATATATTCATCAATATTTTCAATTTGCATTGAATTTGTAAAACATTATTATAAACATAATCCATGTAAAATTGTAAATGTATATATACTAATTTGGAAAAATTAAAAGGATTTTTAGTAATATCTGCATATTATTTAGAATACACCTTTTGAAACAGACAATCTTGGAAAGGAGGGGGGAATTGCATTCTGACAAATGATGAAAGGGTCAAGCATGGACCAAGCAAGGCTGAGAACCCCTGTTCGAAGTAGCCCCTATGCTCTTCATAATATCTGATTCAGATTTAATTTCATTCTATCTTGTCTAATTTTTATTCGTCTATTTCTTCTTTTTTCATTAATTGGTTATATCTATTTCCTTTCTTCTTTTCACCAATGCCCAGACAAGACGGTCAATACGAGTTTATCATTAAGTAGCATTCCAGAGTCGAGGGCGCTGGATAAATTTCTGAAGGAGGTCGGTCCGACTTAAAGCCACTGAAGACGGGGACGAGAGAGAAGATAGGGAAGAATAAGAGGCGGAGGAGGAGGAAGAGGAGGAGGAATACGAAGATGAGGAGGAAGAGGAGGAGGAGGAGAGGAGGAGAGGGAGGAGAAGAAGGAGGAGGAAGGGCAGGATTAGGAAGAGAAAGAAAAGGGGAAGGAGAGGGACAAGGAGATTTGAGAAGGAGGAAAAAAATAGAAGTTGCAGGAGCAAGATGGGTTGGAGTGTAAGACGAAAGTAAAATAGTCGGAAGGAGGAGGAGGAGGAGGAGGAGGAGGAGGAGGAGGAGGAGGAGGAGGATGAGAAGGAGGAGGAAGGGAGGTGAGAAGGAGAAGTATTGTAGGAGTAGCAGGAGTAAGAGGGTTATAAGAAAAAAGTTCATTAGACGAAGGAGTAGGAGTAGGAGGAGAAAGGGTAATAGGATGGTGGAAAAAGGAGGAGAAGGAGGATGAAATGGAGGAGGCGAGAAGGAGGAAGAGGAGGAGGAGGAGGAGGAAGATAGAAGGAGGCAAGAAGAAGGAGGAGGAGGAGGCAAGAAGAAGGAGGAGGAGGAAGAGGAGGAGGAAGGAAGAGGAGGAAGAGGAGGAGGAGGAAGAGGAGGGAGGGGGAGAAGGAGAAGTAGGAAGAGGAAGGGAGGAGGAGGATAAAGAGGAGAAGGGGAAGAAGAAGAGAAGGAGGAGAAGAGAAGGAGGAGGAGAAGGAAAGGAGGAGGAGAAAGAGTATTTTGTCAGCAGTAACTAGAGCTTCTGACCTTGGTGTCAATATTTCACCGAAGAGGTGGAACCAAAGAGGAAATTTAGGAAAAACTGAAGGGTAACAAAACTAAGAGACACAGAATTCAAAAGGAGTACAGCATTCTTTTTTGAGTTGAGATTAATCTGAGTGACTTAATCTGTCGTGACGTCACTAAAGTCCCTCAAATACTGACTAAAATAAATGCAGTCCTTATAGAGTGCTGTGAAGAAGTAGCAGTAAGGGAAAGAAGATTTGGATTAAGGGGGGAATGGTGGGAACGGCGGAGGAGGAGGAGGAGGAGGAGGAGGAGGAGGAGGAGGAGGGGAGGGAGGGGAGGAAGGTGAGGGGAGGAAGAGGAAAGGGAGAGAAGGAGGAGGAGGTGTGAGGAGGAGAAGGAGTGGGAGAGGAGGAGGAGGAGTGGGGGGAAGAGGTGTATGGGAGGAGGACATATGGGAGAGGAGGAATGGGGCAGGAGAAATAGAAAGAGTGAGAGAATGAGGAGGAGGAGGAAGAGTGGGAGGAGCCGGAGGAGGAAGAGGGGCAGGAGGAAGATTAAGGCGACGAGGAGGAAAAGGAAGAAAGCAAGAGGAGGAGGAAAAGGAAGAGTAAGACGACGTGGAGAAGGAGGAGGGAGAGGAGATGGTGGAGAGAGGGAGGGAGAGAGGGAGAGAGAGAGAGAGAGAGAGAGAGAGAGAGAGAGAGAGAGAGAGAGAGAGAGAGAGAGAGAGAGAGAGAGAGAGAGAGAGAGAGAGAGAGAGAGAGAGAGAGAGAGAGAGAGAGAGAGAGAGAGGGTGGGGGCGAGAGAGAGAGAGTGGGTGGGGGACGAGAGAGAGAGAGAGGGGGGGACGAGAGAGAGAGAGAGGGGGGGACGAGAGAGAGAGAGAGAGAGAGAGAGAGAGAGAGAGAGAGAGAGAGAGAGAGAGAGAGAGAGAGAGAGAGAGAGAGAGAGAGAGAGAGAGAGAGAGAGAGAGAGAGAGAGAGAGAGAGAGAGAGAGAGAGAGAGAGAGAGAGAGAGAGAGAGAGAGAGAGAGAGAGAGAGAGAGAGAGAGAGAGAGAGAGAGAGAGAGAGAGAGAGAGAGAGAGAGAGAGAGAGAGAGAGAGAGAGAGAGAGAGAGAGAGAGAGAGAGAGACGGAGAGAGGATAAAAAAACATACATTCTGTTTCTCATGGCCGACTATGCCATGAGAGGGCCGATGAGCTTACCTGAGCACATTTAACACTGAATGCATCCTAACGTTATCACTAGAAGCCTTTAAAAACATTCTTTTAATATCTTCGGTACTTTTATGTGCTATATTTTCTAGTCTGGGCAAAGATCACATGAAAAACAGAAGGATGTTAACTGTCATGAAGTAGATTTAATTTGGTATTGGCTAGAAACAACTTTGCAAACCGTGTAGTTAATGAATGGAATAAACTTCCTAAAGAGGCACTGCAATGTAGTGCAGCTCGTACTTTTAAGATTCATTTACATAAACACCTAAGCAAGATGCTGTAATGCATTTGTTATATTTTGTTTTATTCATTCATTTATTATCATTATTTTTTATCTATCATTATTTATCTGTTTTTATTATAAACTACTATTATTTACCTGTTTCTTTATCATTTATTATTATCTATATATTCATTTTATTAATTTGTTTATTAGTTAGTTTATTTATTTATCTATTCATTTATTTTTTTTTTAATCTTATTTTTTTCGCATTCGATCTTGTTATGGACCAAAAGGTCTCCTGTCAGCATGCTCCACCTTTGTAATCCTATGTAAACCTCGTTAGCCCAGTGACGTAATATGTATGTAGTTTCCCTTTATCCTCAAAAGGCAGGCAATTTCATTCAAGTGACCTTTTATTCATGTCACCGTATTATTACTTAATACCACTACGTCATATTTGAGACAAATATTTAATTCGTACGACTGCCAATGTATT
Source organism: Oratosquilla oratoria (assembly GCF_046742065.1). NCBI lineage: Eukaryota > Metazoa > Arthropoda > Malacostraca > Stomatopoda > Squillidae > Oratosquilla > Oratosquilla oratoria. The sequence goes on from NC_134812.1 coordinate 36,048,083, forward strand.
CCTTCAGATGAATAAAATCGTCTTGGGGCACGAATGAAAGAATAACCGAAGGGATTATATCAGTATTTGGATAACTATTGAAGCATGTTATTGTAACGAAGAGTACAATTTTTTTTCATCATTTCATCATTCCAGCCATTCCAGACACTGGCGACCTCGTCCGGTATAACAGCACACCTGAGGTACTTTGGACACACGCGCGCGCGCGTGCACACACACACACACACATACACACACACACACACACACACACACACACACACACACACACACACACACACACACACACACACACACACACACACACACACACACACACACACTAAAAAAAAAAAAAAAGAGAGAGAGAGAGAGAGAGAGAGAGAGAGAGAGAGAGAGAGAGAGAGAGAGAGAGAGAGAGAGAGAGAGAGAGAGAGAGAGAGAGAGAGAGAGAGAGAGAGAGAGAGAGAGAGAGAGAGAGAAAGCGCAAATATTGGCTATCCCCGAATTGCAAGAGCTTCCATTCCCATTCCATGTCCTTCCACCCCAAACTCGTCAGTACGTTATCGATCACGCCCGCCTCGCTGTGCAAGAACACGTCTGTTCTTGTATAGACTTGGGGTGCTGTCACTGTGGTAAGGGTTCAAATTCGAGATATCTCATTATCGATAAGATTGAACATCGTGTTTAACGCGTTCTATAATTTGAAACCTTATATATTTTGTTCTTACAAACATCAAGCAATCTTATCTAAATGCTGGAAGATCTCAGGCATTATAGTAGAGAAGGATACTCTCCTAAGGACCAAAAGGTCACAGCTTAGAGAAACTTGTGACCGAAAAGAATTATGTCTCTCCTAAGCTTTTAATCACATGATAACGAGTGGACGTTTCTTCAATATTCTATTCTGACCAACGCTAGACTTACTTATCTGAAAGGAACCCCAAATCATAAAAGAGATCCCTGTGTTATCTTAGAGATATTTAGGGACTTGACTCAGGTTCAAGCAAATTGATTTTATTCAGTCTGAAAGTAAACTCTGTGCCAAAAGAGGTCAAACCCCGGTGGTAGTCGCATGAAGGAGCGGCGTTCATAAAGACCCAAGAGCCGCGGAGCTACGAGGTCGTAAAATACGAGGTCGTAAAATACGAGGTCGGAGGGAGAGAGAGGCTGGAGCGCGGGGTGGTCGCTCAGCGCGAGGAGATGGTCATAGGGACAAGGTGTGCATGGCAACCCCAACCCTCACCCCCCCCACCCCCCACCGAGGTGGTATATCGTCATGTCGTCCCTGGACTCCAGAAAAGGAGGTAGCGGCCATTGTTAAGCTCCTTACGATATTATCTACGAGCAATAGACCAAAAACTTCAATTTTTTTTGTTCCTTTTTTCTACAGATCACAAAACAAGAAATCCATTCTTCCTCTTGCATGTGAAAGTTATGTCGAGGATTATTCGGAGCAGACGAAGAAAGAACGTGGGGATCAAGAAGTTATATGCATATGAAGGAGACGTTATGGTAGGGCGATTGATTCGTTTA
>NC_134812.1:36052097-36054597 GCF_046742065.1 Oratosquilla oratoria
TCCACATCCTAGAAAGACGTTTCTTCCGATAAAAGCGACCTTTTAGGGTGTCTTCGCAAGCGATTTCATGGTCGCCAATGGTGTCAACAAATCCAGTTGCCCCAACTCACTGGAGATAAATCTTGCATCGCAAACACGTACACTCGCTACGAAAAGTCTACTTCAACACTTCAGTGTGAATATTACCAACGACTCTGTACTGAGTAACATTTTGCCCAACTTATTCCGCTTTCATCATCGTGGCAACCCTTTGGTAATGAAAGGGCCGGTCTATATTAAACCCTTTCGTTTAAAGTGATTCTTTTCTTTTTGTAAGACTATTTCAATCATCTCCATGGCACATCCTCAATAGAAAAGGAGTGAATGTATGCCAAGAGCTGAACGGATCTTTTCGGAAGTCGTCGATCGTACTACTGTACATCGTTCAAGACCTCAATTCATCATTTCTGACATCGTGTCTAATGCCTCCCTTCAACTCTTACCTCCACCCCCCCCCGCTCTCTACGCTTTTGTCAACATACGCACGATCACGAGTCCAACACGTGATCCAAGACCATGGTGAATCACACATACACATGCATATTCCCCTTCCCGTAAGATACAACTAGGTTAATACACATGTACCCGCACAGACACACACACACGCAAACTAAACAAGCAAGATAGTTTGGGCAGATGGAAAGAATACAAGTGTCCAGACTGAGGAAAAGAGAATACAGCGTTCAAAGATTGGAAGAAATTGAGGAAGGAAACGGTTGAAATTGAAATACGAGGTTGTAATGGAGAGTCGATGTTGTGAGGGAGACAGCGTCTGTGCAGGAGAGGATATGGAGGGGAGAATCTACACGTGGGGTAGAGGGGAGCAAAATTCAATCTTGAATATGAATGACATAAAGAAGCTGGTGAGATTAGGGAAAAGAGGATCACAGAAGTAATACATTCTGAACCCTTTATGTTTAGGCATGTGCCGTTTTTTTGTTTTTGTTTTGTTTTTTCTCCTTACAATGTACATGGTGGCGAGGAAAAGGGTCCAATTCTTGATTTAGGGTCGCACAAAAAATACAGAATTCTACTCTCTCTATTGTCATATCTATCCCTTCCCTTCCCTTCCTCTCACTTACATTTCTTCTCTTCCCCTCCTCTCCTTTCTCCTTCCTTACTACCTTCCTCTTACCTTTACGCATGCACACACACACGCACGCACTGACTCACTCGTTCCTCCTCCCTCTCTCTCTCTCTCTCTCTCGCACACACACACACACACACACACACACACACACACACACACACACACACACACACACACACACACACACACTCACACACACACACACACACACACACACACACACACACACACACACACAAAACACACACACACACACACACACACACACACACACACACATACACACACACAGACAAAACACACACATACACATCTTTAGTGACACTTTTGATATAAGACCAGATCCAATTATAATTCTTTTATTACTAATATGTATGTTCGCTGGCCGAGCGGGTTAGGGCGTCGTTACTTGCGGCGCTGATGGCGATTCGAATCCTGCTCGGGGCGAGTTGAACTAAAGGCATGGTTCATTAAATTCCACGCTACAAAGTCCACTGTAATTGACAGCGTCCTGGCCTCTCGATAAGGGAGAGTTTGTGACGTTAAGCCAAAACATCATCATTACTAAAATTCCTTCATTCTACTATCTTCGTGAAATACCTTCTCTATCATCAACATGATTCAACCTATAGTACGCGTTGTTGTCTCCAGGGATAATAACGCTGACATAAAGACAATTTCCTAATATCAATCTCCATTTCCCAGACTGGAACACAACGCTCCATTGACAGCCCCCTGAAATATCAATCCCTATACAATGCCACTAGACCAGAATACATTTGACTGTTTGTTTTCACTTTTTAACCTGATTTTATACAGTGGATATCTTTACTTTGAACAATAATGAATGGTATTGTTCAGATGACCTCGGTCGTCGGACCAACGGGGTAATCACCCCGTTTAGTAACATATTTAAGAATTTTTCTTGTAAATTTTGTATTTTGTTTAGTCAAAGTAGAGTCCCCTGTAATATGGATATTAACTGGTACTGCAGGAGAAAATTTGTCCTTGATCACTCGTTCAACTAACAGATAGACCTGAGTTGAGAAGGATGAATCAAGTTGGACACTTTACTGGCGTTTGCCCTTGAAGGTTAAGTTAATAACCATTTAAACCCAGTCATACACTGCGAATCGACCAAGACTTCAGGAAATTAGTTTGTTGTTCGCTGGACAAAAGTCTTGAAACGACGACTTCGGGTTGCAGGAGAGGCTCTTTCGTACTCTGCATTAATGAATCCCACAGTGACCACATATCTGGTCCCTCAGAACCCTTCAGTCCTTATTTGAAGACCGTAAAAATTCCTTTTCATATAGTAAATACCGGCAACACTTCCTTGCCATATTACTTTCTTCTCCAAAATTCTTTTTA
>NC_134812.1:36064597-36077097 GCF_046742065.1 Oratosquilla oratoria
GTATTGACTTACTAAATTACTAGATCCGTCTTTTACCACGCCAACCTTTTCCCGCTGTAAATATTTGCGGCAAAATGCGACCCTATTCTTTATCTCTTTTATGGATACAAGTGATTTCTTGCGAGCATTGTGATGTGAGAATTGCAGATCATCATGCAGGCGGCGGCGTACTGTTCTCACGGACACATGACCAAGTAATTTAGTTTTTTTTTCCTTCAACTGTGGTGCTGTTATACGTGGACTAGCTCCCATCTATCTCCTCAGTACCTTGAGAGTACGAGGAGTAGTCTCCCTGGGCCTTCCTGTGGGCTTGTTCTGTAATGGCGGATCGGCTTCACCAGCATCGCGAGTTTTCTTGGCCAACCGCTGCACACTACGCAGTGGAGAAGTGGAAAAGTGTATTGTGGAGTGATGAAGCCATTTTCACCGTTACTGGAAACTGTCTTTGCAAAGTGTACCGTCGTCCTGGCAGTGATCTTTTGGACCCAAAATTCACACATGATATTGATAGTTTTAGGTGCTTTTGACTACCACACACATGTTTGTGTCTGAATGCAGACCGATATTCTGATCTACTCAATGATCATTCGGAGGACTGTTTTATTCAGTGCAAAGCAGATGTCTTCATGCAGGATGGTGTACCATACCACACTGTTAAACTCATTAAAGAATGGTTTGCATTCTGTGATGTGGATTATATAAAAGACTGGCCAGGTAATTCGCCTGATTTAAGCCCACCTGATTTAAACCCAAAATGAGAATCTCTGGGCGCTCATGAAAGACAAGTTACGTGAGCGAAACACTTTATCAATCCCCAAGCTAGAGGTAGCCTCCTTGTTTCTCGCTTTATCCAGCCTAGTAACCCCTACCATACTTCTCAGGCATTTCATCTCAATCACATTCAAACTCCTCCTCTCTACCTCTCTTATGTTCTATATTTCTGCCCATACAGTATTATCGGCACAATCACTCCTTCATACAATCTTCTCTTAGCATCCATTCCCTCCACTCTTCCCTTTTCTGCCACATTCGCAACCAAGTATCTAAAGCTATCCACTTCCTCTAATCTCTTTACCTTAACACTCACTTCCAATTTGTTGCCGCATTCTCCCTTCTTGCATCTCATCTCTTTACTTTCACCCACATTCATCTTCAACTTCCTTCTTTCGCACACCCTCTCAAACTCCGCCACTACCTTAATCGCTCCTCTGATCCTGCCAAAAGCGCAGTGTCGTCACCAAACAACAACTGGCTTATCTCACACTTTTCTCCATTTTCATTAACCATCTCTAATATCCTGCACATTACCCTTGCGTTTACCTCTCGCACCACCCCATCCATGTATAAATTGAACAACCAAAGCGACATAATGCATCCCTGGCGAAGCCCCACCTTTACCTCAAATCATTCACTCTCTCCATTTCTAATTCTAACACAGGCTCTACTACTCTCATAAAAACTCTTGACTGTTCTTAACAGATTTCTCCTATCCCATATACCTGCAATACCTCTCACAGTGCCTTCCTGTCTACCCTGTCATAGGCCTTTTCCAAATTCATGAAGGTCCAGAAAGTTTTTACCTTTTTTTCAAAGCTTTCTCCCATATCTGTCTTAGAACAGAAATCTGATCCACGCAACCCCTACCTGTCCTAAACCCACACTGTTCCACACCAATTGCTCCCTCTGTTCCTCTCAATCAAAACCATCCTATAAGACTTCCTAACTACACTAAACAAATTGATCCCTCTGGAACTACTACACCTATATTCCTCCCCTTTTCCTTGTAAAGCGGAATTATATAGGCACTCCTCCAATCGTTCGGCACTCTACTTTCTTTAAGACAAGCATTAAACAACCTCACCAGCCAGGTGCCTTACCTGCTCTCATCATTTTGATAACTGTTTTCACCTCATCTTTCCTTATTTCTTCTCCATTTTCCTCACTCATCACTGTCATTTTCTTAGGGCCTCTGCAACTATTTTTCCCTCTCTATCCTTCGTCACATTTAGCAACTCCTTAAAATACTCTACCCTTCTTCCTCTTACCGTCGTATCTTTCATTATCATTTCTCCATCTGCACATTTTACCTTTTCTTCTCTATTTGATTCGCCTCCTCTTCGTCTCTTAATTTCCCTCCAATTTGTTTTTATTACTTTAAAAAATGTCTGTCATACTCTTACCCCATTTAACATCCGCTCTCCTCCTTGCCTCCTTTATCTTATGCTTCACTTTTCTTTTCTTTGTACCTCTCATATTATTCTCTCGTCCTATTTTGTAACCAATCTATGAATGGTCATTTCTTCTCTTCTTATCAAATCTGGGGCCAAACAGGAAGAGATTTGATAACAAGAATCAGGAACACAAAACAAAACAATATGTATATATATATATATATATATATATATATGTATATATATATATATATATATATATATATATATATATATATATATATATATATATATATATATATATATATATATATATTGTTTTGTTTTGTGTTCCTGATTCTTGTTATCAAATCTCTTCCTGTTTGGCCCCAGATTTGATAACAAGAGTTAAGTAACACAAAAACTCCAAATATGGCTAAGAGAATTCCGCAATGTTCCTGCATACAAAAAAAAAAGGATCATTGGATCGACTGGGATAATGCCGCCATCATCTACAAACCCCACTGCACTTTTCGAAGAAAAATGATTGAATCCTTGATAAAAATCTTCCAAATTTCAATACCTCGAAAAGTCTGTATAACTTGGATGGCTGCAAATAAACAATCTCAAAAGCGGCCGGATTTGACCTCACTATCGGTCAACCTTGGCTCACCACATCAAGGGCATATAACCTGAGTCCCCCCGTTTCCATGTCCCCTAAATGCATCCCTCTTAGCTATATTTACTCGCGCACTGCACACTATGTATCAATCTGCTAACGAGGACCACAGATGGTGGTCGAAATATACAGATCTTGTCTTTATTATCTCATTTTCCGACAGTGGGTTAATGAGTCTCATACATATATGTATACGATATATATATATATATATATATATATATATATATATATATATACGTATGTCAGAATGTCTCAACATATATATATATATACAAAATATATAATATATTTTATATAATATATATATATACATATATGCTTATATGTATACACACACACACACACATATAGATATATATATGTATATATATATGTATATATATGTATATATATATATGTATATACAGTACATATATACATATATATATATATATTTATATTTATATATGTATATATATATGTATATACATATATACATATATATATGCTGGTACATCGTGGCAAGTTGATGAAGGCGGAAAAAGAAGTTACGGGTCTAGTTCCGAGTTTCTGAGATTATTCCTACCCGGTTTCGCTCTATGCTCCTTAAAATAAAGGAAGAAGACCGGATCCAAAAAGCAAAACTCCAAATGAAACTAGAACATTTATGCAGCAACAGCCGATGGAGGGAAGTTGGGAGGCACAAACTGATTACAAACCTATCATCACTCAGATTGACAAAGACGCAAGAAGAAGCCCTCTCTTTAGGTCTGAAGTTCAGCACGGGCATCAACCACAAAACCACGGCCGACTATGCTGAAAGATTCCTCTGAAGAAGCATAGAGCAAAACCGGTCAGGAATAAACTCAGAAACTCGGAACTAGACCCATGACTTCTTTTTCCACCTTCACCATATATATATATATATATATATATATATATATATATATATATACATATATATATATATATATATATATATATATATATATATATTAAGTAATCAGATATTTCAAGTCCACTGCGAAACAAAGGCTATTGCCACATCACTCCTACAAACTTCTCTATCTTGCCTTTCCACCTGTCTTCTCTTTCTCTTCCATGTTTCCCATCTGACGGTGTCCATTCAGTAATATGTTTGCTCCATGGCCCATAATTCGTTCGAGCTATTTTCTCTACCCTATTCCTTTTCCTCATTTTCACCTCCTCCATAGTATCTTTCAATTGAGTCTACTCTCTCACTTAACTTGCCCTCCTCTTGTCTTCAAGCGTTACTACCAGCACTAATCTCTCCATTCTTCATTTTGCCCTCCTTAGCTTTTATCTCTATCGCCTTTGTCAATTTCTAAGTCTCACATCTGTAGTTGGCTTTGTATACTAAACTCCTCATTTCAGATATATATGGACAAAGCCTTTCATTATATTACATTTATCAAACATTTTTCAACCAATTGTGATACGTCTTTTTCTTTAGTTTTTGTGCTCTTTAGTCAGTTTTAACATAGATGCTTACTTCATTTTTCAAAACTCATCATCGATTACAATTCCTTTACTTTGAATTTCGAGTTGAACATTACTATGTTTTATTCTTAAACATCTTCATACCTACTTTGAAACTCCTTTTTTTAGATCATTCAGCATATCTTGCAAATTTTCTGCTCTTCTGAAATGAAAATATTATCATCTGCAAATATAGATTGAAATATTCTCAATTATTTTTCTAACCTTTCACTTCCCAACTCAAACTTTGAAAAATTCTTCTAGGCGCGTTGGAAATACTCGTTGGTTGGGTAAAATTGTATAACCTTGTCATACTCCTTTCTCTATCTTTATCTTTTCTTGTATCTTTATATAAGCGAGTTAGAGGTAGTTTTCATATATATTTTCTCTAAAATCCTGGAGTTTACTTGCTTTTGCTTGCATATTGAATTAAGCATTACCATTTATTCCATTGAGTTGAAGTCCTTTTCGTAATCCACGAAACCTAAACACACAAGTTTACTGTGTTCTCTCGTTCTCTCGACCAGATGATTCGTTATATGTAAACAATTTATTATACGCAAAAAAACACACACATAAATAAACAAACAACATGGAGCAAAATGTACTTTCGCCATAAAAAATGAAGTGGGATTTTCATTCACCGATTTCCATTTAACTCTTCTCTCCCTGGCACGGCCCAGTAACACTCACATCTGCTCCGTGGCATTAAGAGCGGGGCATCATGCCCAAGGTAAAGCAAAGCCATAGTCAAGGGCAACTGCCTATGTACTTTTTCCATTCATTGGATGGACACATTTGCATCAACTTCTGACCTTCGCTGCCTTATGTAACTTTACCCATTCCGAGTTATTTGGAACATAAAAGAGAGAGAGTTATGTTGACATAGATAGATAAACGGTTATATATATGTATATATATATATATATATATATATATATATATATATATATATATATATATATGTATATATATATGCAAAGTAGACCACTTGGAAAAAGAAACTAACGAAGCAGAGCGCTTTCGTATATTACATCTTCAGTGCAACAAGTGTTGCACTGAAGATGTAATATACGAAAGCGCTCTGCTTCGTTAGTTTCTTTTTCCAAGTGGTCTACTTTGCATAAGTGAACACACGTACCCGTGTTCTTATTAGCATATATATATATATATATATATATATACATATATATATATATATACATATACATATATATATATATATATATTGATAAGTATTTTAGACAAATGATTTGGATGATGGAGAACATAAACACAGGGGAAGGCACGGAACCCTAAACACTCTAACATTTCGTTCGCATAAAACTTCTTCAGAGAGTGTACGGAAAACTGTAACTGAAGTTTATGTACTAAACTTAGTTATCTTGTCGGATACTTGGGAAAGGTCGTTTTTCTGGCGTGTTCTAGAATTAAGATACTAGTTTGTTTTGCTAAATTGATAAATCCTCCTCGATGGTTCGATGAATTCTTAGTTGAAATATATGCTGATTCTACAATTCTTCTAGTGAATTTATTAAAACCTTTATGCAGTACTTCAGCTCCTCTCCAGTTTGGTAAATGATCGAATTTTTCCGCATGAACCACTAAAGAATTAGACGTCCTATGTGCTCCTATGTCTTTTTTGTGTTCATAAATTATTTTACCTAATCCCCTTGATGACTCGCCATAATATACCATTGTGCAACCATTGCACGGGATTTTGTATACGACACTGTTTTCGGAATTGGCTCTCTTTTCGGAAGTCTTTACCAAATCACCTATCCTCTTATTAGTTATTTTGGCTATGTTTATACCCGCTTTTGTTAAATATTTGTCTATTATTGGTGAAGTTTCTGAGCCAGGTACTGATATAAAGTTGGTAGTATTTTTACCATTCCTCTCTTTCCACAATTATAAATATCTATTGCTTTTTCTTTTTATTCTCCTCAACATTCCCTCTGGGTAACCGAGTTTGTCAAAGGTTTTCATAATATAATAAAATTCTTCTTCTAGGTATTCTTTGCCACATATTCGTAGTGCCCTAAGAAAAAGGCCTATTACTATACCACTCTCTGTCCTATCGTCGTGTTGTGGAGAAGTAATGTACCAAATCCTCTTTGTTTTCTTTCTGTATACTGAGAAAGTCACAGTTTTTCCTACTCGGCGTATTAGTGTATCTAGGAAGGGCAATTGTCCATTTTGTTCCTCTTCTACTGTGAACTTGATATCGCTGTTGACCGCGTTAAGCATTCTCACATTCGGGGATGATAGCGAGGACGTCGTCTACATATCTAAACCAGTGTGATCCTCTACCATTAATTCTGATAAAGTTTTCTTTTTCAATAACTCCATATATAGAGAGGCCATCACTGCACTTAAAGGACTACCCATAGCGAGACCTCGTCACCATTAAAAGTAAACGCACCAAAATTTACGCATAAATCTATCAATTCTATATAATCTTGTTTTCTTACGGGTACGTCAGCATTGTTCATATCTTTTATTACTCTCTTTACTGCCTCTAACGCACCGTCGGTGGAAACATTCGTAAATAAAGCCTTAACGTCATAGCTTACTAACTTTTTCCCCGTGAAATCTAAATCCTTTAGTCTTGTCAAAAGATCGTGTACTTACCTAGTTGTATTATACGGGAAGGGAGCTATGCTCGTGGTGACCCGCCCTTGTATCCTTCAGCCTCAAGTGTGTGCATATATATAATATATATACACATATTTTTGCATCACGGTGATGTGATTGCTTGCATATATATATATATATATATATATATATATATATATATATATATATATATATATACATATGTAACTACATATATAGATGCATATAGATATATATATTTATATATATATATATATATATATATATATATATATATATATATGTGTGTGTGTGTGTGTGTGTGTGTGTGTGTGTGTGTGTGTGTGTGTGTGTGTGTGTGTGTACAAAGAGAGATGGAGAGACTGCATACTAGATGGAGGAAGTAGAACGACACATGAAACAAGATTGATTAGCACGATGAAAGGGCGGGTGGACAGTGACAACAAACCTGTAAAGGAAAGACAAGTGGGAGGAGCGAAATCATATATGGGATTGGCGAAAGGACCTACTATGTGCCGGGCAAAGTGACACGTGGAGGTAGAAAAGACAGAGATGTAGAGGAACTGACCCGAAAGTCAAGAGGTACTGTGATGAAGGGTGGTGGAATAGGTGGAAGAGATATATTGTGTGGAGTAGGACCACCAATGACCTGTAGATGGAGTGATAAACTGAATGAGACGCGAGATGTGAAGGAATACTTCGTCAGATGTAAACAGTGCTTCTATCTTTGGGGGCGACATTGCACCAAGGACGTGTTGTCATAGAGATAATAGAGGAAAGACTTATGGATGAAAGATGAACACAGGGTGACCTGGTCCGTAGGGGTATTACTAAAGTCCATAATGAGAAGTGCAATGGAAAAAATCAGATTGTAATAATAATGAGTGTGCAAGCGGAAATTTCTAAATTGAAAAATGAAGAATATAAGAGTCAGTTGATGGGAATATGGTTGGTGTAGTTACGCCGTAGATTTCAACAGCATAAGTACATGCGTGGAACAATTACATTTAAAGATGTTTTTCTCATAATCCTCTATCGTGAGTACAGTACTTAGTAACCAATCACATATTTTAACATGTGTTTGATGATGTATAACCTCATAACAAAAATATTGTAGTATATTACCATAATTGATTTTAATTGCCCCTCAGTGTCTGCATTGCTCTATGGGCAACAGTTATGGTCTCTTTTCACGCGAAGCCTATCTTCTTGGGTGTTATTTGAGTGATTTGGCAACAGGGGGAATTGCTTACGAGTAAAATATAATAAGTGAACTCGAGTTACGTATTCACTATCAAAATTACTAATAATGGCCTTTATTGGTGCAAGACTTCTAAATAGTTCTCTGATCATTTTGCAAAGCTATGGAGGAAACTGTACACACACAAAAATAATGATAATAATAATAATAATGATAATGTCATATTGGCGAACAGATTTGAAATCTCGTCGTTTACCTTGACCCCTTCCTTCTAGTTTAACTTCTACCAGGTTATTGAATTCGTATCTGGGACACCCCCGTGGTAGGAGAGGTGTTATATTCTACCCAAATTAAAAAATCTTATTCGGGAGGGTAGGGTTTTTTAAGTAGGCTACCACACTTGGGAACACGGCAACAAGAATGGTTAGGGGGTGAGAGGATGTTGTCGAGCGATTAAAAGAAAAAAAAAAAAACGGGGGAGGGGGGACAACGACAGGAGTCAAGTACTTGTGGATAGGGAAGAAGGTAGAGGAGGGGAAAAGGGGAAGGGGTGGATAGGATGGAGGAGGGGAAGATAGACACAAATAGGGGAGGATAGAGTGAGAAGGAGAGCAGAGTGGTGGTGGGAGGCAAGAGGGGAGGAGAAGACAGGAGGAGGGGAATGGAGGGAGTTGGAAGAGATGGAGGCGGACCGGGAGTAGGGAAGAGTGAGGAGAGGAGAGGAAGGAGAGGGAGGAGGTGAAGAGGGAGACAGGGTTGGGAGGGGGAGGGACGAGATGGGGGAGCCAGCGTCAGAAGGCCGTTAAAGGCCCACTACACGCACGCAGAGTATATCCCCTGTATACATATACATTTACAGTGACATAAACTCCTGTGCGGTCAGGTACTCATATCAATTAGGGTCTTGTCTCGAAGAAGATTGGAGGCCTCAAATCAAAGACTGGGCTGAGGATAAACAGTCTTGTCTTATCACACCCAGAATCCTGTCACCACATTGTCAGTCCTTCCCTCCCTCCCTCCCTCTCTCCCTCCCTCCCTCCCTCCCCCTTCCCCTGAACTCACATCCACTCACTCACCGGCAGCTTCGAGTACATGGTGTTTATATAATTCGGCCTCCAATCTAAGAAAGTTCTGCAATCGCTTCATATGAACCAGTAGACTATTTCCACGAAGTATAGATATACAGTATCATGCCACTTTCTTCCTTCCTCGTTGTGATGTGCTTTACTGCGGCTAAATATGCCACTTTCTCAATGTTCAGAGCCATCAGGAGAAGAAAAGGATATCATTGAAACAGGATATAAATAAAAGTGTTTTTTTCATTCCATCACAGGTATATATATACAAAATAAAACTTTTATAAAAAGCATTGTCACAATGTTCACATCCTTCAACTTTGTACAAATTGAGCAACTGACTGAGGCAATGTCGACAGAATGCCACCACTAGATTATACATATTCATATAAGTAAACACATGCCATACTATTTACAAAAATCATCGCGATGCAAAAGTATATCCACAAATTGTAAAAATGAAATATTCATATATACATATATATATATATATATATATATGTATATATGTATATATATATATACATATACATATATATATATATATATATATACATATATATATATAGATATATAGATATATATAGATATATGTATATATATAGATATATATATATATATATATATATATACACACACACATATCAGCGCTGAAAAAGAGAATATAATAGAAATGGGGTAGTTCTAGAGAACTTCACAATACCTTAATAAATAACACAACAATTTAAGTGTCATCAAGTCCCTTAACAACTATCACGTTGAAGTATCACATACTTATGCTACATACTAAGGAGCTACCATCTCCTTTCTCCTCTCAAAGATATCTTGTGCTTTCATCACAGGAACTCTCAGTCTCGATAAGAGACACAGGAACAGCGCAGGCCCCAAGCCACGGGACATGTTTCGAGACTCCTTTAAAGACCGCAAATTGACTTATGGTTACTGACATGGGGAGATGGATGGATCTGAGCAATCGACGAGCCTGGACAAGGATACAACATTGACATGGGATGGAGAAGAGAGGGAAAGGGCGTTGGGTCAAGCGTGGGTCAGGGTTGCGAGCTGTCATAGCACCGAAGAGGACAGTGCAAGGGGTATGTTAGGGTCACCCGTGGGCTGTCTTGTCTTCTAGGAACTGCTGCAACTGCGGTGGGCTTAGTACCGGCTCGTCATTCGCTGGAAGGAAGGAATAGTTACCGCTTGGTTCGGGCCTCCGCATGCAATAGGTCAGAACACATACTCTTCAGAAGAGTCCGAACACCCGCTTGCGTAACAGGAGTCACGTCCTCCCCGCCCGGAGAGCAGAAGCGTCTCCTCTTTCTCGAGGGCAAGCTTGGAATGGATGGGCACATAGATGCTCTCCCTACGCCGCCGTCGCTCGTAGCATAAGAAGATCCCCGTCGACAGCGCCACCAGGAAGTGGAGAGCCACGACGAACACAGACGCCCAGTCAAACCCAATAAGGTCCAGAAGGATGCCGGCCACGGAGGGCCCGATGAAGGCTCCCAGGGCAAAGGTTGAAGTCCAGAGCCCGGAAACAAGGCCGTAGGTAGAGATGTCGTCCGGGAACCCGTTGGCGACGGCGTCGCGCTGAGCTCCTGCAAAAGTCGAGACGAGTTCGGCGCCGAAGCCAATACCGTGGAGGATAAGGGCGGCGATGCAGACGGATAGCTGGGGCTCGGCGTTGAAGAAAGGCGCTGGGCCGATCATGAGGAATGCCACGCATACGAAGAGAGATCCTCCAACAGTCACTGCACGAGGTGAGAAACCCTTGTCGCACAAATAACCCCACAAGGGCGCCAGAATGGCGTAGGCGCCGCCGTTAAGGACAAACATGAGGCCAGTCTGGAGAGGTGTGAGGCTCAGAGGACGCAGGTGAGGCTCGAGGGTGGCCTGCAGGAACCCGATACTGATGGAGGCGGCGACGATAGCGAAGGCAGCAATAGAGATAGAGGGGATCTTGAGGGCGGCCATAAGGTTTCCTCCACCATGAGGGTCTTTAGCATCACTTTCGTGCTTCGGCAGCACGAAGTAGGTCATGCAGGCCGCCGACATGAGAACGAGACCAAGGACGAGGAAGGGGAGCGTGTAGCCACCCACTTCGTACAGAGCACCTCCCACCGTAGGCCCTACGATCATGCCCAGGCCGAAGCAAGTCTCCAGGGACGCAAAGGTGGCTCCCACATTGTCCGGGAACTCCATTGCGATGAGGCTGAAGGAGGCGGTGAGGAAGGCAGCGTTACCCATGGCTTCGACAATCCGGACGGCGAAGGAGAGGCCGATGAATGCGCGTGTGTCATCGATGCGGTCCAGGAACCCAAAAAGGATGCAAGTGGTCGAGGTGGTGAAGATGCCGGCGTTGAACATGAACTTAGCACCTACACGGCTCAAGTACCTCCCGTAGATGGGACTCACGAGGAACACTGTCAGTTCGAAGACGCCGAAGACGAAGCCGTACTCGGTCGCCGTGGCGCCCTTAGCCTCGGCCTCGGCAGGGTAGAAGGGGGCTTGCAAGGACACGCAAATGGCATTGCAGAAATCGACTATGCCAAAGACGACTAGGATAAGCCATTGCTTCGTCGTGTACTTGGACTTCGCCATCGTGACTTTGGAGAGATGAATAAATAACAATAATAATTAAAAAACAAACACGCTGTAAGCTATCTACGTAGTTTTTCCCTGGATTGTGTGAGCGATTCTTTCTCTACTGCGAACTGGAAGCTGTTGCTTTCCAGTGCGCAGTCCACAACGGGTATGACTAGTTCCAGCCGCGGCTGCCGGTTTTGTTTGGGCGAGCGAGATGCGGGTGCCAACTATCCTGCAACGCTAGACTCTTCTATATCACAATATCACATTTCCAAGACATGTTTATCACAGAACTCATAACCCTTTGAATAGTAACTCTACCCATTTACTCTATCCCATACTACACCCATACTTATGGATATAATCTGAGAGAGATGAAATTTGTGAGAAGGCAACCCAGACTCCCCCACCCCCCTCCCCCCACCGACACACACACTCTGGGTGACGTCTTACCTCTCCTCCTCCTCTCGTGGCGTCGTCGCCAGGATCACGTGACCAGTCCATGAACGCCCATTAGCCATCTAACCGTGGTCCGTCTCACAGTATCAAGATTTACTTCACGGTCGAAGAAAGTGGTGGTGTAAGTGAGGTCGGCATATGGAGAGCGACAAAGTCGTGTTCTACGAAGTAGCAGTTTCTTGTTATCATTGCCGACCAAGTTTTCGGAAAACGTCAACGCCTGCGTAGTCATGCAGTACAGTTACGTA
>NC_134812.1:36087097-36094597 GCF_046742065.1 Oratosquilla oratoria
TCCACCATCACTGAACCTCCCTTTTTCAGACATTCTGCATGGCATCCATCCAGACCAGGTGCCTTACCTACTTTCATCATCTTTACAACTGCCTTCACCTCATCCTTCACTATTTCTCCTCCATTCTCCTCACTCATCACTCTCATTTTCTTCGCATTTCCCACTGCAACTATCTTTCCTTCCCTATCCTCCTTCACATTTAGCAACTCCCTAAAATATTCTGCCCATCTTCCCCTTACTGCCATCTCTTCCATTATCATCTCTCCATCTGTACCTTTTACCTTTTCTTCCCTACTTGATTCGCCTCCTCTTCCTCTCTTAATTTCTTTCCAAAACATCTTTTTATTACTTTCAAAATTTTCTGTCATACTCCTACCCCATTTCACATCTGCTCTCCTCTTTGCCTCCTTTACCTTTTGCTTTACTTCTCTTTTCTTTTCTTTGTACGTCTCATACGACTCCCCCGTCCTCTTTTGTAACCAATCTGTGAATGCTCGCTTCTTCTCTTCTACAACCTTCTTCGTTTCCTCATCCCACCATTCACTACCCTTTCTTCTATTTCCCCCTGTCCTTCTTGTTCCACACACCATCCTTGTACACTTTAAGACTCCCTCCTTGAACCATCCCCATTCCTCCTCCACACCCATCTCTGCTCTATCCTTTACTCCCTCCCACTCCTCCTTCAGCTTCTTTTCGTACTCCTTCTCCTTTTCCCAAATGTCTATTCCTCATTACACTCATTAAACCCCCAAGGCATTTACTCGCTACTCTCAATCTACATTCTACCTCCACCTTCACTCCACCTTTTCCTGCTACACTTGCACCCAAGTATCTAAAACTATCCATTTCCTATAGATATATATAGATATAGATATATATATATATATATACATATATATGTACACACACACACATGCACACATACCAATCAAAGCGCCAAGGACAGACCGCTACAAAAACAGTGCTATCCCATCTATTGTGCACATAATTAACTCATTGTAAAATTGCTCCATGTATATATTCCAAGTTTTATATCTTTAATAAACTTTTCCAATGTATTATTGTCAGTGTACCACTGTAATAGAAATAAACCTTTTATTATTATTATTATTATTATTATTAGAGGTGAGGTGAGGTGGCAACGAAACTTTAAGGCTACCTCATCTTCACATTCTGTCAATCTTTATGTACATATATACTAATACATTGCTGTTTGTGCGTGCTTGTGTGAGTGTGTGTACGCATGTATATGTGTGCATGTATTTGTGTGTGCTTGTGTGTGTGTGTTTGTGTGTGCTTGTATGTGTGTGTGTGTGTGTGTGTGTGTGTGTGTGTGTGTGTGTGTGTGTGTGTGTGTGTGTGTGTGTGTGTGTGTGTGTGTGTGTGTGTGTGTGCTTGTGTGCGTGTGCTTGTGTGTGTGTGTGCTTGTGTGTGTGTGTGTGTGTGTGTGTGTGTGTGTGTGTGTGTGTGTGTGTGTGTGTGTGTGTGTGTGTGTGTGTGTGTGTGTGTGTGTGTGTGTGTGTGTGCTTATGTGTGTGTGTTTGTGTGTGTGTGTGTGTGTTTGTGTGTGTGTATGTGTGTGTGCGTGTGTGTGTGTGTGTGTGTGTGTGTGTGTGTGTGTGTGTGTGTGTGTGTGTGTGCTTGAGTGTGTATGTGTGTGTGTGTTTTGTGTAAGTGTGTGTGTGTGTGTTTGTCTGGATATATGTACGTGTGTGTGTGCGTGCATGCGTGAACAACAGAGTACGATGATACAATACACATAAATGTAGAAGTTATGTCCACTTTCATACTCTCAGATGAGACAAAGTCTTATCTCTCTCTCAGCCTTGACAGTCGAACAAACGACCCAGAAATATCGTAAGGGTGATGGAAATTTTCGACTCTGCTAGAGGTCTCATCTATCAAAAGTAAAACATTACTTTTCCTTTTCAACCACCTGTTCTGTTCAGCTAACCCTTTGAGGGCTCATGTCTCACTTAATAGCTTTATTATTCTTTATCCTTTTCAACAACCAGTTCTGTTGAGCTTACCCTTTGAGGGCTGATGTCTAACTTAATAGTTTTATTAAGGCGAACGTGAGATTATTTAATTCTGCAGGATAGATCCTCCAAGAAACCAAAAGACGGTCTCGATTAAGGATATTTCAAAGTTAAGATCTCTCACAGATATAACTAAGATGTCATATGCTGTAAATTTGTTAAATAATCCAGACAAATTATATATATGTATATATATGTATATGTATATGTATATATATGTATATATATATATATTATATATGTATATATTATGGGAAAGGTGGAGGGGGAAACACGGGTCTTTATCTGATTATCGAGTTTATTCCTGACCGGTTTCGCTTACAATAGCTTCTTCAGAGGAGTGTTACTCTGGGTCGAAGTTGGCGGTGTATATAGTGAGTCAGGCCCACGTTCCCTCCTTGTGGAACAGCACCGGTACAATATGATACAATAATAGCAACACAACACGATCTATGACATAATATACAATATAAATTCTAATATATAATATAATATACCAAATCATATCATGGTATATCACATTATAATACAACATAATAATTAGCATCGATACATAATCAATAATAATGAGAATAAATATGAAAATAATAAATGTCACCGTGATATTTTGTCACCGTGTTATGTCTGAGTTGTCCTGGGCGTCTTTCATTCCGTCCACTCCATTTCTCCCATCTCCCGGCCCGTGCTGTGTTCGGCAGTCATGTGTGATGTTTCAACTGTTCCAGTATGACACCTCAAACAGCATCGGTATAACATATGATAATAATAATAATAGTAATAATAATAATAGTAAGACGGCAAATAAGATGTACAATTCAAAGTCAGTGGGCACTAGGATTAGACTCCAGCACCACAAGGAGGGAACGTGGGCCTGACTCACTATATACACCGCCAACTTCGACCCAGAGTAACACTCCTCTGAAGAAGCTATTGTAAGCGAAACCGGTCAGGAATAAACTCGATAATCAGATAAAGACCCGTGTTCCCCCTCCACCTTTCCCATAATTTGTCCCAATGTCTCTCTCTCTCTCTCTCTATATATATATATACATATATATATATATATATATATATATATAGTTATATATAGTTATATATTGAACTTCGAAAATATCTGCAGCCATCAATTATTATGATTTGTAGAAACGTCTTTCCTAATAAGAACTTATTTATTTATTTGTATTGCGGCTCCCACTGCACAAAATTTGTATTAGAAGAAAAAAAAAATGACTCATCCTACTATAAGGGATGCCGACTACAGTCCAAGAAGGTTCGTAAGTGACAACAACAACAAAACATTTCAATCATATGATTTTTTTTTTTTTTTATCAATTCTCTGACCTATTTCAAAATACCTCTTAGTTGAATTTTCTTCGTCAACAGGTGCACATAAAGTAAGACGGCAAATAAGATGTACAATTCAAAGTCAGAGGACACTAGGATTAGACTCCAGCACCCAACAAGTCACGGGATCAGATACTAATATCAGTCGGTGATCGAAAGCAGACAGGTCATATCTTCAGATAACAGCCTTTACCCTTCTTATGTATTTGTTTACACACACACACATACACACACACACACACACACACACACACACACACACACACACACACACACACACACACACACACACACACACGTGTTCATACACATACAAATATACATATGCATATACATACATACATACACATACACACACACACACACACACACACACACACACACACACACACACACACGCACGCGCGCACACACACTAGTTCTTGTGGAAATATGCTTACATGTATGCACTCTATGTGCGCGCGCGCGCGTGTGCGTGCGTGTGTGTGTGTGTGTGTGTGTGTGTGTGTGTGTGTGTGTGTGTGTGTGTGTGTGTGTGTGTGTGTATGTGTGTGCAGTACGTTTTAGTTGTGTCAGAACAATCTATTGAAAAATGTAATTTTAATTATAAGAGAACTACTGTATATATATATAACCAAATCGTCAAAAAGGAGATGAGTTTGGGTAGAGTCAGAAGCACGAAAGAATATATAGCCTCGTAACTCGAGAACAAGAAGAGACAACGCATACAAGACATCAGATTTTTTTTCTGATGACACAGAGAAAAAGTTAATGAACCCCATTATTGGCCGAGAGAAGTTCAGAAAACTTATTAGAATGAAGACAGATGTACAGAAAAAAGAAAACTAATTATGACATCAATTCTGTATTCTCCGAAAATTTGCCATCAGGTTCGATGAATAGCGCTTTCTTTTCAATTTTGTTATAAGTTTTTTAATTACAGAAACTGTACTCATCATATCAGCGAGAATATATATATATATATATATATATATATATATATATATATATATATATATATATCACCAAACTGAACAAAGAATAGATTTCCTTATTTAGATAGAAATGTTTTGTGTTTACCTACTACCGGCATAGCTGAAGCACGATTAATTGATCAACAGAAATAAATTCAAAATATGCTGCCTAGAATCAACCTGCACATTGCAAATCCATAATAGTACAATAATAAAACAAACAATAATATTAATGATCTTATGTCCAAAAACTGATGAAGTACCGGACAACCCAATTTCACCTTTCGGATTTCGGCGCCAGAATCGCCATCAATGTCGAAAACTGCTCAAGAGCCGCGTCACAGGTTTGAGAAACCGACACAATACTGGGTCAAATCCAATTGACGAAAACTAAATTCAGTTTAGATCATGTAATCATAAATCGTTAATGAAAACTACCACTCAAACCGGTTTCATTTTTGCGAAGATACCACGCCCACTTTGTGGGAAACCCAGTTGAGGGCTGGTTTTTCAACTGCGCTGATCTCAGCCTGTTGGCCGCCACGTGTAGATCTCGATGTACTAATTCACCACCATGGTCTTGGATCATGTGTTAGACTCGTGATCGACAGTTATTAACCTCCCGGATGAGAGTTCAGAGCTCATATGACCGATCTATGAGTAATACTGTGACCTTACACACCCACACACCCAATTCCCCGCCCACGAGAGTTGGAGTAACACCCCACAGCGAAGCGATACTGAAATTATTTCAACCCTGGGCAGGAGTCGAACCTGGACCGCCGTTGTGGTAGGCGAGAACTCATACCACAGCGCCGTGAGGTGACGTGGTGTGTCTGTGCGCATTCTCAAAGCACAATGAACTTTCATTTACGGCATTACGTTTACTGACGTACTAATTTTTTCCTTTGTCTATCTAATCAACATGTTAATCCATGATTTTACTCTTTATCATCCATTATTATTTCTTATTATTCCTTATTTATTATTTATCATTTACTGTTTATCATTCATTATTTGATGTTTATCATTTATTATCTATTGTTGTAAAATTGTGTTGTTCTACAGTACATTGGTTGGAGGCGTTGGAGATGAACCATTTGTGGCTTTTGGTCTTTATTGTGTCGCCGCCGTCACTGGTGCTTTCCATTAACGGAGGTAACAAATAAAATGGTGACGATTGCCAACAATATATTTTATAATTTATAATTCTAATGGTGGCGGCGGTTGCCAATAATATTTTTATAACTTATCATTCTAACATCTGTCCGTTTATTTACATCTACTTACATTATGGAACTGAGTATGGACACTCAGTATTTATTTTAACTCTATATGAATTTATACATACAAGAAGTGAAGAAATTACGCTAGCGGCTATTGTTGCATGGCCGACTTCTCGGTCGGGATGCAGGTGTCTTGACGGTTGATTTCTGAGGTCAAACCAAACTGACCGCGGGTCAGACCAGACAATGGGTGGCCCGTTGCTACTCCCAGGATCTGACGTCGAGTATCTAATGCATGCGCGTGTGCGTATGCACACTAGCATAGAATAAATCAATAACACTTAATCTATAAAGCAACGTTATTACCATTTATCACTTATTGTTGATTAATTTATCAATTTAGTAGTTATTATCATATTTAATTTATTCATTTCTATCAGATTTTTTATTATATATATATGTATATATATATATATATATATATATATATATATATATATTCATTCATCAAAATAAAAAGTTTGCTGTGAACCAGTTTCTGCGACAGAAGGAGCGGCTAGAAATTGTTTCTATGGCAACACAGTGCGTTGCGTCATCATAGTCCCGCGTATAAGCGAACTGCAAGAGCACTACATATTTAGATAACATGCTTTATATAAATATATATATAGATATATATATATATATGTGTATGTGTATGTATATATATATATATATATATATATATATATGATAAGGGTAACGTCTGTTGAGCAGGGTAGGGAAAAGGTGGGAGATAGATTTAAATAAAGTGTGGTTGTGAGTGGAAAGAGTTTCTTCTTTGTTCTGTATTTTCATGGGTATACAAGGGGGTGAGGGTCGCCATGTAATGAACGGTGGCAGTAAGACAGCTTCGACTATTTATTCCTGCTGTGGAGGTGCTGTGTCTTGATACACTGTTTTTCTCCCGGGTAGTGGGTGGGGGACAAGGATGGCCCCTCACCCATAAAGAGATCAAATGAAAGGGAAAGTAAATGGGTAGTAAATGGATGGGGTATAGAGGACGGATGAGTGCATGCCTTGGCTGGCCACCTCTATTAAAAGGGAGAAATGGCCTTTTGATATATGTATCTGCGTACGTATGCATGCATTCATGTATGTATGCATGTATGTATATATGCATGCATGTATGTATGCATATATGTATGTATGTATGTATGTATGTATGTATGTATGTATACATGCATGTACATAAACAAGCATGCATGTACTTAAGGTCTTGGATTAGGTATAAGGTTTCGTGATCGACAATTGTTACCCTCCCAGATAAGAACTTTATTTTTGATATGGCCAAATGTATGGAAAATGCTGTGACCTTACACCCAGCACCCGACAGAAATCATAAACACACACACACACACACACACACACACACACACACGCAGTTGGTAGAACGATGAACTACTAGCATGGTGGTGCGCGTAGTGCTTGGTTCGAATCCTGCCCAGGGCCGAAATTAATTTCGGTACAGCTGCGCTTCGGGTCGTTACTCTGACTCTCGTGGGCGGGGAGTTGGGGGTGTGTGTGTGAAAGGTCATAGCATTACCCATAGATCGGACCTACGAGCTCTGAGCTCTCTTCCAGGAGGGAAATAGCTGTCGATCACGAGTCGAACACGTGATCCAAAAGACCAAGTGAATACACACACACACACACACACACACACACACACACACACACACACACACACACACACACACACACATATATATACACACTCGGTGGCGCGGTTGGTAGAGCACTGGACTGCGAAGTACGGTGGTGCTCGCAGTACTTGGTTCGAATCCTGCCCAGGGCCGAAATTATTTCGGTATCGCTGCGCTTCGGGTCGTTACTCTGACTCTCGTGGGCGGGAGTTGGGTGTGTGTGTGTGTGTGT
>NC_134812.1:36099597-36117097 GCF_046742065.1 Oratosquilla oratoria
ATTTACCTGTTTGTTTGTTATTCAACTATACCAATGCATTTATTTATGTATTTTAATTGTTATTTACATTGTTATAGTTTTAATTTATTATTAATATGATTTTTTTTTTTTTTTTTTTTTTTTTTTTTTTTTTTTTTTTTTTTTTTTTTTTTTTTTTTTTTTTTTTTTTTTTTTTTTTTTTTTTTTTTTTTTTTTTTTTTTTTTTTTTTTTGCATCCGACCTAGATATGGATCAAAAGGTCTCCTGTCGGCATGCTTTGCCTTTGTAATCCTTTGAGAATATGCGGGCCGTGGATGAGTTCCTTGAGGGCCAGTCTTCAGACTTCCATCTGAGGGAGATCCAGGCACTTAGGGAGCGTTGGAAAAAGAGTGTATTGTTAAACGATGATTATCTTGAGATGTAAAGGTTCAGTTTTATTCTGGATGATAACATTTCGTGGACGCTCACAATTTATCATCCGCCCCTAGTGTGTGTGTGTGTGTGTGTGTGTGTGTGTGTGTATGTGTATAATATATACACACACACATATATATGTGTGTGTGTGTGTATATATATATGTATAATATATATATATATATATATATATATATATATATATATATATGTACAAGCGCCGGCTTCGCCATGGGCGCTTGGCCTGCGGCGCTGCTCGCTTGGCGAGCGGGCGCTTCGCGCCCTGCCCTTCGCTTGCGGCCAATCAGTCATTTCAGTTGCCGTGACGTCAGCATTCTCGGCTAATCAGTCGTCTCCGTTGCCGTGACATCACCACTCTCGGCCAATCAGTTGTCCCCGTTGCCGTGATGTCACCACTTATCGGTAGTCGGTATTGTACAGCCAATCACCCTTACGGAAGTGTCCCCCAAACACCGCCACCACTGAGGTCATTTCTGAATCATTTTGAGTTATATTTTTATGTATATAATGATACTACTACCATCGAGTCGTCTATATGTACATGTGTGTGTGTACGCGCGCGTAATTTACTGTCGCTAGACGAATTTATTACACCGAGATAACTTTCCTTTTAATTTTGGGGGTGGAGTAGAACTCGTCTCGAGTATCCCCTTCTCGAGAACAGTCTTCGAGGAGGACGTATGCTTCGGCTTTTGCTCGACACCTAGATAACTTTCCTCCTTTTTTTGGGGGGTGGAGTAGAACTCGTCTCGGTTATCCCTTTCTTCTCGAGAACGCTCTTCGAGGAGGACGTATCCTTCGGCTTTTGCTCGACATCTTACTCAACATCTTTCTCAATACCTTCCTTTCCTACCTCAGCATCCTACTGCCCCTACTCAACACTAAGACCAAGCGTATTTCTATTTATTATCAAACCAGATTTCTTATATACACTTATGCCTTGTTTGGATATTTGCGTGCACATAAATCATCCTCTGTCCAAAATTCACCCTCAGTGCAATAGCCAACCACTGTCGGTACGCTTGGCTGACGATTAATTATATAATGTGTAACCTCTTTTTACATACTTTCTTGGGTACTGCTTCACTGAAGATTTTCTTCTTGAACCTGATTCGAACCCTTTAATGCCAAGTGGGATGATTCGGATGAACTGAGCATCATTATTGGTTTTACATTGGATGACGTCATTTTTTTATCATTTATTTATTTCTACCTATTTCATTTTGTTTTATTTATTTATTATATCTCTTCGTTAGCGAAGGAGTTAAAGCGTGACTTTAGACAATTTGCTTCTCCAATCGTCTCATTTGATTTTCCAAACCAGTCAAGTTTATCAGCTCAAGGCTCTTTTTACAAATTAAAAAGGCGGAGCATGCCGACAGGAGACCTTTTGATCCATATCTAGGTCGGATGAAAAAAAAAAAAATCATATTAATAATAAAATAATAAACAAAAACTATAATAATGTAAATAACAAATAAAATACATAAACCATTTCCACGCTGGTTGGTACTCTTCCTTTCTTCGTGCTGCCTCCACACTATTTCATTCGTCTCCGTGGCCCCTCTTCGAAGAACCCCTTTATACCAAGTGATATTTTTTCGTTTCATTCTCGATGCTACCAGGCTACGTAATTCATCTCCGTGGCACCCTGTCAGTAGCGTTGCAGTTGATCACTTCTCTCTGAAGGCAGCTTCCTCACCGTCAGTTCCTTTTTTCCTTCATCCGTTAACTTAATGCCTTCTATCAGATAAAAGTAGCTAGACGAGAAACAGGTTCTCTGGTCTGCGGAGGTCAGCGTGTACATTTATCATTCAAGTCTCCAGCATTTCTGGACGGCAAAGTTACTTTCCTGTGTACTGCTTGATTCCCTCCTGGTCACACTGTCTCTTCATCTATGTTCATGTTGTGGCTGTCACGAGGCTCCCCACAGGCTCACAGTCTAGAAATTGTCACTTTTCGATCGGCAAGGGTACATGTCGACTACTCCACAATAAATTCTATATGCACTTCACTGCACATTCTTGTATGCTATAGGCAATTCACTCAAAGAATCTCAGTCGATTCTGCGTTTTTGGTTGGCAGCCTTGCTCACCCTTCCTCCGCTGAGCTGGCTGAAACCTCAAATTTCCTTAAAATATATTGATATTTCTTCACTTAGCTCAGTGACGATACGAACTACACGAATTTCGTATATATCTCGGGATGAAGCAGTCCTTGTTCACCTATCTCAAAGCTTAACATCTCGATAGTGCAAAGAAAGTAATTATAGCGAGTATAAGATAAGGAATATAATTTTAATGTTTATAAAGCATTTTACTTATTATCGCTGTGTCCAGTTATTATGAGGCTGGTTGTAAAATTTAACATGTCTTCTGTTATATAAAGTAGTCATGAATATGACTGCGCTTTCATATATCCCATAAAGTGACACACAAAAGAGAAAATGAAAGGTTTATATGATTACCTTTTGACACTGGACGGGTGGCGGGAAGCACAGCGTCTTGCTCCCTCCCTCCCTCCACCCCTAATCAATCTCATGAGTCAAAATTGATCATGACTTGAGTACATATCGCTCATGGTCTTTCACATCTCGATTAGTTTACGGCTTTCATCAACTCATATTCATTATCTTCATTAGTCTTTGAATACGGTTGTACCAACATATATGGTCGGAAGAGTGACACTCAGATCGGAAATTGAAATATTTAGATATGAAAAAGTTCGCTACGATGCAACTTACGAACTTTTTCATATCTAAATATTTCAATTTCCGATCTGAGTGTCACCGAGTGCCTCCGAAGAACTTATCAACAGTGTGGATAGGAACACAAATCCTGCCACACTGTCTTGTTGTCTTAACATGATGACCTTGTCTGTATTCCTCTTGTTAAAGCCATTGATTCACTTGAACACCTCTATTAGATCACCCTATCAAGTGAAACAAAATATTGAATGAATTACTACAATTCCCAAAGTTCGGGTTGCACGTTATATAAAGAATTCTTGTATGCTTTCCGCAGAATATAAAAACACAAGACCACATTCGTATTATGTTAAACATGAATGATGTGCAACGACTGTCTTACCTTATGAATTACTACTGACTCATCCGAAACCGACAAATATGTTGATTTTAACAATCCCCATCCACTTGATACAATATTTTACAGTTTTATTCAAATGACATGGAATTGTACCGGATGGGATTGAATGAATCTCAAAAGAGTC
Organism: Oratosquilla oratoria; assembly: GCF_046742065.1. NCBI lineage: Eukaryota > Metazoa > Arthropoda > Malacostraca > Stomatopoda > Squillidae > Oratosquilla > Oratosquilla oratoria. Next base: position 36,103,243 of record NC_134812.1, read on the forward strand.
CAATATCCATGAAGATGAGAAAACAATGACTCAACAAAACGTGAGGATAAGGGTCTCCGAATCGATAATCCTTACTTCATTGGGGGGTGGGGGCGACTTTAGGATGAAATAGCAAAGGAAATTAAATTTTCAAAAGTGCCAGTGCGTTTGATTCGACTTTGCAATTTCATTGTAAAAACAATGAGCACCAATATATCAGTTATATCATCTTATAAGATATTCCTATTAACCTACATTCCACACAATTCAAGTAGATAAACACACATAACCATATATTAACATAGGTTCAATAATTATCTAGAAGCAGCCAAAGGGGCAATTAGAGATAATTCATGCCCACACTCGGCCCTACATCACTCGACGGCTCATCCTAGGGAGACAGACCGCCAAGTACCAATGAAGACGCGTCTATGAGACCAAGACGAACGGACCCTCTATGAAACTGAAGGACGCGTGCATATGCTGTTCAAATCACGAGGATTAAATTCGAGCAACCTTTCACCTTAGCCTCAATGAGATAAGTTTATATAAAATTCACCTCTGGCTAAATGAAACTCTGTAGTGGTACCTAGTTCAAGCAAACATAACTAAAAAAGCAAAGATAACGGATATTAAGGTATATATAATATCTTATTTGTTGAATGGGGTTCCTCTCAACTGAAAAAAACAAATAAATACCAGGGAGGTATCCAAAATCAAAAGGCATGATTCCACTCCCATCCATTTCACCCCCATATTCCCATTCACCACCCCTCCCTCTCTTCCGCTTTTCTTAGCTAATCCTGGATAACGGGTCATCCCTGCATCTCACCCACTACCCTGGGTCAGAAGCAATGGGGCAAGTCACAGCACATTCACAGCAAGGCCGCTTCATTTAATCGGCGACCCCACCCCTCTCCACCCTTTCATGCAGAAAAAGAAAAGACGAGGAGAAATCCCTTCGGGCTGCGACAAAATATCATTCACACATAACCATTTCTTAACCCCTCCCTTTCCCTACCCACTCCCCTCTATGCATCATAGCATCATCCATACACAACAATTCTCCCTATCTTCCCTTCTTTCCTCCACAGACATCCCCTCTCTCTCAACGACCCTTTTACCCCATCCATCCATCTCATCCTTGGTCGCCCTCATGTTTATTCCATAAACCTCTGCCTTCCATACTTTTTTTTTTATATATATATACAAATATTTCTCATCTCATTCTTTCCTTGTATCCAAACCATCCCAATACTCTTTCATCAACCCTATCTCCCAACTCCTTTTCCAACCCCGTTCTCATCCTCACCTCCTCGTTTCTCACTCTACCCAGCCTAGTAACCCCTACCATACTTCTCAGACATTTCATCTCAAACACATTTAATCTCTTCCTTTCTTATATTTCATGTTTCTGCCCGTACAGTGCTGTGGGCATAATTACCCTTTCATACAATCTCCTCTTAGCATCCATTCTCAAATGTCTATTTATCATTACACTTTTTAAACCCCCAAGGCATTTACTTGTTCCTCTCGATCTTCATTCTACCTCCAACTCTACTCCTCCCTTTCACGCCAAATGTGCCCCAATTTCTAAAGCTATCCACTTCCTTCATCCTCTCTCCCTTAATACTCACTTTCAATTTGCTGCCATCCTCTCCCTTTGTACATCTCATCATCTTACTTTTACCCACATTTACCTTCAACTTCCTTATTTCGCACACCCTCCCAAATTCCGTCACCAACTTACTTAATCCCTCTTCTGATCCTGCTATAAATGCAATATCGTCAGCAAACAACAACTGGCTTACCACCCACTTTTTCCATTTTTAACCACCTCCAATACCCTGCCCATTACCTTGCATCGACCTCCCACACCACCTCATCCATGTTCCATGTACACATTGTATAGTCATGGTGACAAGACACATCGCTGGCAAAGTCCCACCTTTACCACAAACCATTCACTCTCTCCATTTCTGATTCTAACACAGGCTCTACTACTTTCGCAAAAACTATTGAGTGTTCTTAACAGTTCCTCCTATCCCATATATCTGCAAAACCTCCACAGTGCCTTCTTATCTACCCTGCCATAAACATTTTCCAAATCCATAAAGACCCCAAAAAAATCTTTACCCTTTGCTAAAGTTTTTTCACATATCTGTTTTACCACAAAAAGCTGATCCACGCAACGCCTACCTTTCCTAAACCCACACTGTTCATCATCAATTACCTCCTCTGTACCTCTCCTAATCCTCTCAATCAAAACTCTCCCGAAAGCCTTCCCAACTACACTCAACAAACCGACCCCTCTGAAACTACTACTACACACACTTGTCCCCTTTTCCCTTGTAAAGCGGAATTATACAAACACTCCTGTAGTCCTCCTACACCCTACCCTCTTTTAGACAAGCATTAAACAACCTCACCAGCCAGCCCACCATCACTGTACCTCCCTTTTTTTAGACACTCCTCATGACACCCATCCAACCTAGATGCCTTGCCTTCTTTCATCATTCTAATAACTGTTTTCAACTCGCCTTTTCTTATTCATCCCCATTTTCCTCATTCATCACTGTCATTTTCTTAGGGCCTCCCACTGCAACCATCTTTCATATTCAGCAACTCCCTAAATTACTCTGCCCATCTTCTTCTTAACCCCGCCTCTTCCATTATCATCTCTCCATCTGAGCCTTTTACCTTTTCTTCTCTACTTGATTCGCCTCCGTTCTCTCTCTTAATTTCTTTCCAAAACATCTCTTTATTACTTTCAAATATGTTGTCATACTCTTCCCCTATTTTATATCTGCTCTCATTTTTGCCTTCTTTATCTTGTGTTTTACTTCTCTTTGTACCTCTCATATGTTTCTCTCGCCCTATTTTGCAACCAGTCTTTGAATACTCGTTTCTTCTCTTCTACAACCTTCTTTGCTTCATCATCCTAGCCCTCATTACCCTTCCTTCTATTTCATCCCATCCTCCTTGTTCCACACACCATCTTTGCACGCCTTGTGACTCCCTCCTTGAAATATCCCCATTCCTCCTCCATTGCTAGTTCTTACTCCCACTCTTCTCTTGGCTTCTTCTTGTACTCCTACTCTTTTTCCTTCTCATTTAAGTAGTTTACCCTAAACACTTCCTTACCTTCTGTCCTTTTCCTCTTTCTTCATGTATCCTCCACTCTCAACTTATCTTCCATCAAAAAATTATCTGATATTCCCCCACTCTCTCCCCTTAGAACATGTATATCCAAAACTATTCCTACTCTTCTCCTAGGTACTGCAATATATTCCATTAAAGCCCCATCTATCACTTCCGTTATTATCTCTCCCATATGTACTTTTGACTTTCTTCCTAAACACTGTGTTAGCTATCATCAACTCCCTTTCTAAACTCATCTCCACCATTAACTCTCCACTAAGATTTTTCTTGGCACTCCACACTTTCCAGCCACCCGTCTATTGGTTTACCTCCTACTCAAGCAATACCACTACATTGACATTTCTCCCTAAACCCTCTATCCAAAAACCTCCTTTTCCTCTACATTCTTCTCACTACCAGGCCCATATGCCCTTACCCACTTCTCCCTTCTTTCACCTTCATCCACATTAACCTTGAAGAAACCTCTTCCATTCCTATCCCTTCACTTACTACTATAGCCACCCCTTCTCTCCCTCGTCTTCTCTATACTCCTGACACCCTCACCACTACACTCCCAAACTCAAAATCACCTTCCCCTTTCAACTTAGTTTCACTCAATGTCAACACATCCATATTTCTTCTCACAAACATACTGCCTATCTCATCAATTCTAATCTCATCTGTGCCAGTTTCACACATATTAAAAGACCCAACCTTAGGGCTCTAGTTGGAAAACTCCTAGACCCTTTAATGCATTTTTTTTTTAAGAATGTACCCTTTAGGGCTACAGAGAGTAGGATGCCTAGTCCTATCCTCTGTCCCGTTTTATTTACCTTATACGACTCAAGTGGGAACACCCGATGGCAATATTCTTTTTCCACTACAACATTTTTATTTATTTATTCATTTTCTTTATTCCAAGAATTTCTTTCCAGTTGTGTGTAGCCCCCTCGGTGGCAAAGGAGTCCAAACTAGCAGCAGCACTTACAAACATGACAATCACAACAGACTGTATCCTAAACCCTTCGTTAACAAGAGTTCCTCGAAAACGAATAAAACCTGGCGGCAGCGGTAATAAAGAGAAGAGTACCACTTTGTACGGATTTGTGACGACCGAGTGTATGCAGGATATCGAGCTCTGGGTGTGGCTTTTGATTAAAGAAGGCTCCTTGTGATACAACAATGAATTATCATCACGACAGGCTTTAGATACCAGAAACCCTTAAGACCGCAAAGCCTCTATGCGTGGTTCCTCTCTTCCAGAAAAGATCATTCACGTGCAAGAAGAAGTCATTGCATGTATGTTTCACGTTGTGGCCATGCGGTCAGTCAGCCGAGAGCGTCTCTTGTTCTCCCTCGATGATCACGTGATTTCTCTACACTCAGGTACGCGACTTCAGTCTGTGCCCGAGCAACCCGCGAGCGGAAAAAAAAGCTAAAACAGAATGCTAACCTGAGTTTCGCAATCACCTCCACCCCCACCACCTTCACCTCCCCCTCTCACTAACCTCACGACGCTTCCGACATGCGACCGGCCCTCACGTGCAGGACAGAGGTCCGTCAATAGTCCTCCTCCGTAAACAAATACCTTACATTGCTATTATACGAAATTTTATTTCTTCAGGATCTCCTGTTAAGTAGGTATCTACTCCATGATACGGATACCATCCTTGAGTTTTTGTCCGCCGGGCTCCCGACACGCCCCACTGAACTTGGCACCGCCTAAACGGCGCCAGCCGAAGCCGGTGGGCGGGAGGGCGGAGGAGGTGGTGGGCGACCACCTTCCAGGACCAACCACTGCAGGTTTTTGAGATAAACAACAGCAGCAGCACAGTGCCGGAGGTGGTGCATACTACCACGTATCTTCGTGCGTGTCCTGTAGTAGAAGACTCAGACTCTTTCTCCACCAAAGGAGGATCTCGGAAGCTCGGTTGTCTTCTTGAAGTCGTCGTTCACGTGATAAGAGGTCATTGCACATTTCATGTCTTGGGCATGCGGTTAATCGAGTGTCTCAAGGATTGTGTGAAGCCTGATGGTCAACTAAGTGATTCTCTTCTTGGCTAAAGTCACACATTTTTTTTTCAACACAAGAAGGGTATTTGGTGTTAAAGTTTGGCCAATCTAGAGTTACTTCTGGTCTTTAAAGGACGGATTCTATTTCAAACCCTTTGATAGAGCAAGGCCGACTTGTATACATCTATTTACTCTATCACCACAAGATTCTAATCAAAGTATGAAAACTTCTCATGTAAAGAGCCCGAATTAGATGTCTATTCTGGTTAACAGTAAACGATTGTTCTTAGTCCTCATGGAATACATTGAACCTAGCCCCGGCAGTCCCGTATCTATTCTCCAGACTTGAGGGTAGCCAACTCCCTCATCACGTGCGCGGCCGACACATCACGTGATCATATGTTTCGTCTTTAGGTTTGTGTAAGTGCAGAAGATCTAACCCGGATCAACGAACTTAATAGTCGTGCTGTCAAGTACTTTAGGGGTGCACCGGATACAAAGGAGAAATTTAATATAATGTGCCACAGTGGAGCGTTGGTTTCGATTTTACCTTTCACCACCCGAGCCCCAGGTTCGAATCCAAAGCCTCTTGGCATTGATACCTGTCCAAGCAGAGACCTCTGGTGTAGGCATCTGGTCACGTGATGTCTCACCCGAGTGAGCGCACAAGAATGTGCGATCCAGGATCAAGGGAGCAGGGGATTTCTTTTCTGCAATCGGGATACCTTAGACACGAGATTTTTTTTCATAACTAACTAGTGTGATCCATAACAAAATAACGAGGGGTCGTATGTAAACGAAATTCTCTGGGGTTAACCATAGTACACATGACTGTATCAAAAACCGTAGATTTCTTTTCAGTAGTCGAGATGGTGACCTTAGGCATAATTACTCTAATTCATTTTTATTCTTTTTTTCTTTAGTTTCGTTTCAAAATTAAATAGAGAGTGTGAACCACAACACAATAATCAGGGGTCAAATGAAAACAAAATACCTCTAGTCTTAACAAAAGTAGAAATGTCTGAAAAATATATAAATGAATAAATAAACTTAGCTGTAGCAAAATTTGTAAGAATGCTAGTGACCAAACAATCAAATGGTGGATCAGGATTATCTGACAAGTAACCCAGAGACCCATGAATGCCGGCAACGGTCCTCGGGCCCACCAATAGAGACCTAAAAAAAAAAAAAAAAAAAAAAAAAAATTACTCCTCTGCGTGGCATGGCAGTAGATTGTTTTCATGTCAACGGCCGATATGTAGAAGAAATGAGTAGTCACCGGTTGTGAGCTTTCTTCTTTCGAAGAAATTTCAGCAAAAATATAAGCATGAAGGATCTTGAGCTCCGTCCGGGGATCAAATGTCATAGTTATTTATCTATTTCATTGATCATTATTTACATTATTATAGTTTTTATTTATTCATTTATTCATTTATTTATTTATCATTATTATAGTTTTTTCGCATAAAGAATCTTGAGCTCCGTCCGGGGATACAAATGTCGTAGTTATTTATCTATTTTATTGATCATTATTTACATTATTATAGTTTTTATTTATTCATTTATTCATTTATTTATTTATCATTATTATAGTTTTTTCGCATTCAACCTAGATATGGACCAAAAAGTCTCCTGTTGGCATGCTCCGTCTTTGTAATCCTTGTGTAGTACGGGTTACATGCATATGGAGGACACCCCTGGCTCCTCTTCTTTAAACGCATCCTTCTCGACCTCTCGGCTTTAGACGAGATCAAGTCTTTCCCCTTCTGACAGATCTCCCTTAGGTCCATAAGTGTTCCACAGAGCTACGTTCCCACCGAGGCTCTGACCCGTACTAAACGTTGATCTCCGTGGGTTTCTGTCCCTAGACAGACTAAACGATAGACGGATAAATGGACAGACAACAATTATATAAATTTGTTATCATCCGCAAATTTGCGAAATATGAGTAAAATTGCAAAGTACCCCAAAATACAATAAATACCCATTTAGTTTTACACATCCTCAGTCCATAAAACATGACACAGAAGCACAACGCATGTATTTGCACCATCTCACAGTTTCTCTGATACACGTAAGACACTTGATCCCTTCAGATATTTTTCTGTCCATCGCCAGCTGATTTTTATTCAGGTGAGGAGACCGCCCTCATGTTTTCTTAAGCCTAGTTAGGATAAGAATGATCAGAATATATATTGTAATACTCCTGATGAATATAATTGCTCAGAGGTGGCTGTAACGTACACTGAATCTCAAATGTAAACGGGTACCTTTAGCACTTTAACTAAGGGAGACACTTCTAGCCAATGAAATACTTTGGCGGCAGCCCGAACAAAATCATATAGACATGAATCGCAGGAAATGGTTAATATCTCTACAGCCAACAAAATCAGAGATAGATAAATAAATAGGTAGATAGATATATAGAGAGGCAGAGAGAGAGAGAGAGAGAGAGAGAGAGAGAGAGAGAGAGAGAGAGAGAGAGAGAGAGAGAGAGAGAGAGAGAGAGAGAGAGAGAGAGAGAGGGGGGGCAGAGATAGACAGAGAGAGAGACAGATAGAGGCAGAGAGAGAAACAGAGAGACAGAGCCAGAGACAGAGACAGACAGAGAGACAGAAACAGAGAGACTGAGATAGAGAGACAGAGAGACAGATAGAGGAAGAGAAAAACATAGAGACAGAGAAAGACAGAGGGACAGAGAAAGACTGAGACAGAGAGAGAGAGAGGCAGAGATAGACACAGAGAAAGAGAAAGACACAGAGACAGAGAGAGACAGAGACAGAAAGAGAGAGGCAGAGATAGACACAGAGAGAGGCAGAGAGAGGAAGAGAGAGAGAGAGAGAGAGAAAGAGAGAGAGAGAGAGAGAGAGAGAGAGAGAGAGAGAGAGAGAGAGAGAGAGAGAGAGAGACAGGTAGGAAGAGAGAGATAGAGACAGGCAGAGACAGAGAGAGTACAGTCAGACAGACAGACAAACAGTAGAGGGAAGGGGAGGCAGGTGGAGGGAAGTGGAGATACGGAGGGAGGGAGGGAGGGAGTGAGTGAGGGAGTGAGGAGAGAAGGAAGGAAGAGGGAGGGGAGGGGAGAGGGAGGGGAGGGGAGAGGGATGGGAGGGGAGAGGGAGGTGAAGAGGAAGGAGGGAGATATGGGGAATGGGGAGGGGGAGTGGGTGTGGAGGGAGAATGAGGGAGAGGAAGAAAAGGAGAGGGAGGGAGAGAGGCGAAGGAAGAGGAAAAGGAGGAGAAATTGAGGGGAAGAGGGTGGGAGGGAAAGGGAGGGAGGGATAGAGGGGAGGAGGGAGGGAGAGATAGGGAGGGAAAGAGAGAAGGAAGAAGAGGGAAGGAGAATGAGATTAACCATTCAGCAATATGAACGGAGAACAATGCCCATCATCCATCCTCTTACCATTGTCCTCCTCTCCTGGTCGGCGGAGCTCGCGTCCTTGCCTCTTTCCAGAGGAGGTTCACCTCGATTCCTCCAACGCCATAAATCATTGAAGACGTACGGCCTCGCCCTTGCCTACATCTCGCGCGCCACTTCCTCCATTGGTTTCGTCCTTCGTCTCACCCAATTAAAGAAACGGGAAGTTCATTCATAAACCCTCTCTCGCAAGACTTTTGTCTAGTTTCCTGACCATCACCATCTCTTGTAGCACCTAACTCATTTCCAGTCTGACTCAGTCTCACTGTACTTCGTAAAATCTTTTGCAGGAAACTTTTGGCTCTTCGGCATTCGGCAACAACGGTCTCCACTTCGCTCGCATATTCTTCGGAGATGAGATGTTGCATCAATATCTGTGTTTGTGTGTGCGCCAGTCCAAATGATATGTTCTGTGTCTTCAGTGAAGTATGAGTGCACAGACACGCCATTTCTGCAGACCTACATTAGCACTTTTCCCGTTGCTTCATTAACACATAAAGACCATCCTTCTCTAGACTTTATTCAGTTCTCTAACTTAGACGCTGATTTGATCTTATTCTATATACAATGGCACTCATAGACCGTCTTTCTCGAGCTTTGTACCATGTTTTCAATTTAATTACCAGATACTACTCATCGCTCCTTCCAGTAGCACCCAGAAGTCTTGTATGAATATGGTTCTTATGGTACTCTTATTTCATCACTGCTTGTAGCTCTTCATCTCACCGGCAGTACTCAATAACTTCTCTCTCTCTCTCTACATACACATATTCACATATACTTACATACTCCTATATACATACGTACTAATACATACATACATACACAGTAGTACATACATACTAATACATACATACATACACAGTAGTACATGCATACTAATACATACATACATACATACATGCACAGTAGTACATGCATACACATATATACATACATACATACATATACATAAATACATACACACATGCATACATACATGAATATATACATACTACATACAACATACCTACATACACACATATATACATACACACATACCTACCTACCTACCTATCTACCTACATACATACATACATGCATACATACATACATACATACATACACACACACACATATACATACATACATATATAGATATATGCACGTGTACATTCATCCTCTAATTTCACGCTCATTGTAAGTTCTGCTCTCTTGCTCTCACCAGAGGCGTGTGGCCTCATCCTTGAACAACTCGTGAGTTCAAGGCCTCTTGGTGCCTCTAACCTCCTACAGTACAGGTGCTAAGAGGTCCCCTCATCTGTTACATCACCTGTATGGGATGCATTCATGAAGGACGATAGGGCGTCCGATGCTGTTACAGTGACACAGCACTATGGTAACAGACGTAGGGCCCGTTACTAGCCAAACCAGTGACATGTTCAATGCTGTGTTATGCATGAAAGGAGATCTCGATCATGTTACTAAACACAAAAAAGGATTTCGGGGATGAAAATGTGAATGGGATGGATTGTGCGTTATCGTTCATTGTTAACACGATACACTGCGTCAACACGCCATCCATCTCTTTATACTTCCCGAAATTCAAACCCTTCAACATGACCTGATACACAGATTGAGTCCCCAAGAAGGATTCTGTCCAGCTGAGGGACCTACTTCGACTTAAATGAGGTCACGATAAGCTCCCTCCTCCTCGTCACTCTTTAAAAGTAGGTGTCCGCAGCGGCCGCTCGCTGCACTCAAAAACGAGTCCCGAGGCAACAGGTCTTGTCCCAGATCTACTGCCTCCCGACCTGACCTTCATCGTCACCACCACCACAACCGGCACGTCCCGGAGAATCCATTCGTGCGTAGAAGACCGCGGGTACAAGTTCTTTTTTCCCTCTGACCTTCCCTCAACTCATCTCATTGAGTTCTTACCTGCCCGTTGTAGTTTCACTTGTCTGAGTACGTTATAGCCTTCATCGACTGATGTATCCATATTGTTCTTATACTTACCTACATATCCACTTACTTACCTACCTACCTACCTACCCTCCTACATACATACACACGTACATACATACACACGTACATACGTACATACATACATACATACATACATACATACATACATACACACATACATACATACACACATACATACATACATACATACATACATACATAAACACATACATGCATACATACACACATACATAAATACATACGTACATACAACTTATTACTGTAACACAACTTTGTTTGAGGTTGATATTCAAGGCACATGAAAAATGAATTACAGAATTACTGTATAGAACTTCAAAAGAATTTTTGCGCTTTCACAAGTAACTGGCAAAAAGGAAAAGGTATGGAGGCAGAGAAAGAAAAGAATAAATGAAAGGACCAACCGATCAAGATCTCATCACGCTGCGAGTTGAATGTATATACGCTGGTTCATCTACAGAACAAGGAGATCAGGGATAGCGTATATATACAAACGATCGTTTGTCACTCTCTTCAACACCAGGGCAACACAGAAGACCCCCAACTTCTATTCCTCTTAGATCTTCGTGCGCAAAAGAACAACCGACTATGATGCTATCGCAGCGCGTAGAGTGCCTGCTGTCAAACAACTTGAAGACACTATCACTGTTAACCCATCTAAGTTATTATTCTTTTTTATTCAACATGTTGAGTAGAAAGGAGAAACAAGTTCACCAACCGTGTCGTCAGGGAACGATGCAAATTTCATGGAGAAAAGACTGAATGTAATACAGGTTGTAAGATACGGAATGATAGATACCCTAAATACATGCTGTACTGCCTCTTCATTCGACTATCTATCATTCAAATGTTCTTCCTTTTTCAACGAACCTAGTTATGAACCAGAAGATCTCCCAAAGGCTGTCTTTTTTTTGCCATACAATTGAAACTGTGATCGGGGCAAGCCTGGCCCTTTAGCCGAATAAAATTTCCATCATCAACCTAAATACAATCTGTGCGAAGTATCCTCGTAACCAAGAGCTTTACTCTGTGGGATCTCTTACTCTTTTTTTTTTTCCTTCTTTTTTTGGGGGGGGAGGGGAGGGACGCCGGGCCTTGGACTGAAGGAGTCTTACATAACAGCACAGAAGCACACGCCCTTATACGTAACGCTGACCAAGACCTTCCAGAATCTGTACCGACATGCACATCCAGATCCATGGAAGTGGTATACACCTTTTCCGTTCCATGACATATTTTGGAGACCTTCTGGCTAATGCCAGACGACTTCGTTCAGCAAAAGAGGAGCCCTGTATGAGAGAGGCTAAACACAGAGTATGGGATCCAATGTATTTAACGTTTCGTCCAGCAGGGCTTCTTCAGAAGTCCTGCTGGGCGAAACGTTAAATACATTGGATTCTATACTCTGAGTTTTGGCCTCTTTCCTACAGTGCTGTTGCGGTCCTTGCTGTTTTTACTCAAAAGAGGAACCCCTTAGGCCTGAGGCGCCAGGAGCTTTTGTTGTGCTAACGTCCGTCGGTATGACTCAGTTGAAAGGAACTCCTGGGTTTAGGGGAGCAAAATTTCATGATTAATTTTTCCATACCAGAATATACTTGAAAGATTCTGTTGTAGCCAACGCCATACGATATCTTTAATCTAAGAGGAACTCGGTCTGAATTGATGGAAATGTAGGATTTTATGTTTTTCCAGAATTATCAATGTTAGGTATTAACTCTTCCCTAATTAGCTCCAACCTCTGTGACAGCACTTTATTGTATATTTCTGTTATGACATAATATCGAGCAGAAATAATGAAGAATTCTATTATGGCTAATGTACTGAAAATTAACTTTGAGGCTTCAACATGATTACGCCCCCTGCTAGTACAGTAATGGTGGCTTGAACATGTAAGCAAGATATTGTTCCTTCACACATCCTACCAACAGATCATAGGAACGAATATGCATTTTTTTTTTTATAAATAAACTTCCGAGTTGGTAGCTTGGAACGAGAATCAAACGACTGTACAACGAAATCCCACAATGAGGAATATTTTGTTTTTCGATATCACCACCGCTATCTAACCTATTCACAAAGAACGTCGACACCCTGAACTTGGGGATCAACACTAGAGATCTATGATATATGCAGTTTTGTATCATCAGCAAATTTGGAGACAATAGATTTTAGTTCGTGGTTTATGTCATTTTGTCACTGTTTTTTACGAATCTAAGATATTCAGTGTTCACATCAGATGCAGATAACCTAGGAAAGCCTATCACCGCAACTAGAAAATATCAGCTAAAGTGACTAACATACCTCACTGATCTAAAGCTATGGGTCACACAAAACAGGATATGTGTATTTTTCCGGAAGTCCGCAATATTACTGCTTGACACTAACTTTTGCGAATCTAAGAAACACTCATTGTACAGATTAGATCGTCAACCACGCCTCACATTTGATACACACATGACCTTCATCCTCAAATAGTGAAATCATAGAAAAAAAAAACTTATAATTTCGTAGGTAGAGTGTTTGGATGACAAAATCCAATGTATAAAAACAACTCATGAGAAAACACTGAATTATGCACCCATAGTATAGTATATAGCAATTTAGAAAATAAATGAAGACAGCCAACAAACAACGCAAAAATAAAGCCTGCATATCAACTGCCTATACCAGACAACATCAACAGAACATCTAGATTCATAATCCACAATCCTCTCCATAAAACAGTAAAGGAGGTTGGAACACTGTCGACTTCACCTACCCCTCAGCCAACCATACATGAAAACCCCAACAATATTCTGCTCAAATATCTACATTAACCTTCCTCCACAAACCCACAATGTACATAAGCACATGTACTAACACAGACTCTGCCTACCAACAGTTACTCCATACGGTAACATATAATCTCTTCACAGAGCGACTTCTGGGCTGAACAATTTACCGTGGCCACGGTCCTTCAAGGGAGAAATGGGACTATGGACTGATGGACCACCTTTTTCTAGATAAAGAGGTGCTGTCATTAATCCATATAGAAATACCATTCGTTTATAATTTGACTGAGACTCAGCCAACGACTTTATTCGTTTGAAAGAGTCTATCACCATCGAAACGCCACGTAGCCTAAGTCATCGGAATGAATTGAGTTCAAGCCACAGCTGAGGCAAGTGGTCCTGTGTTCTCCAAGACTAAATATAAAAGAAAAAAATTACTAGGTTAAAGATGTACTTCACAAGGAAGCTAATAAAAGGGATGAGTAAGAAGAGCAAGAAGAGGAAAAAGGACAAGAGGGAGAAGAGGATGAGGAAAAAGAGGACGAAA
>NC_134812.1:36122097-36127097 GCF_046742065.1 Oratosquilla oratoria
TATTTCGATCACGGACTGTGATCCTCTTCAGATAGTAATACAGTCCATTGGTCACCAGACAATGGTCACCAGACTGTATTACTACCTGGGCAGTCAATAGATTAATACCATCTTTGGTGAAGGCGGGTGATTTGCCACGCAAAGCATTAGACGCCACTTGAGCCCTGCCCATGTTCCTTCTTCTTTCTCTGTATATAAGACATGCCTTTTGCTCCACTACTCTGTATTCCACTGAAGAGGATCACAGTCCGTGATCGAAATATATGGATATCATCTATTTAATTTCTTCTTATCCAACACAGTGGGCTCTTGTTGAAAAAAAAATATATATATATATATTTATATATATATATATATATATATGTAATTATATATATATATGTATATATATATATATATAAAGTGCTTAGTTGCCACGCAGTTTAGTGCGTCGATACTTGGTATGGAGGTCAGAAGTTGAGGTGGATCGAGGCTGCCTGGGAAGCGAAATCGCAGTAAGAGCAAACAATATTGAATTTTCTTCTTTATAAAGTGCTTCGTAATGAAGCACTCTCCTACCCCTGTCTGTGATACGGTGTTCATGACGTCAACCTGTGTGTGTTTCTGTGTGTGTGTGTGTGTGTGTGTGTGTGTGTGTGTGTGTGTGTGTGTGTGTGTGTGTGTGTGTGTGTGTGTGTGTGTGTGTGTGTGTGCTTAGAAGATGGAGAGAAGAAAAAATCCCACACGTGCCACCAAAGGATAAAGACCTTCGACTTCAAGGAGGACTCTTCTACGCATGCTCAATCTCATCGACACCGTGGCGCAAATTTTTTCATCCCATTCTGGCTGAGGTCTGGCAATTTTTCTCTGCCGAGGAAGCGAATTCTATACCTCAGGTAATCTTAAATGGTCGAAACACTGCTTAGCTTAGTGTCCACTCCTGTAGCTGTATCATGTAAAAATGTCCGGTCAGATCGCACACGCGTGAGCTCGCGCGCGCGCACACACACACACACACACATACACACACACACACACACACACACACAGACACACACACACACACACACACACTCAGACACACACACCACACACACATACACATTCAGTGAGCGACAGACAAACAGGCAGACAGAAATAAAGACAGAGAGAGGCATACATAGAGACAAAGAGATATAAAGAAGCAGGAAGCCTTTTAAATACATATATAATATACATACATATATACAACTATAGACGGAGTACGGCCAATACCAGGACTCCGCTATCGCTCTATCTAGAAATGCTAACAGTCCTGTTATGACTGATAACGTTGTTTTCACCCTTAAGCTGCGTTAAGCTCTTCTCATATTTGATCTTGATGCTGTCAGGTGATTTAATTCGTCAAAGATAAACAATCTCGAAGAACGCATTCGCTGTTTTGTACGATCTGCTTGTATTATTTGAACTGTCGTTGAGTGATTTTATTTTAGTGGAGATCCATTCCATAGTGACGGGTTAACCCATTCAACTCCGATGACAAGATGTCTTGTCATTTGGTCAAATAAAACAAAAAATCATAAAACACCAAAATGTTTGATCAAACACCAGAAAAATATGACGTCAGTCCTCGCTTCGCTGCGAGCGAAGCGAGGATTGACGTCATATTTTTCTGGTGTTTGATCAAATATTTTGGTGTTTTATGATTTTTTGTTTTATTTGACCAAATGACAAGACATCTTGTCATCGGAGTTGAATGGGTTAAACATGTATCCTATATTATTCCCACTATACGCATTGCTTCTGTTGAGACGGTTTCTATAGATTTTTATTCTAGTCATTGTCAGACGACAAAGCCCATGCTGACAGAATTAAGGCTATCTTAACCTCTTTGCCAAGACGATGCCCCATAAAGATTTTGTTCTGGCTAACGGTAGACGATTATATTCACTTGAGGACAACGTCCGTGAACATCCGGTATAGGTGATGGCTTCGGTCAGAGCTAAGCGCCTTATGGTGTTTACTTCTCCGTGGCTATGCACCTTTGAAAAATCAGGTATAACATAAACCCTGGTCGCGAGAGGCACTCAGGATCTCGAGGATTTCTAAACACTAAAGAAAATTGGAAGTTTTCTCTTTTGGGGACCCTATATGAGTATTGGCTATTTACTGCCCAAGATTTATACAGCGAATATTTGTGGGAATTTTATGGTATTTTTACGGACTACAGTCACGCAAGATTCTTTCGTGACTGGAGGCTAAGCTCCACTCATAGAAAGTGATGATAACGGTTAACTTGTACTATTCTTTCATTCTCTTTCACCCTTTTTATGATTCCATATCTTCGGCACCGTATTGTTCCCAAGGACAGAAGCGCTGGTTATCAATGACAAAGTATTAAGTACTCTTTCCTGGAAAAAAAAAAAAAAAAAAAAAACCGCTGAGGACATGGTAACACACCACCGTGGCCACGGGCCACGGCAGCCTGGCGCCACAGACATCGTTTAGATGTCTTCAGCCACCCAGTTTCTTGTTCAGAACTTACGTTCTTCCAACTGGTTTGACTGCGATCAAGACCTTATGACGCAAATGTGACGTCAGCAAGGAGTCCTTACGTTGCTGCTAAGCCGCTGGCCATTTAACGAAGAGAAAATAATTTTGCTGGATTCCTCGGAGGTTTCTTGTGGGCCACACGCCTGTGTCCGGAGATCTTGAGGGGCTCTGAGTCCTCACGTACAAAGAAACACAGCAAATGGAAGAATGAGTTTAAAGAACGAGTATGTGGAAGAAAAATTAACAGAAATATTTAAATCTTTAGGATCTAGAACATGGGCTCTCAACCTATTTTTTGCTTATTCTATGATGTAATTATTCTTATTTGTTCCCTATAAATCAACGGTGAATAAAATCGTTAGGCTTTTAACAGCTACCGTTGATTTTCAGATTGTTGTCCCATTTTTTTTTTTAAATGTGCTTATATGGAGTCAAAAAGACACAAAAGTGAATGAAAAAGTAAACCTACAGAATAAGTGCAAGGAAGAAAAAGAAATGAAAATATGGAGAAAGAGGAGAAAGTGATGTTGCTTCCAACCCAAAGGATTTGTTACTATATGAAGTCCATTCGCTCAATTTTGTTCCCAGTCCACTTGGCCTGATGTGATTTGTAGTTCAAAGGTTGTTTTGCTGTAAGTCTGAATGGCCTGTTACTGTTTCAAGTCCAAATGACCTGATGACATTTGCAGTCCAAATGGCCTGTTTCTGTTTGCAATACAAGTGGTTCCTGTTTGCAATACAAATGACCCTATGCAATCCATGGTCTATTACGCTGTTCCTTTTTTTAAATATTTCAAATTCCTATTTTTGACATCTAAATCAAGGAGTCTTGTAAACACTAAAAGAACTACTCTTTATTGTTGTTTGATTACTATATCTTTGTCTTCCACATTGGCACAAATAAAGGGCCTAGATGGCTAAGTAATGTGTCACCCTGGGGCATCATCATTACTAAGGAGGATAAGCCAGGGCGCGTGCTGCTTCACTCACACGACGGCACTGGTCCCCACGGTCAGAGCAAAATCCCATGCTTCCACCCATTCTACTCTAAACAACTCCCGAAACGCTCGATTCTTATTCTTCTTTTCCTGTCGACGTTTCATATGGGGTCGCCGTTCCCCGCTTGTCGTTTCCACTGGTTTTGGTCCATCACCTGCTCCTCCTCCTCCAGCTGTTTCTCCTTAAGGTCCTCTCTTCTCTCTCCCGAAGCGTTCGAATAACTTGCCCTAAGTATGAGTTATGCGGGTGTCCACTTTCTTTCCTCCATGTGAATGGAATTAATATTAGGGAAACGTGGGACATGCCCATATAGCCGGAGTAAACGTTCACGAATTATGTTGGTAACGGACCTAAACTAAGTCTCATGGAACAGTCTCTGGTTTGATACAGTCATTCCAGCGATACTTAATAACTATCGAAAGGTACTTGTGGACAAAACAAAAGAATTGATAGATAAGGAAGTGGATAAAACAAAAACAATTTGTTTCCGTTTTCATAACAGAAAATGAGGAACAACCTTAAGGAGTTAGAAGTTCGAGAGAAATTCCAATACCATGTGACTACGTAAGTTCCACCACCCACATCCACCCCTCGGAACACAAACACAGCCTCTCCGGTTCATCATTTTGTCTAGTTTGTCATACTTCGGTGACTTGTACGTGTACACAATACGGTTTATCAAGTTCATTTATGGCTATAATCAAACCCAAACAAAATTGTGGTTCTTATCTGCATATGCAAGCACGGTAAACTAAAACTCACAAGCAAGTGTATTCATTCTTCATTTTGTATACACGTGGACACCTCGCTGGGAAAATGAAACCATGAAGATGAATTAAGGAGACTAGCGGCACTCAGAATAAGAATGCAAGAGACACTTAGTCAAATGGGAAAATACAGACAGACTATGACACTATCGCCACTGAGGATGTGTCATGGAAAATGAAAAAACAACGGTCTCTGAGCACCCGGAAGGACGAGCGCTTCACAGTCCGCTCAGATTACCTAACTTCACTCGAATGCCCGTGGACATTCACGGGCTCTCAATTGAAATGTCTCTGACCGGGGCTTTGCATGTCAATTTCGAGCAACGTTTTTGCACTGCCGGTGAGATACACCTGTCGCAAGAACTTGCCACAGCGATTAGCAACAGTCTTTGGGGTCTTACATAGATTCCTCTGGTAAAGTACATTTGACTCTTGTCTGTGTTGTATTGGTATGGAATGGTTCTATGTTTTCTATGGGTCTATGAAATTGTAGAAGGGAAGCAGCCTCCAATTCTCAGTTCTCCACATGTGAAAAGATGGTGGAAATACAGAGAGAAATCTTGAGACCAGTCCAGAGATCGAGTGTCATGCACCTCAAGATGGAGGTAAAGGCGAAGACGCGTTTTGAAAACGGGCGGCAGAGATCCCTCTGATGGCGGTCTCGAAGGAACACAACTTGTAGGTACCCGT
This sequence comes from Oratosquilla oratoria, assembly GCF_046742065.1. NCBI lineage: Eukaryota > Metazoa > Arthropoda > Malacostraca > Stomatopoda > Squillidae > Oratosquilla > Oratosquilla oratoria. The sequence goes on from NC_134812.1 coordinate 36,127,065, forward strand.
TATTGGTGCCGTTAACACTTACATACACTAATA
>NC_134812.1:36129597-36134597 GCF_046742065.1 Oratosquilla oratoria
CAGTTGGTAGAGTTCCCGGTTGGTTCGGGTTCGAATCCCGCCCAGGGCTGAAATAATTTCAGTATCGCTGCGCTGCGGGTTGTTACTCCAACTCTCGTGGGCGGGGAGTTGGGTGTGTGTGTACATGTAAGGTAACAGTATTACCCATATATACGAGCTCTGAGCTCTCTTCGGAGAGGGAAATAGCTGTCGATCATGAGTCCAACACGTGATCCAAAACATACACACTCCGCGTATATGTAAATTGCACAAGCTCAGATACAGTATAAACTCATATTTACTTGGATGCAAAAGAGTCTTTGCAGACATTCAATTATGCATATAATCTCTCCCTCTCAACTTGGCGAAAAAGAGTTTCTTCCAGATTAATAAAATGGCTTGGTGACAATCAGCAAACCCACCTACCGGGTGGAGGTTTTATAAAGACAGTTTTATCACATAAGTCACATACTACCACATAAACCATATATTTTTGTGACTATAATGCATGTTATCCTACCTGATCCCCCATAAGATTGAACTTATATGGAATGCAGGAAATACCAACACTGACGGGTTTCAGCTTTCAGATATCTTTGCCATAAGGAACTATGGATGGTTGCAGTACCCAAAAGCATTCTATAGAACATTTATAGAATGATAAAGTCTTCTTATAATTAGGAACAAACCAACCCCTCACCCTACAAACACATACACGCCCACATACACAAACCTGAGACTTATTTTTCATTTTCTACGCCCGTTGTCTTTATCAGCCCTCAAATGACTGTGTTCATCTGAACAGAATTGCCTGACGACGCACAATAAATATACTATATGCATATTTTATTCTGCCTAATACCAGACCATTTTATTCAGAAATGTCGTACCTTTGCAGTAGCAAACGGGTGTTATCTATTTCGACTGGTCCCTTCCGTACCGAATGGCATTTGTTCTTGTTTGGCTAAAGATTCTATTCATTTGTGTGGAACACCTTCTGCAGTACCAAGGCAAAGAAGGAGTCGCCATCTCCCAAGGAGATCGAGGTGATCCGTGACGTCAGAGAGGGAGAGAGGTCGGAGAGACAGAGAGAAAAAAAGACGCTTAAAATTCATGAGAGTGACGTCAGCAAAAGGAGTTGCTAGCCATTCGTAGGCCTTGGATCGGGCTGTGCCATGATCGGCATATATAAGCACGTGCTGGTCCTTCAAACCTTTCAATACAGTTTCGTTCTCGACATGAATTACTGTATTCCAGCCGAGAACGGAATGACTTAAGTAGCTACGGGAGGAATTCCTTCCTTCCTGAAGAGGTCTCAACCCATCCATGAATCTGGTTGGTACACAGAGTCCGCCCTATCGGCTGTATAAGATAGTGTGTCCTAAACTTGAAAAAAGACTATGTCTCTGTACTGAAGTACGGTCCTTATTTACTATCTAACATTTGAGACTTATTTTTTGTCTTCCATCAAAGATAGAAATTTATTACCACACGGTTCACCCCATCAGTTATATTTCTTGATCTGAGAGCTTCTGACTCCATTTAGCTTATGAATTGTCATCTATGTCCTGTGCGCTCGAAAAACCAGGGTAAAGGGTAGTCACTGATGCCGCATAATTTGAAGAGCCCGCATGGAGAAATGGATAATCTTCATGTCTCCAATGCGGAAATTCCGGGTTCGATGTCGGAAGTGTTAGGCATTTGTTCATGTCTCGCTTTCAAGGCTTACCAACCCCTCTCTGCAACGGCGTACATCAGAGGTACAGCGGAATGTTATTGAATTTCAATGCTGGCACCTCATCAGTATGGTCGGGCTGATTACATAGGTTTCAGACTTCATTTACAATCATACCCATTATAACACGCTCAACACTCCACGTGCACTTGGGCCCATTAGGGGACAAGAGTCTTTGCACCTCACTAAGGTTGTTCAATCCGGCTTGGTCATTTTGTTTCCAGCGTGCGGAGATCCTGCAGCGAACCCTGAAGACTGAACACTCTATTTAGCATATAGTTAACAGGCGGACTTGAAGTTCAATGCACCACGACAGCGCACTAAGAGGTTAAGGAATTTGTGAAATCCATCTACTGCAGGCCTTAGCACTTTTTCTAATAAAAATTTGGCCAGGAGAAACAAATCCATGAGGGCTTAGTGTCCAATTTAGATATTTTGTTCTATCTAACGAGAGACCATTTTTTTCAGATGTCGCTCTGAGTACTAGGAGTTAGAGGCAGTCTTGATTAACCAGTCAAGTAATGTAACAACTGAGAGCCTAGCGTTTCCATAGGGCATTGGCTCTATGGACAAATAAGAGATTTGGTTGTGGCGAAAGGAATGACTCGAGAAAAAATGTGGTTTCCATTGATCTTGTCCCCATTTTGCAAAGCCTGTCTCCTTTTCTAAATCAAAGCGACTCATTAGCCAGAACAAATTACGCAAAGGGAGCCGACAGGTCGAAGGAATTTGTCCTTTCTTTTCACTATAATGGCACACTTTACTGATTTCCTTCTGGCTAATGTCACATATAGTTTACCTGGAGTCAGCACCCAATGCTGAAAGGGTTGAGTCTGTCAAAATTCCTTTGTGATACACCTAATGATTTTGTTCTTCCATGAGTATAATTCTGTGCTGAAAGGGTTATCCACAAAAAGAAAATGATAACAAAATCAAATCATATCAGTATTATACGAATATATATATATAATATATATATATATATATATATTCCAAATCTTCTCTTACATATATACATATATATAGGTATATATATTATATATATATGTATATATACATATATATATATGTATATATATATATATATATATATATATATATATATATATATATATTTTGTAAATATAAATGTATGTGCACATTTGTATATAACACACAGGAACACACAGTCGGAGAAAGAATAAACTTCGAATAAAGAATAATCCTATATTTCGGCTATCAACTGTAGCCCTCTTCAGGAAAGTACATAAGATAGAGAACAGAGGGGACTTATAAACTACAGTAAGAAGAGATGTGGACAGTTGACCTCACTCAGGAGCGGGGCAAACTGGGGTGGCGGAGGAGGGGGGGGGGGTGAGGAGAGGGGAGGATGTAACGTCCGCACTAGCTTATTTATTGCTGCGCGTGAGATTATGTCAGGTGTCCACTGCCCTTTAGAAATATTAATATTAGGGCATTCCTCAATTAATGCTGATTCGACTATTTTCCTCCTGAAACCACAGTGGGACTTGAACACTAATCTGGCCTTACCCCAGTCGAAAGAATGATTCTTATTTTTAACATGAAGAAATACAGCCGAATTTTCCTGCCTATACCTAATTGACCTTTTATGTTCTGCCAATCTAGTGTTCAAGTCTCTCCCGGTTTGACCCAAGTAAACCAAATCACAATCTTTGCAGGGCAAACAATAAACACCAGGTGACTCAACTTCCTTCGTTTTTTGTTGAACGTTCACAATTTGCTTACGTACGGTGTTAGGATAGTGATAGGCAATAGTGAGACGTTCACGAGGAAACAATTTAGTAGAAGAACTGATGGTATTATTGAATGGAATTTTTAAAATGTCCTTAAAGGAGCGGTGAAAATTTGAGGGGACGGAAGTTTTTTAAAATGGTTGGCCCTAGCCTTACTGAGGGCTTGGTCCAGAAACCAAGGTGGATAAGCCAACTTCTCAAGTTGACATTTGATCACCTCAATCTCTTGGTCCAGAAATTGAGGACTGCAAATCCTGAAAGCCCTCAAGAAAAGGCCAGAGGCAACACTTTTCTTGACATTGTCAGGGTGATTGCTAAAAAAGTGGAGATAACTGCCTGAATGGGTGGGCTTACGGTATACTGTAAAGAATAAATTATCATCAGTTCTTCTTAACAAAATATGTACTTTCCTGAAGAGGGCTACAGTTGATAGCCGAAATATAGGATTATTCTTTATTCGAAGTTTATTCTTTCTCCGACTGTGGGTTCCTGTGTTATATATATATATATATATATATATATATATATATATATATATATATATATATATATATATATATATATATATATATATACCGGAAGTGCATGTTCACTATGTACAACGGGCCTCCGGAGCTGCTCATTAGCAGCAGGAGACTCCCACCCTCTCTCTCCGGCAAGAACAAAAACAATAACTTGAACTCGTGAAGTCTGATGCAGGGAGTTTGCGAGCGCGGCTGCGCGCGAGTGGCGCCAGGAGGACGGCGGCCGTAGAGGTCTGTATTCGAGGACCTCGTCAGAAGCCCCTCCAGCAGGTTCCTTTCTTTAGCATACGGATCCTCCGAGGTCCCAAGTCCAGCTACTCCATACTCGAAATACTAAGAATCATAGAAGAGTTTCTTATAGTAACAGTTTATTTGTACATTCAAGGAAAGGAGAACTTAATGAGTAGTGCACACACACACACACACACTCAATGCTTGCTACTTGTCTCAATTTTCTGGCTGAGAGCCAATGCACAGCCCGATGGCAATAGACATCAGACCTGAAGGCGCCAACCAACACCTTCTAGCCAATCACAGGACGTAGTGCAGGATGTGAAGCTAGCGGACGCGAATCCCCACGTCACGCTGGAATTGTCTTCGGCAGGAGCAAGGGCAGAGACTGGAGGTCGTCCTAGCCAAATATGTTGCCAAGGGCTTCGGGCGCATAGTGGAGTAGGAATTAGTGGAACAATAAGGTGTACATCATGGCCACCACCGTCCCAGCCCGCTTCCCTATCTACACACAAAAACGAATGGATAGGGAGGTAAGGACCATCTAAAGCACCGCTCTCGTGCATGGGCAAGGTTACTCATCAGAAAAAAAAAGACCTCTAGGAAGCAGGTTACTGCAGACTTTTAACTGGGGTTGTGGACATAATTGCTGGTAATCGAAATCGGGTCTCCACTGGTGACAAGGCGAGATCAAAGCCCAATTCACTAAAAGGGCATATACTGTAATCTGGCAAGGAAGTTAGAAGTATAAGTGAAGAGATCTCTTCATTCATTGAA
>NC_134812.1:36147097-36149597 GCF_046742065.1 Oratosquilla oratoria
ATTAACTGGCGATCTAACATTTTCTCATTTTCTCTCTCTCTCTCTCTCTCTCTCTCTCTCTCTCTCTCTCTCTCTCTCTCTCTCTCTCTCTCTCTCTCTCTCTCTCTCTCTCTCTCTCTCTCTCTCTCTCTCTCTCTCTTTTCCACCAGGTGATCTCCCTCACGTGTGGTGAAACGACTAAAGCACAACTACAAGAAAAGGATCTGTCTGAAAACGAAAAAGGCATTTACAGGGGTCACGCAACAGGAAGCCATGGAATGAGATCCTTTGGGGATCCTATTCAGAGATCTCAGAGATCTCACTAGTCATCCTTAAGCTCATAATAGCTTGGGCGATAGTAATAGGCATAAAAAAGTAATAGTGACCTGCAGTTGTTGTGGCAGTGGTAATGGTGACTTTGGTGATTTGAGGGGATAGCGGTGGAAGCAGCTGTGTTATTGGCATTGGTATCTGTAGCAATGGTGGTTACTGTGACGGTGATGACAGTGAGTGTTAAATGGTATAAGTGATGTTTCTGGTGGTTGTGGTTATTGTTGTGATTGTGGTGGTGGTAGTGGTGGTATGGTGGTGGTTAGTGTGGCGCCGGTGCGCAAATATTTGACGGCGACGATGGACGTCCTTCCGCGCTTTCGAGTTCGGCGCAAGACCCTCCCGATTGTATAACCCGGGCAACTGCGCAGTTAGCGGGCTGGTTCCGAAGTTCTTCGGGTCTCGCTAGGCCACGTTGTATAACAGAGCTAAAACCCCTTCGGCAGATTCCAGGCGGTTTGATGGAGAGAAGATCCATTATATATTTCGTACTCTCTCAAGATTTGCAACATTTTTTAGACTATTGTGTAGGACGTCAGATTTCATTTAGGCGAAGTGGCAAAGCAGACACACTCCGATGACACTTTTTACGGTCTCTGTTCTAGCTAAGAGCTGACGAATTCATTCAGTAGACTAGAAAGACCTGAGATTTTAATCGACCAGTTCCGAGTTGTACAATTAATTCTTAGCCTTATCTAACTGGTGGTTCTCTTTACAAATATCCTTTTCGCTGTTGACCGACGATTCAATTCAGCTGAATGACAACTCTCGGAACCAAATGGGGTCCAGGTCACCTGAGAAGTCGTGGCCCATAACTCCAGGCTCACTGTCTTAAGAGTTGAAGCTGCAGCAGTTTTTATGCGGCCTGGAAAATGATCCAGGTTTTCTTCTACCCATAGCGCCATTGCTTTAATTCTTTTAATTGTGGGAGTGGAAAGGAGTATATACATATATATATATATATAATGACTTATTGACCCACTGTCGGAGAATGAGATAAGATGAACAGAAATTCTGTATATTTCGACCACTATCTGTGGTCCTCTTCAGCAGAATGATACATAGTGTGGAGTTTGAGAGTATATATAGCTAAGAAGGGTACATTTGGGGATAGGGAAAAGGGTGTAGAAATGTGTTACTACATTAAACCTTCCTAATATATACATATACATGAGTGGAAGGGCGGTGAGCTAAACACAGAGAACAATTGGAGTTTTATTCACTGACGTTTCGTCCTGGTAAGAACGAAACGTCAGTGAATAAAACTCCAACTGTTCTCACCGCCCTTCCACTCATTTGTTTTCCATACTATATATATATATATATATATATATATATATATATATATATATATATATATATACATATACATATAAGTGTGTGCGTTCTGCACACAGACCATGTTTCCAGTCACACAAGTTCCTTGCCCATCTACTAAACCGGACAACCTAACGCACTCGTACAATACTTGTATACATGTGACATGCTCCTAAAAAGCATAACCTTCGTCCAGGGTTTGTAAGCGTCACATAAGCAATTACATAAATCTAGATTATAGTTGCTGGGCATGGTGGATGACTACGCACTAGCTTCATGGGATGAAGGAAGATTTTTCTTAATGTATAATAAATCAATTTAGTTTCAATCTCTACTAGAGTCACATTTTTAATCTAAATAAAATCGTCATTACAACGAAGGGGTCAAAGGATACGATCTCAACCTCTTTCGTACTGAATGACCCATTTCGTTTACTCTTCCTTGCACCAGATTATTTCAGTCATTTTTGTGGGACTCCCGAAGTAATAAAGGGGGTAACTCGTTGTTAACTTTGAGGGATTTCAAGAAGAAAGGCCCATTTTTCGGAGAAAAAATTCGAGAACAAAAGCGGAATGTAACAGAGAATAATGAAAGTGTACTCCAGTAGAGGAGTATTTGTTCAAACGACTTGGTCTGTGATGCATCACCTGATGCAGTGTTTATCGTCCTATTGTGTATTTCGAACTCGTACGAATTTACGAATACAAAGAAGAGCTCGGCCCCTACGAGTCCCTTCTTCCTCCTCTTCTTCTTATTGGAAGAAACTTTCGGCCACCTGGTGCCAACTACTCGAACTCCATAAGCGTTGTGCGCACAAGGCTGTCAACAGAGAAAGAGAAAGGAGAAAGGAAAGACAGAAAAGAAAGAGGACCAG
>NC_134812.1:36167097-36169597 GCF_046742065.1 Oratosquilla oratoria
AAAAGGAGGAGGAGGAGAAGAAGGAGAAGAAGATAGAAAAGGAGGAGGAGTAGGAGACAGAGAACGAGGAGGAGGAGAGGAAGGAGAAGATGGAGAAGGAGGAATAGGAGAAGGAGAAGGAGGAGGAGTAGGAGAAGGAGAAGGAGGAGGTGAAGGAGAAGGAGAATGAGGAGGAGTAAGAGAAGGCGGAGGATGTTAATCATAGTTGGTTGACACTAAAATCATAGCCGTGTTTAGAAAAAGAAAAAACTTGTTCATAACAGTGTTGGTCCGTGTCTCTGTTCACGGCCATTACCTCTTGGGATTTCACGTGTCCGGGGCCTCCTATTTCTGGGTGGCGGAGACTCGTTCCTTTCGCGGCCATTGGTCGAAGACCTATTCAGGAACGAACTTCGAAAGGTCCCACTGGGATATTCCTTCAGCCGAATAAAACCGCCTTTGTCTCGCTAGATTTGAGCTTCCTATGCTCGTGGGATGTCGTTTCTGTGTTTCCATCACTCCAATCAGATTTTAAGTTTGCTTATATTGTCTGACAATATAGTTTCCTTATCCACGTTGTTGTGCAAACCAATGTATCTAAACGGCAACCTCATTTCATAATATCCTTCAAACGCTTCGCGTCAATCTTCTGTCTTACAAGAAGACATCTCGCTCGGTTATGCCTATTCTTTACAAAGTTCCGAAGACATCTATATCATTTTTCACTCTTCTTTCAACTAACTTTATCAGTTCCACCTCATCCTGCCTTTCTTCATATCTTCCGTGTATGTGTAGATGTACGAATATGTAATTCAACGCCATGGTCTTGGATCACGTGCTCGTCTCGTGACCAACAGCTTTCTAGATGACAGTTCAGTACTCATACATAGTCCTATGTATGGGGAATAGTATGACCTTACAAGTACACACTTCCCACTTGCTCATAGGTTACAGTAAAGGCTTGCAATATTAGTGGAACTTTCAGGCGCTGAATGGTGCTCGAACTCGGGTCAACGTCAGCCACAAACAAGACATACGTGCAAGTGTGCTTGTGTGTGTATTTACCTAGTTGTATTTTACGGGAAGGGGAGCTATGCTCGTGATGTCCCGTCTTCATATCTCATTTTAACTAAACTGTTTTTAAATTCATGAATTGTTTTTGCACACACCACTTTTTCGACCAACTTGTTACAGATGTCTATTACTCTGGGGAAAGCTGTTCTTTTTCAGGTCCCTTCTATAACTGTCTTTCTTGATTTCCTTTCGTGTCCTCTTGTGTTTCTACTATACCATTTTATTAGATCCTCTCTATGCTGTATGTATGTGAGTGTATGTGTGTAGGGGGCCCATTAGAGCACATGCATATGCATACGCAAGTTTAGGTTTCGCAAATGCCACCTTATATTTTGTAAAACCGGACGCCCAGCTCAAATCTCACTCTCTTACAGATGAAGAAATCCGAACGTGGTCCCCTGTAATTTGTGTCGTGAAGCATCTGCGTCTCTTCTGTAGCCAAGCGTTCCTTTACGTAAACACAAACCAACCCTACTCTCTAAATGGACTCTATGCCCTCTATCAACTTGCTCACCCTCCTCCTCCTCCTCCTCCTCCTCTTCCTCCTCCCCTTTGTCATCCATCTTTTCCTCGTCTACGTTGTCCTCCTCCTCCTCCTCCATATTTAGATAATCGTTTCATGACCAAGGACGTTTATTTGAAGCCAAGACTAGGGATATTTTTAGAGATCTCATTATAGAAGTTTTACGCAATGCGCATTTGATTGAAAATACTTCACACAATCCCTATCTTTTGACAACATTTGCACAGCCATTATCCATTGACAACATTCAAGTACTGTTTATAATGTACCAAATAAAACGACTCTTAAGATATATTTAGGAAAATTTAGCGGCTCTTACCCAATCCCCATCAATTAGTAACAAAAAATCACACATCAACGTATTCACTGAAACTATTGAAAGAATTCGTCTTATTAGTTATATTCAAGTACCATTTATACTAGCAATGATAAAAAGACTCGGGGATATATTCGGGAATCCTAACAGGAACGTTACACAATCAGCAGTTTTCAATATTCATCCAATTCGTATATGGAATGAGAACACATTTTGTATTCACTGGCATCATTCAAGTATGGTTGACATTAAGATTGATATGTTGAGAATGTGAATATATTCAGTAGTTTTCTTTACTGAAAATATTTAAGATGGATTTTTTTAGATGGAAAAATGTTACGAGTGGAGTTCCTCTGGGTTCCGTTCTTGAGCCACTTCTATTCAGAGTATTTATAAATGATACATACCACGAACTGAAATCTGCAGTTTCCAAATTTGCTGATTTTACAAAACTAAGCTGAATGTCAAATGATGATTTCAACCAATTAAATATTCAAGAAGATTTGGAGCATTATAAACTACAGCGAAAACTGACTAAACATATGAATCTATTTTCCCTGAAAAAGCAAAGACTCAGGGATGATTTGATACAGGTATTTAAGATTCTA
>NC_134812.1:36177097-36194597 GCF_046742065.1 Oratosquilla oratoria
CAACAGTTCGTCTCTTTTCACTAGTGCTTCGGTCGTCATATGAACAGTTCAGCAGGTCTCCGGTGTCCTGTTTTGTGGTATCTTCGAGTTTTCCTCAACCTGAAGAACAACGGAGGGGCTTCCTCTTGAGGCAGCTTCATTTCGTAACACTCGAACGGCGCCGTAGGGCCTCTGGAACAAAAGACCTGAAGTGTGTGTGTGGTTGAAGGTCTTCATTGTTCTTCTTATCAATGAGTCAAGATGAGGCGCTTTTGTATCCGCACTTACAGGAATACACGTAAATCCACAAAGTACCAAAGCTAACATAACTCGATAGGTTAGGTTACGTTAGATTGGGTTGGGTTAGGTTAGGTTAGGTTAGGTTGGGTTAAGTTTAGCTGGGAAAGGCTTCTGTGCGTGCTTATGGAACTGTACCCACGGTTCGAGGGTCTTGCTGGACCAAAAGCGCGGACCATGTGCTCACTCACAGTTGTGTAAGGCCGCGTCGGCTCTGACCAGCAAGGAACCCGCTTTGGCGTCGCCGATCAGCTGCGTTGCATAAGTGTTTTTTTTTTTTTTTCTTCTAGTGGGGAAGGGAGGCAGACATAGCCAGACCCACTGGTTCTGCAAATTGCAAATCCTAACCTCCGCAAAGTAACCAACCATCAATGGGATACTAGGTAACCACCAAACATAATACTGTACACATTTCGAGAACTCAAAAACGTTGCAGACATGAGTAGAAGCGTACAATCACAAGTGTTCAACACATGCGTATCAGACATGCATGTAGAAGAGAATGGGGGTATCATTCAATGCATAAAGGTATAATCGAAATAAATGGCGTCAGTTTGTTGTACCCAAATCGCGTGGCCGCTCTGACGCCAGAGTACCGGGAGTCCTTGACGATGGCATAAGCCAGAAGGAGAAGAGGAGGCGGGGTTTAGGGTCTGGTTACTGAGGGCTTAAGATAATGAAGGAGAGCTGCAGGACATGGTGCTACGTGGTTCGTTAAGAAACCAGGAGTTTGGGGTTAATACAAGTGTACATGACGTTAGGGGGTGCAGGGACTACATGGTGTTAAGGGTCAGTCGAAATAATAGATTTAGGGGTCTAAGGACTACAAATGTTTGAAGAGAAACAATAAAAGGTTGGGGGGATGAGCTGATTAAAAGAGGTGAGGATCGATACGAGGAACACAAAAGGGTTTGGTGTTTTAAAAAACAGGGACAGGTCAGTTGAGGGTGTAATTAGGGAATGGGGGAGGGACTACAAGACTCTAGACATTATGAATACGAACACATTGGATATTGGGGTTATATTGGGGGATAGAAAAGGGTCATGGATGGGAAAGAAGGAGAAGATGGAGAGGGAAAATGTCAAATGAGGAACTGTAAGTGGTTAGGGGTCGAAGTAGAGACTATAGAGGGCTAGGGGCGGAGGAGCTAATACATTGAGTACTGGAACTGTGTCGTTAGAAGGGTTATAATGGGGATATGAGGTCAGTACAAGAGCTATAGTGGTCTCGGATCCAAAAGAAGAAGGGATGAAGGTCAGTGGAGGGAGGGAAAGGAAGGAGTTGCGAATCACGGCAGAAACTTGTTTCGCTAAAATGCTACACAAGAAAGCCTGTAGCTTAAGCTTTACAACAAAGTGAGGCACTTTCTACCTTATATTACAGCAAGAGCCAATCTTCGAAAGTTGTCTTTAACACTGGGGTTCAGACTGAAGGTCAGCTTCTGCAGGTGATTAAAATCGCTTGACGTTTACCATTATAGAATCTATAAAGGTTAAGACATTATGCACGCTGGAAGTCTACCCTTCCCCTACCCGAATTGAACAAATTCTTCTGGAGTCGGCGAAGAGAGCATCCATGCAATGCGGCACAGCACCGAAGGTGTTCTTGGCTCGAGCAGGTAACGAAGTCTTGTCCGCTGAGAACCAGGTCGAGGAGGAGTCTCACCGGGCTTAGGCAAGTCCTGAACTGCTTACGAGTGTGTGAACAGCGCCGCGGGAGGAAGGGCGACAGAGGCCGTGCAGTAATTTACTCGAGGAGGAGGAGGAGGAGGAGGAGGAAGAAGAAACCTAGGAAGAGGGGAAAGAGGAGAATAGGGAGCAAGAGGAGGAAGAGGAGTTAAAAGAAGAGGTAGGAAGAGGAAAAAGTGGGGGAAGAGTAGAAAAACGAGGAGGAAGAGGAGGAGGCGGCAGTGGTGACTATGGTGATGGGTGGTAATGATGGTTGTGATAGTGATAGTGATGGTGATGACGGTGGTGATGGTGGCAGAGATGGTGGATGTGGCGGTGGCGGCGGTGGTAACAGTGTCTATGGAGGTGGTACTAGTAGTGGTAATGGTGTTGGTATTGGTAGTGGTTGTGTACTAGTGGTTGTGGTAGTGGCAGTGGTGGTGGTAGTAGTAGTAGTAGTAGTAGTAGTAGTAGTAGTAGTAGTAGTAGTAGTAGTAGTAGTAGTAGTAGTAGTAGCAGCAGCAGCAGCAGTAGCAGCAGTAGTAGTAGTAGTAGTAGTTGTTGTGGTAGTGGCAGTGGTGGTGGTAGTAGTGGTAGTAGTAGTAGTACTAGTAGTAGTAGCAGCAGCAGTAGCAGCAGCAGCAGCAGTAGTAGTAGTAGTAGTAGTAGTAGTAGCAGCAGCAGCAGCAGTAGTAGTAGTAGTAGTAGTAGTAGTAGTAGTAGTAGTAGTAGTAGCAGCAGTATTATTATTTTTATCATTACTATTACTATTATTATTATTGTTATTATTATTATTGTTATTATTGTTATTATTATTATTATTATTATTATTATTATTATTATTATTAGTAGTAGTAGTAGTAGTAGTAGTAGTAGTAGTAGTAGTAGTAGTAGTAGTAGTAGTAGTAGTAGTAGTAGTAGCAGCAGCAGTAGCAGCAGCAGCAGTAATAGCAGCAGCAGCAGCAGCAGCAGTAGCAGCAGTAGTAGTAGTAGTAGTAGTAGTAGTAGTAGTAGTAGTAGTAGTAGTAGTAGTAGTAGTAGTAGTAGTAGTAGTAGTAGTAGTAGTAGTAGTAGTAGTAGTAGTAGTAGTAGTAGTGATAGCAGTGGAAGTGATGGTGGTAATGGTAGCTGTGGTCGTGGAGGAGGAGGAGGAGGAGGAGGAGGAGGAGGAGGAGGAGGTGGTGGTTGGAGCGTCTGGACATTCCAAAAGAAGGTCCAAAGAACGCGAAGGAGACCACGCAGCCGAAGGACAGACGAGGTGAAAGAGGGAAGGAAGGAAAGAAAGCAAGAAAGTGAGACTGATTCCGGAGAGTAGGGATCTGAAGAACTCGTTGATTCCAGTCTGGTGGCAGAAAACGCATGAAAACTGAAGGAAAAGGTGGGGAGTATGGAAGAAAAGATACATGGGTCTGTAGGGAAAGACAAGAGTACGGGGTGAGGAAGGGGAAAATGGAGGACGAGCAAAGGGTATAATTTATGAAGGATATGATGCAGGAGTTAAGAGGGGTAGAGGATGACAAGTGAGTGTAGAGGAAGGGGATACTTGGGGTTGGAGGGAGAGGTACAAGAACATAGAGGAAAAACACAGGAATGTAGAGAGAAGCACGAAAGAGTGGGAAGAGAGATAGAGAGATGCGAGAGGAGTATAGAGAGCTCGACGCACAACAGTGGAGGGAGAGGAGCCAAACTATGGAGAGAGAAACGAAGGAATATGGAGGAAGAATGTGACCGTGATGGACTGGTCTTGCAACTGCAATGTAAATGGAGGATAGAAGAGGATAGACAGATACAGTTGATTGAATAGTTTGTCAAGAGGGAATAAAGAGTACAGCAGGACAGAATTGAAAAGGTATGTGACAAAGAGGGATAGGAAGAATCAAAAGAGGATATCAACCAGGATGGTGAATACCCTTATAGACTTTGTTTTGGCTAAATCTGGGCGAATTTGATGAAATGAGAGACTGTCATGGTCATGAATGACAATTTTTTTTTCTATTTTTATTCTTAAACCTCTCGAGAAAATAATGTCCTTCACCTTTTCTTAAAAGTTACTTCAGAGAGTAAAAGCACAAATGAAATCCCAAACTACACGAGGAGACAGAGAAAGAAAATATGTAAATATATCACAGCTGAGGGTAAAAGATGGTGTAAAGAAAACGGAACGAGAAGGAATGGACATGGTGATCGGATACAAAGAGATTCTTGTAGAGGATCCCTCTTGTCCCGGTAAGCGTAGAAATCACCAGGAGACAGAGAAAGACAATATCACAGCTGAGGCTAAAAGATGGTGTAAAAAAATGGAACGAGAAGGAATGGACACGATGATAGGATACAAAGAGATTCTTGTAGAGGATCCCTCTTGTCCCGGTAAGCGTAGATGCCACAATTTATTTTTACTTGCTAGCTACCCCCCCCCCCCCCCGAAAAAAACTCAGAGAGTCAAAAGGTCACTGATATGGATGGACATCAAAACAAAGGAGTCAAACCTAGTAAACAGTTTCGTAAAAAAAAAAAATAAAAGTGAAAACTTAATCATGAAATTTATGTACTTCAAAGCAAATTAATGTATAAGAATTTTAAATATGAAGCGTGAGAAAGCCTAAAAAAGTACAAAAATAAAATGAACACAGAGAGTCACTCCGGAAAGAAAGGAAACAAGAGCACAACAAATCAGTTAAATGACGTTATAGGCGAACTGTATAGAAATTCCCTTCATGAAAGGCCAAGTCAAAGACTGTTGAAAAACCACCAGGACAAACTTCTAGAACCTCCCATTGGAAAGATGAACTGAGTCTACTAGTAGAATTTACTAAAGATAACTGCACAGAAAAAAGGTAATACGTATTGGAAAATCTTGTGTTACGTGCTATTCTAATTTCCGAGGAGGGCAGGCAGTAACTGCAGGGTTCTGAAGAACAGTGACCATGAAAATAGCAATAGAAGAGATAGAGATACAACATTGTGGCGGATAGGGAGAAGCTGAATTTTGTCAGTAAGAAAATTGCTTTGATAAGGCTTTAGACTTTTATCTTGCTCAGGTGTATTGAGTCCCCAAAGAGATGAAAAGTACATTCCAACTGAGATAAAGTTATGAGATTTTGAAGGCGGTACAAAGCACCTTTCTTTGGGATAGGTTGAATTTTGGCATATTTCCAGCATAAAGAGTAGAAACTGATAAACAGAGATGGATCAGGTTGCCTAAGAAACGAGTCAGTGTGGAGGCACATTTTTGAAGAATACTATCAGAAACGTAAATTTTTTTATGTCAAGGACACTTAAGAAAAAAATATATATATATTGGGGCAAATTTGGTTGGATGGCATGCATAAATGAAAAGGAGGCAGTACCAGGATAAATAACGCCGGAATTGACCAAAAATATATTTTTTCAAAGATCGTCTCATCAAAGAGTTCAGCATTTTTAGTGCTTGCGAGAAAGAGTATAGGAGAAAGTGAGGAAATTTTGAAAATATTGGGTAGGTACCAACAGTCGCATTAAGAATTAAACGAGGCAACGTTTTGACACTTCTTATTGGTGAATTTAAGAATGAATGTGAAGACTATGAACAGTTGTCTGTGCACGATTGTGGCCAGTTGTTTGCCATGATTTGTATCTTTCTAGTTGTCGTACAAATGTGTAGTTTATTTTCTTATTTTATTGTATTTATTCTTTGTGAATTCTAAGAATTTATGTAAGATCCATTGTGTACACTTGTCTATGTAAGGTTGTGACTAGTTGTCTGGTTCTTGTAACCACTGGAGGAGGAGGTGGAGCCTGGGTAGCTTCGACAGTATGGACTACCTCTCCCAGTTCCTACTACGGCCAATACAATAAGCTCTTTGATCACTGTACCTCATCACACTCCTGAAGACGGTCCTAGGACTAGGACCGATACGTCAGTCATTAAATTTCCCACTTTGAGTCTGGTGCTTATGTTTCTCCCCTTCAACATGGTTCTCAGACTCCAGATCTTCACACATAAGTATATATATGTGCAAGTGTATATGTATATTTATATGTACAGTATATATATATATGTATATATATATATATATATGTATATATATATATATATATATATATATATGTATATATATATATGTATATATATATATATGTATATATATATATATATATGTATATATATATATGCTAATAAGAATACGGGTACGTGTGTTCACTTATGCAAAGTAGACCACTTGGAAAAAGAAACTAACGAAGCAGAGCGCTTTCGTATATTACATCTTCAGTGCAAAAAGTACTTTTTGCACTGAAGATGTAATATACGAAAGCGCTCTGCTTCGTTAGTTTTTTCCAAGTGGCCTACTTTGCATATATATATATATATATATATATATATACATATATATATACATATACATATATCAATATATATGTATATGTATGTATATATATACATACATATACCTATATAAATACAAAGTAATGTAACACATTCGTAAAATTCAACAAAGACCCACTGTGTTGGATAAGAAGAGATGAAGTAGACGATATCCATATATTTCGATCACAGACTGTGATCCTCTTCAGTGGAATACAGAGTAGTGAGAAAAATACATGTCAAATATACAGAGAAAAAGAAGAAACAGGGCTCAAGTGGCGTCCATTGCCTTGCGCGGCAAGTCACCCGCCTTCACCAAGGATGGTAATAATTTATTGATTGCCCAGGTAGTCTGGTGACCATTGTGCACTTGAGATATTAAAATTAGGAAATTGTTTAATCAAAGAAGATTCTATTATTTTCCCTTTGAAACTACACTTGGAATTGAAAATAATTTTTGCCTCATTCCAGTCCATACAGTGTCCTTCTTTGTCTATGTGTTGGAAAACAGCGGAATTTTGTTGTGCGTATCTAACTGAGTTCTTATGTTCTTTCATTCTAGTGTGTAAATCTCTGCCCGTTTTCCCACAATATACCTTATTACAATCCGAGCATGGAAGTTTATAAACACCTTGGTTTAATTTATCTCTAGGTCTTTGATGTACATTTACTATTTTGTTAAACAGGTTATTGGGATAACTAGATACAACGTTTATGTCTTCTTTTGGTACAAATTGGGAACAATCATTTATGGATTTATTATAGGGTAGTTTGATACAATTTTTGTCCCAGTTAAAATTCTTAGTGGAATGGAAAGTGGATCCATAATGACTGATTTTGGATTTACTTAGGGCTTTATTCAAAAACCAATCAGAATACCCTATTCTTTTTAACTGATTCATAATAATTGTGGTCTCCATTTCCAAGTAATGTGGACTACATAATCCAAGTGCTCTGAAGAGACCTGAGGCAACACTATATTTAATTTTATCCGGATGGTGGCTGTAAATGTGTACATAGCTCCCCCGTATGTGTGGGTTTTCTGTACACTGCCAAAGAAAGATGGTCCTGATTCCGTATTATTAGGATATCAGAACCATCTTTCTTTTACAGTGTACAGAAAACCCACACATACGGGGAGCTATGTACACGTTTACAGCCACCATCCGGATAAAATTGATTATAGTGTTACCTCAGGTCTCTTCTTAAGGGCACTTAGATTATGTAGTCCACATTACTTGGAAATGGAGACCACAATTATTAGGAACCAGTTAAATAGAATAGGGTATCCTGATTGGTTTTTAAATAAAGCCCTAAGTAAAGCCAAAATCAGTCATTATGGATCCACTTCTCATTCCACTAAGAATTTTAACTGGGACAAAAATTGTATCAAACTGCCCTATAATAAGTCCATAAATGATTGTTCCCAATTTCTACCAAAGGAAGACATAAACATTGTATCTAGTTATCCCAATAACCTGTTTAAGAAAATAGTTAATGTACATCAAAGACCTACAGGTAGAGATAAATGAAACCAAGGTGTTTATAAATTTCCATGCTCGGATTGTAATAAGGTATATTGGGGGCAAACAGGTAAAGATTTACACACTAGAATGAAAGAACATAAGAACTCGGTTAGATACGCACAACAAAATTCCGCTGTTTTCCAACACATAGACAAAGAAGGACACTGTATGGACTGGAATGAGGCAAAAATTATTTTCAACTTCAAGTGTAGTTTCAAAAGGAAAATAATAGAATCTTCTTTGATTAAACAATTTCCTAATTTCAATATCTCAAGTGCACAATGGTCACCAGACTACCTGGGCGGGTGACTTGCCGCGCAAGGCAATGGACTCCACTTGAACCCTGTCCATGTTTCTTCTCTTTCTCTGTATATTTGACATGTATTTTTCTCACTACTCTGTATTCCACTGAAGAGGATCACAGTCTGTGATTGAAATATATGGATATCGTCTACTTCATCTTTTCTTATCCAACACAGTGGGTCTTTGTTGAATATATATATATATATATATATATATATATATATATATATATATATATATATATATATGTATGTATGTATGTATATACATATATTTGAGG
Source organism: Oratosquilla oratoria (assembly GCF_046742065.1). Taxonomy (NCBI): domain Eukaryota; kingdom Metazoa; phylum Arthropoda; class Malacostraca; order Stomatopoda; family Squillidae; genus Oratosquilla; species Oratosquilla oratoria. Next base: position 36,185,493 of record NC_134812.1, read on the forward strand.
ACAGAGAGGAAACTGAAACACGAGAAGAGCTTTGAGTTTTATTACCGACGTTTCGACACTTTGGTCTTTTTCAAGGTACTACATCTAGAGGATAGATACACATTTTAAATATATTTTACGTGTGTTGTTAGCTCCTCCACTTTTTTCGTCTCCAATCGTTGATTGCTAGTGAACCTGCTGGTAGAGACCTTGTGATAAATCCTTCTCGGTTGTCATTAGACTGATTTTTACTAATTTCTGCAGCTTCTATGACTTTCCTCATTTTCTTGTTGAGTCCTTGGTGTAATATTTCTATGTTTTCCAATTTGGAAAGTGTCCTGTTCTGTCATTGTGTGTTACAGGTGAGTTGCTGGTTCTGTGTGATCTAACGTCGTTTTTGTGGTGTTGTGTCCTTTTGTGATTCCTTGTCCACTTTCTCCTTAGTACGATTGATCACACCAGGTACAGGGGATTTTGTACACAATGCTATTTCTATTTTTAAAGTCTGTTCTTTTGTTACATATATATATATATATACATTTTATTGTTTTTAGGACTGTTGTATCTATGCGTGTGTGTGGTGTGTGTATGTATGTGTGTGTGTGTGTAATTTACCAGTCTTGGATCACGTGTTGGTCTTATGATCAACAATTTATTACCCTCCTGGAAAAGAGCTCAGAGCTCATATATGACTGATCTTTGGGTAATGCTGTAATCTTATACGCACACATACCCACAACTCTCCGCCCACGAGAGTTGGAGTAACGACTCGCAGCGCAACAATACAGAAATCATTTTAGCCCCGAGGTGAAAATAATTTCAGTATCGCTGTACATGTATATGCATGTATGTATGTATATATATATATGTATATATATATATATATATATATATATACATTTGTACATGTACTTATGTATATGCATAGCTATGTATGTGTGTGTGGTGTACGTGCGCATGTTTGTGTGTGTGTGTGTGTGTGTGTGTGTGTGTGTGTGTGTGTGTGTGTGTGTGTGTGTGTGTGTGTGTGTGTGTGTGTGTGTGTGTGTGTGTGTGTGTGTGTGTGTGTGTGTGTGTGTGTGTGTGTGTGTGTGTGTGTGTGTGTGTGTGTGTGTGTGTGTGTGTGTGTGTGTGTGTGTGTGTGTGTGTGTGTGTGTGTGTGTGTGTGTGTGTGTGTGTGTGTGTGTGTGTGTGTGTGTGTGTGCGTGTGTGAATATGCGCTTTACTTTCAGAAGACTACTGCCTCATTACCCAACAACATAATGAAACGAACACTTAGCTATAGACATGGCCGTCACCTCTGCCCTATAAGCTATGGGAACCTGTTCAAGGCGGGATTACAGCCGAGACCTGAAAGGCAAATCCGGCTCCCCTTTTTCTCGAGGCGCAATTGGACGATGCCTGATAGAGGGATTTTATCTTCTTATGCACTTATTCCCTTGTTAATGCGGATCTCTTTTAGATTGTTAAGTGGTGTTCTTCTATCACAAGATTACTGGATGTCATCAGTCGAATCCACGAGAGAAACATTTGCCTACTGGAGTTCCTAATCGATTCTTTCAATTAACTACTACCATGCATACTCAGCCCACCTCTCTTGAAAGCTGATATAAATTAATCCCAGAAATAAAGCAGGATTGTGAACAAAAGGGACGAAATTAGATAATTTATAAATCAATCTTTATTATCTTTAGATTTATTTCAACCCTTTCTCTACTGTAAGGCATCCTATGATTTCATCATATTTTTCGCCTGAGTAATATTGTTGATGGGAATATAATATTGATCATACTCGTGTCCTTCACGGATCAAGTTATGCAAGTGTATCATGCAGGCTATATGAGAACCGAGTGTAGTTGCAAAAAGATTAATTGCGGAGATGAAGATATTACATAAAATTTCTGTGTGTGCGTATGTGTGTGAGACATACAAACACATGCGTATATACATACATACATACATATATATATATATATATATACATATATATGTATATATATATATATTTATATATACTGTATATATATATATATATACGTTTGCATGCACACACACACACACGCAAACACATAAACACGTACACACATGCATGCATACCCACGTGCACATGCACACACGCACGCACGCGCACGCACGCACACACATACACACACACACACACACACACACACGCACACACACACACAAACATAGAGCCATACACCCCCCCCCCCACACACACAGGTACGCACACAACCATGCAATCTTTATGTAACCTAAACTGACTTGATATACCGATGTGCCGCTGCCAATTTTCTTCCACTCATTCTTCTCTCTTGCATATCGACCGAGGAGAAAATGGCTAGAGGCAGATGCTATCGAAAAAAAAAAAAAAAAAACCTGACTGCCAGACTTTTTTCCTCACCCCAATGAATTCGTCTGACATTAGCCAGAAATATACATAAAGAATAAAAAGGACATAACATTAATAACGTTATATATTGATACTACTTACATTTTATGGCTGAGGATTTCCCTTGACTGAACGATACATGACCTCTTATAGACCTCATGGAATTTTGCTTCGGTTTTTTATTTTCAACCAATGTATACGAATTCTTAAACCTTCTCGACGTTGACTCACTTTATATTTTTTGTTTTGGCCTACCCCAAGCTATTCTATTCAGTTGAGGCAGGGTAATCACTAAAGCAAGGCGATTTAAACTACCTCTGGGGTAGTTCTTGGACTGAAACCACCAAGTGTAAATAAATTCCTTCAACGTTGACAACGCAATTTTTTTAGTTTGTTCAGGATAACACCAAACTATTTCATTCAGTTCCGGGACCCCATTCCCCAGGACTGAAGAAAATACAATACATGAATTAATATATGTGCAAATAAGCACAAACCGTCTACTTAAAACTGCAGAAGCTTAGATGTTTTGTAACTTTGACGCTGTCTAGTTCACACACAAAGCACAAATCAATTGCGTCACAAAAGAGTTCAACTCTTTTGATCTGATTTATTTGTTCAATCTCTTAGTTGCTGGCAGCCTCCTTCGCAGAGTTTAGGAAAACACGAAGATTTTTTTTCACATAAGGACACCCATCCACGGTACCATCCGGTCTTGAGGACGCCGGACAGATCTGGTCGGATCCAATCAGATTGTATCGTGTATGCACTGATTTTGGTTTGTCAGACCGACATACACTATCCAATCTAGTCGGATCCGACCAGATCTGTTTGGTGGCCTTAGGCCAAGATGGGGTCTCGATTGGTCGAAACCCCGTTTCAACCAAAGTCCGCCACCCACTGTCTCAATAAAGTAGTCTAATGTTAGTCAGAACAAGAAAATAGAACCTGAGCTCAACAAGCTAAAGAATTAAATACCCTAATTACCATAGAACAGGGTCTGAACTTGATGTGGAAAACGCGAATGTTCTTGAAGAAGAAATAAAAGAAAAATGGGGCGCTGGAATTGGCCTCATTCTCCTTAGATGAAGGAAATCACCTCCACTAGCATTAGCCAGAACAATGCCGGCACTGTAGTTAATTGTTTGACCCCTTCACGGGTCACCTTGTGACTACCGACAGGCGATTTCAGTTACAACATTCTTGTTCTATTTCTATTCTGGTTGTCGTAAGGCGACTCTTTTCACCTGAGGCAAACACTCCCCACGAGGAAAAAGTTTAAAGCATTTTGTCAGCCCTTCAAAAAGATTTTAAATCTTCCTTCGCTTGGGTGCCTTTCTTTAAGCTGAATAAGATCGACTGATGCTCGTAAAAAAAAACCGCGTTGTGTACGTCACTCTGGGTGAGTGCCTGTTCTGGGTTCCTCTTATATCTACTGTCACCAGGTGATTTTATTCAGCTCAGAGAAACCCTGATCCTATACTCCACAAAGAAAATCCTAAACTCTTCGTGTGTGCGTGTTTGTGTGTGTGTGTGTGTGTGTGTGTGTGTGTGTGTGTGTGTGTGTGTGTGTGTGTGTGTGTGTGTGTGTGTGTGTGTGTGTGTGTGTGTGTGTGTGTTTGTGCACACTTTCACACGCTTACGTGCACATGTTTGTACCTTTACTTCCATCCATGTGTGTGTATATATATATACATTATGTATATGTGCATCCTTGCATGTGTATGCGCCTCTGTATGTATATATGTTACAGTAAGAACACGTACCTAGGGATTACGCGTAATCCCTGAATGTTTATTCAGTGAATACGCGTAATCTCCGTTTCACTAACCGTTTATTCAGTGAATACGCGTAATCCCCGTTTCACTAACCTAACCTAACTTAACCTAACCTAACCTAACCTAACCTAACCTAACCTTAGGTTAGGTTAGGTTAGGTTAGGTTAGGTTAGGTTAGGTTAGGTTAGGTTAGGTTCGGTTAGGTTCGGTTAGGTTCGGTTAGGTTCGGTTAGGTCAGGTTAGGTTAGGTTAGGTTAGGTTAGGTTAGTGAAACGGGGATTACGCGTATTCACTGAATAAACATTCAGGGATTACGCGTAATCCCTAGGTACGTGTTCTTACTGTAACATATACAGGTGAGCAATCCCTCCGGCTATTAGTTTTGCCTGGGGACAGGTAGAGGTAAAAGTGGAGTGATCAACACTTTTGCAGAGAAGACCCAGGAAGAGCTGAAGAGGAAAGAGAATAGGGAGAAAAAGAAGAACAAGAAGATGAACAGGAATAGGAGAGAAAAGAAGAAAAAGAGGAATAAAAAAACGAAGACGTTGAGGACGAAGAAAAATTGCGAGTAGAAGAGGAAGAATAAAAGAAAGAATAACAGGGAACGCAAATGTAGGAGATTGTGGAGAAGGAAACAAGAGGAGAAAGAAGAGCAAAAGGATGAAGAAGAGGGGAAGGAAGGGGAAGGAGATGAAGAGTAAAGAGAAGAAGGAGAAAAAGAGAAACAAGAAGATGAACAGGAATAGGAGAGAAAAGAAGAAAAAGAGGAAGAGTAAAAGGATGAAGAAGAGGGAAAGTAAGGGGAAGGAGATGAAGAGGGAGAAAAAGAGGAACAACAAGACGAACAGGAATAGGAGAGAAAAGAAGAAAAATAGGAAGAGCAAAAGGATGAAGAAGAGGGGAAGGAAGGGGAAGGAGATGAAGAGTAAAGAGAAGGAGAAAAAGAGGAACAGGAAGATGAACAGGAATAGGAGAGAAAAGAAGAAAAAGAGGAAGAGTAAAAGGATGAAGAAGAGGGAAAGTAAGGGGAAGGAGATGAAGAGTAAAGAGAAGGAGAAAAAGAGAAACAAGAAGATGAACAGGAATAGGAGAGAAAAGAAAAAAAAAGAGGAATATATAAAACGAAGACGTTCAGGACGAAGAAAAATTGTGAGAAGAAGAAGAATAACAGGAAGAAGAAGTGGGACAAAAAGAAGAAAAAGTGGAAATTTACGAGGAAGAAACATGAAGAATAGCAAATAGAAGAGAAGAAGAAGACGAAGAAGAAGAAGAAGAAGAAGAAGAAGAAGAACGCGAAGAAGAAGAAGAAGAAGAAGAAGAAGAAGAAGAAGAAGAAGAACGCGAAGAAGAAGAAGAAGAAGAAGAAGAAGAAGAAGAAGAAGAAGAAGAAGAAGAAGAAGAAGAAGAAGAAGAAGAAGAAGAAGAAGAAGAAGAAGAAGAAGAAGAAGAAGAAGAAGAAAAAGAAGGAGGAGGAGGAGGAGGAGGAGGAGGAGGAGGAGGAGGAGGAGGAGGAGAAGGGGAGGAGAAGATGAAGAAGAAAAAAAAGAAGAAGAAGAAGTAGGAAGGGGAGGAGGAGGAGGAGGAGGAGGAGGAGGAGGAGGAGGAGGAGAAGGAGGAGGAGGAGGAGGAGGAGGAGAAGAAGAAATTTCTCGAACGATCAATTGTTCGACATTGAATTGCTTGAAATCAACTGTTTAGTGGTTAAATACTACTGATCATTTTCTGATCTTTGAATACTTATTTTTTCAATATTTGATTTATATTTATATTTCAGTACTTCTGGAAATCTATAACCCTCAAAATGGATATAACTTTTGTAGAGAGCGAAACATATCGTATAAAAAATTTTGCAACCCAAAGCATTATCGATATCTTGCCACGTTCTGAGCACTGGTACACTAATGGAACCTTTAAAACAGTGCCTTCAATTTTTGCTGAACTGTATGCAATACACAATATGAAGTCAGGTAATATTATACCCCTCGTATATACAATGTTACTTAAGAAGCCTGAAGAAATCTATACAAGGTTCATGAAACATTTTAAAGAAAAAAATCCCTATATTTCCGCCATTAACAATAATAATTGATTTTGAAATTGCCGTGGCTGGGGCTATAGAACAAGAAATTCCAGTGTCTAAATGTCGTGGTTATTTTATTTTATTTTATTTTTTTCTATTAAGGACCTAGGCTATGCCACCAAAGCTTAATTTGCTCTAAGATTCGTCTATTGTCTGCGTTGGCATTTATACCTGTACCCAATGTTGAGGCAACATTTTTTATTATTATTATTATTATTATTATTTTTTTAACTTCTGGGCCTAGCGAATTATTCTGAAGACACGTGGATTAGGTGGCCTGTGGCCATACAAACGGAGCCGTAGATGTGTTCCTCTGTATGGAACTGTCCCGATTACATTGTGCAAGAATTACCGAAGACAATGCAAATGAAGGGTGGTACAACAGTTTTGAACATCAATTAAGCTCTTGCCATCCGTCGATTTAGAAGTTTATAGGTTGATTAAAGCGAGAGAAAAGTTGACAAGAGTTACGAGTTGTCTAATTGGGGGCTGAGGGTTAAGTAGAGCTGGGGGCAGAAAAAAGTACCGTGACTGCTCAATGCAATTACAAAATATTACATTAAACTATGATGAAACAATGTAGAAGAATATCTAAGAAGTGTTGCATACAATATTTCATACTAATAGAATGAATACTGCCAATGATACATTCTCTTTTTTTCAAGTATAAAGATGAACAAAACAAAACAAATTTACCTGATCTTATTTTCAACTGCCAATTGTTCAATTAACAACAAATAATGTAAACTTTACCTTCTTTTTAAATACTCTTCACTATTTTTGAGCAATCTATATTTCGAGCAATTGATCGTTCGAGATTTTTTCGACCGAATGGTTTGAGCAATTTACTGTCGAATAATTGATTTCGAGAAAATTTACCGGATACCAGAAAAAAGTAAGACAATATTAAAGTACTTGGGTGTTTAAGGTGAAAGATCTTAAATGCACAGTCAGCAAGACTTTACAAAAGCAAAGATCATTGTCTAAGAACAAAGAAACAGTAAGAAGAAAAATGGGACATTACAATAAGAAGTGTAGTGTCCAGTAGAAAAATAAGGTTATGATTAACAGTCTTTATGTGCAGAAAATGAATCTGAGGCATTAAGAGCGTAGAAAGCTGAGTTGAAACAAGGATAAGAACACTTACATGAATACAGAAGCATGCAAAGTATGTATGTATATATGTATGTATGTATGTAAAGACAGACAAATATGGAGGTGAGGTGGCAAAATGAAACGTTAAGGCTAGAGTATGGAGCTTTATTCAGAACCAGACGTTTCGACCTCTTGGGCCTTCCTCAGTGGACTGAATACAGAATAAAAATCAAAGTCCGTCAACAGCTTACATGGTGATCTGACGACCCTGCGTGACCTCACTCCGGTCACGTTGTCCCCCCACACTCGCCGACCGCCAGTTGTGCGGACGTTTGAGCCCAGGACATAAACCCCTTACGAGAATTTGTGGTTTTCTCGGTAGCAATGTGTGCCGCCTCCAAAGCTTTCCTTTTCTTTGTTCCCATTTTCCTATGTAGAACGTGGGCTTCCTTCCAGTTTGGCAAATGATTTTCTTCATCGATATGAACTACTAGGGCATTTGATGTTCTGTGATGTTTCACATCCCTCTTGTGTTCTTCTAATCTTTTGTCCATGCCGCGTCCTGTCTCACCGATATAAACTTTCTCACAACCTGTACAAGGAATTCTGTAAACAACACTTTTATTTTCTTGCAAAATTTCCGTATTTCTGGTAAACTCACCAATTCTCTTCCCCGCTGATGTTACTAAATTTATTCTGGTGTTCTTTAAAAAAATACTAATTAATGGTGCGTATCTAGAGTTAGGAACTGAAATAAATATTTTGTCCTTGCTAGTGTTGTTATCTGTAGCTGTTGTGCTCCTTTTCATAATTTTTATGGCTTTGTGTTTTAATTTTATAAGAAAGCCCAAAGGATATGCTAATTCTTAGAAGGTTTTAAAGATATGGTTAAGCTCATCCTGTAAAAATTCTTTGCTGCATATCCTTAGGGCTCTTAACATGAATCCGATTATTATCCCTGATTCATGTTAAGAGCCCTAAGGAAAGCTTTGGAGGCGGCACACATTGCTACCGAGAAAACCACAAATTCTCGTAAGGGGTTTATGTCCTGGGCTCAAACGTCCGCACAACTGGCGGTCGGCGAGTGTGGGGGGACAACGTGACCGGAGTGAGGTCACACAGGGTCGTCAGATCACCATGTAAGCTGTTGACGGACTTTGATTTTTATTCTGTATTCAGTCCACTGAGGAAGGCCCAAGAGGTCGAAACGTCTGGTTCTGAATAAAGCTCCATACTCTAGCCTTAATGTTTCATTTTGCCACCTCACCTCCATATGTATGTATATCTAAAAGCATGTGTGCATGCATATATATATATATATATATATATATATATATATATATATATATATATATATATATATATATATATACATATATAATATACATACATATGTGACTCGATGGCGAAGTGATAGCGTTCGCGGGCGCCACTACGGCGGTCCGAGGTCAAATTCCGCCCAGGGTTCAAATAATTTCAGCATCGCTACGCTTTGAGTCGTTACTCCAACTCTCGTGGGCGGGGAGCTGTGTGTGTGTGTGTGTGTGTGTGTGTGTGTGTGTGTGTGTGTGTGTGTGTGTGTGTGTGTGTGTGTGTGTGTAAGGTCACAATTTTACCCACAGATCAGTCATATTGAGCTCTGAGCGCTCTTCTGGGAGGGAAATAGCTGTAGCATTTAACAGAAACACACACACACACACACACACACACACACACACACACACACACACACACACACACAAGCACGCACACACACAGACACACAGACACACACACACACA
>NC_134812.1:36204597-36207097 GCF_046742065.1 Oratosquilla oratoria
TACAGGGATACATCAAGTAGGCCAACGATTATATATATATATATATATATATATATATATATATATATATATATATATATATGTATATATATATATATATATATATATATATATATATATATACATATCATAGTTTTACATATCTAAAACAACATAAGAAAATATAATGAAAAGATCTTAGATTACCTCAGGATACAGGGATACATAAAGTAGGCCAACGATTATATATATACATATATATATATATATATATATATATATATATATATATATATATATATATATATATATATATATATACTAGTTTCCCTACAAAAATCCAGAAGAAGAAGAAAGAAAAGAAAGAGAACTTGGCCAACTATAGACATGTGATCTTATACAAGCACAACTATGATTTCTAACTTAAAACTTCACATAATTTTACAAGAAAAATAATCAGAAAAAAAAAAAATTGAATCTATAAACAGGTTAACTCCTTCCTCATAGATTTTGCCCACCATAATACTATGCTAAAGAAACGTTTCGACTAACTTCCATAACGAGTGGACTCATAACTCTCATCCTAGTTGCTGTTTCACCCATTCCTTAGGCAGCCGTTCATGATCAAAGGGTTGTAGTTTCTTCCAACTAACATCGAGTGACATTTTCCCTTTTATTCTGACTCTTCCCACACTTTTCCATTCACCTTGTCGCATTTCTCTTAAACCCGTAGTAGCGACTGGGTTAATGGTCTGGGTAGGAAAAGACGGCTGAAGAACCCAGGGTTTTGTGTAACATCCTCTAACCCGGTGGCAACACAAACAACAACAAACCCAGAGCAAGAGACTTTGAAGGCAGCCATCACGAATCGTTTGGACTACGACAAAGCACACACCAAGAAGGCACGATCGCTCAAGGAAGAGGACGAAAGGAAGGAGGAAGAGCAGAAGGAGGAGAATGGGGGAGGATGAGGGGAAAAGGATGGGAAGAGAGGTAGGAGATAGGAGGAGGAGGAGGAGAAGTAATAGCAGGTGGGGAGGTAGAGGAGCATGAGAAGAAGGAGGAGGAGGAGGAGGAGGAGGAAAAGTGAAGGAGGATGAAATGGAGGAAGAGGAGGAGGGATAGGAGGATTTGAGGGGGAGAAGAAGGGGAGGAGGTGGGAATGATGAGGAGGGGAGGAAGAAAGAAAGAAGGGGGAGGAGGGAAGGAATGAGGAGATGAGGGAGGAGAAGGGGAGGGGAGGAGGAAATGAGAAGAAGGGGAGGAGGAGGGGGAGTAGGGGTGGGAAGAGAAGGGAGAGGAGGAAGGGGAGGAAGAGAGGGGAAGAAGAAGGGGGAGGAGGAGGGGTAGGAAGGAAAGAGGAGAGCAGAAGGAGAAAGAGGGAAAGAAAAAGGGGAGGAGGAGGGGAGGTAGGAGGAGGAGAGAAGAAGGAAGGAGGAAGGGGGAAGGCAGAGGAGGAGGAAGAGGAGGAGGAAGAGGAGGGGAGGAGGAGGGAAGGGACGAAGAGGAAGGGGAAGATGAGCGGTATGAGGAGGGGCAAGGAGGGGAGGAGGAGGAGAGGAGGAGGGGGAGCAGGAGGTGGAATAGGGGGGGAACACGAGGGGTAGAAGGAAGGGGAGAAAGAGAGAGATGGGAAAGGAGGAAAAGAAAGAAAGGGAAGGGGTGGAGAAGGAGGAGGAGGAGGAGGAGGAGGAGGAGGAGGAGGAGGAGGAGGAGGAGGAGGAGGAGGAGGAGGAGGAGGAGGAAGACATACGCATGCATGATCTTCTCTATCCTCTCCCTCATTTCCTCAGTCATAAGAAAAAATAAGAAGAAAACGGAGATGACGATGAAAAAAAGAAGAAGAAAAGGAAAGTTGGACCAAAATGGGATTGTTCCAGAAACGGGAGAAGAAGAACACTAGAGACGTGAGTATTAAGGGCAAGAATATTAAGGAACGTTGTCAGAATGCAGTCTGGCCGTTGCTGGAACAAAACACGTCTTGTCAAAGTAAATGTGCAAAGAGCAACAACTGACGATTCCAGATGTCTGGAAAACGTACAGATGGAATCACTATAACGAGGCCAAACGTGGAGCATACGAGCATATATGAGCACACACAATCACACACACACACACACACACACACACACACACACACACACACACACACACACACACACACACACACACACACACACACACACACACACACCGACTCGGTGGCACAGTTGGTAGAGCGCTGAACTGGGAAGCAGAAGTGCTCCCAGTAGCCAGTTCGAATCCTGCCCAGGGCCGAAATTATTTCGGTATCGCTGTGCCTCGGGTCGTTACTCTGACTCTCGTGGGCGGGGAGTTGGGGGTGTGTGTGTGCAAGGTCATAGCATTACCCATAGATCGGACCTACGAGCTCTGAGCTCTCTTCCAGGAGGGAAATAGCTGTCGATCACGAGTCCAACACGTGATCCAAAGACCAAGTGAATACATACACACACACACACACACACACACACACACACACACACACACACACACACACACA
>NC_134812.1:36219597-36222097 GCF_046742065.1 Oratosquilla oratoria
CAGACCGGTCAGCATGTTGGACGAGTGAGTTAGACGTCCTGTGTGACCTCAAGTCTCGTTTGTGCTCAGCTATGCGTTTCTCGACGCCTCGACCTGACTCGCCGTAATACGAAGATGAGCAACTACCGCAAGGAATGCGATAGATGCTACTGAGGGCGTTTTGGGACAGTCCTTTTATATTCTTGGTCTTGACAATTTTTCCAATTTTGGAATTGGACGTCCTTGCTATTTTTATCCCACTCTTCCCAAGAAATCTGTCTATGCTATTTTTATCCCACTCTTCTTGGGAAGAGTGGGATAAAAATAGCAAGGACGTCCAATTCCAAAATTGGAAAAATTGTCAAGACCAAGAATATAAAAGGACTCTCCCAAAACGCCCTCATTTTTGGGACAGTCCCTTTATATTCTTGGCATTGACAATTCTTCCAATATTGGAATTGGATGTCCTTGCTATTTTTATCCCACTCCTCCCAAGGCATAGACAGATTTCTTGGGAGGAGTGGGATAAAAATAGCAAGGACGTCCAATTCCAAAATTGGAAAAATTGTCAAGACCAAGAATATAAAAGGACTGTCCCAAAACGCCCTCAGTAGCATCTATCGCATTCCTTGCGGTAGTTGCTCATCTTCGTATTACGGCGAGTCAGGTCGAGGCGTCGAGAAACGCATAGCTGAGCACAAACGAGACTTGAGTTCACACAGGACGTCTAACTCACTCGTCCAACATGCTGACCGGTCTGGACATTTGCCCCACTGGGATGGAGTCGAGGTTTTACACACGGGATTAAGGAGAGACATGAGGAAGACTGTTGAAGCTGCCTATATTAATTATTATTAAAATATCAATGACAGGGAAGGTTTTGTTTGTTTGTCAAAGGCAACAAGTAAATTTATTATAAATACAATTGGGAAACGTATGCATGATACGGGAAAGGGAATCCCCAGACAGCCAGCGGGGTGACCTGTCCTTGTTCCCATCCTCGGATGTATAAATGTGTGGTCCAACTGTTTGTAGACGGCTTACTGAAGAAGACCGAGTCGGTCGAAACGTATAAGCAATAAAAAGTTCCAGCCCATCTTCGCTTATTCTTCCTCCACCCAGTCTCACATATATATATATATACTGTATATATATATATAACTTAAGAAGACAGAGATACTCAAATTATTTGTTCAGATATCCTTTGGTCTGCGTTCCCATGGCGCCATCATCATTGTGACCCAATTACGCTGAAGATGTAGAGGTCAATTAGACAACAACTTGATTATCCTCAAGATCGACGGCCAGGGCTGAGAGGAAGAAAATGGAGAGGAGGGTAGGAAATGGAGACGGGGAAGAGGTAGGGAGGAGAGATGGATGGGGCGGGTGGAACGAGAAAGTGGGGACGGGGAAAGGTAGGAGAGATGAGAAAAAGGTATGGGGATGGGTGGAAGGGGAGGGGTAGAGGACAGGTAGTTGAAGGAGGAAGGGAGGAATAGGCAGAGGCGATGGATGAGGTAGGGGAGAGGGAGGAGGCAGGGGAGGGGGAAAGAAGGCGTGTAAGAGTCGTGGGTAGAAGAGAAGGTATATGGAGAGAAGGCGAGGGTTTAGATTCTAGACCCTCGCCTTCTCCTTAAAAAAGATGGCGCTTCTAGCTACTGGATTTGCCGACCACTGGGCTAATGGAAGATGGAGCAAGAGGGGCGATTGCAAGCAAAGAGAAATAAAGGCTGAGGAGGCAGAGGAAGGACTGGAGGGAGGAGAGGGGATGGACGGAAGGGAGTGGGGTAGGAGAGGAGGGGCTATGCAAGATGCAGAGGCGAAACTGAGGTCGAGGGCGGGAATGAGGTCTGCAATGCAAATATTGATTCCCCCGAAGAATGGGAGGAGCGGTCTGAGGGGGGAAGGGGTGTTGGGGAAGCAATAGAGAGGCTCTATGGGGGAAATGGGTCGGAGAAATAGGGGAAAATATGGGGACACAATAATGGGACAATGCAGAGAATTACAGGAAAGGGGGTTTCGACCAAACCTTGTGAGATCAGTAGTATACGACAGGTGACGCTTTGTTGTAGCCGAATACACTATACGCTCGAACCTGTAGGACAAATGGCAGTCAGTAGTAACAGTTGCATATCAACTCTTGGGTTCAATGTTTACGAGGCGAGATCGAACCCCTTAGATATGTTTTCGGAATTTCTCTGATTTAATCCAGTTATAGGCTAAAGCCTCAAGGTAAATAGCATCTGTGGGTCCACTTTCTAGCTAAATAAAGCCACATGGTATTTGCTACAACCACTATTACAAAACGCGATATCGCCTCCAAGAGTCAAGAAGTCAGCAAACGAAGAACGAAGGGATTTGGGAAAAGTTGGTGGTGTCGCTGATCATGACATTGCAGTAATCAATCGCTTCCTACAATATAATCAACGACAGTGTCTGGGCAAGCTTGCGTGGTGTAGAACAAACAGTATCGTCTGTGCGTCGTAGTGCAAGTCATGTACAATCTTTGTGAATGATGGTC
>NC_134812.1:36227097-36234597 GCF_046742065.1 Oratosquilla oratoria
ACACACACACACACACACACACACACACACACACACACACACACACACACACACACACACACACACACGTCTCCCAATACAGAATTTTTATTGAGTATCCCATAGTTTGTGGCTAAAGCCATGTGGCCGAGGTGACGGAGTTAAGTTAATCACTAGCAAATCACAACTTGTGGCGCAGTTGGTAGTGTTCCCGGCTGCCACTACGGAGGTCCGGGTTCTAATCCCGCCCAGGGCTGAAATAATTTCAGTATCGCTGCGCTGCGGGTTGTTACTCCAACTCTCGTGGGCGGGGAGTTTGGGGTGTGTGTGAGTGTACGCGTGTAAGGTCACAGCATTACCCATAGATCGGTCATATACGAACACTGAGCTCTCTTCCGGAGGGAAATGGCTGCTGATCACGAGTCCAGCACGTGATCCAAAGACCATGGTGAATCACACATACACACACACACACACACGGGAATATATTTTCCAGATATGTGATAACATAAATAAGTTCATATACGGACGAGAAGGTGCACTGATAACGTATTCTAAAAAGACTACAAATGTTTCAGGGGTGACCGTGTAGTTAATGAATGGAATAAACTTCCTGCAGAGGCAGTACAATGTAGTTCAGTTCGAAGCTTTAAGATTCGTTTAGATAAACACTTAAGCAAGCTACTGTAATGACTGACATTTATTTTATATCATTTGTTTGTTATTATTTGTCTGTTTATTATTATTTGCTTGTTTTTATCTATTATTATTTATCTGTCTATTATTACTCACTATTTACCTGTTTATTATTTAACTAAATCTATGTATCCATTTTATTTATTATTATTTATATCATTATAATTTTATTTATCTATTTATTTATCATTATTATATTTTTTTCGCATCCGACCTAGTTATGGACCAAAAGGTCTCCTGTCGGCATGTTCCGCTTTTGTAATCCTTTGAATCGCAAAAATGTTAAGGTAGTCACTTCATGACCGAAGCTTGCTGATGGGCCGAGATTGCTGATTAGTTAGGGGGTTGGGGGCGCTCGGACACTCTGAGATCTTGAGGAGGAGCCTGACCCTGTTTTTGAATAAAATCACCTGACGTCTCCCATTATAGAACTTAATGAGTATCCCATGGTTAGTGGCTAAAGCCATGCGGCCGAGGTGACGGAGTTAAGTTAATCACCAGCAACTCCTTCAAAAATTTACAGTGCACTTTAATGGTTTAATTTTCATTCACGCCGGACGACTTTACTCGGTCGAAAGAGGCGCTGGGTTTCAAGGGGCTAACGGAGAGAAGCAGAGGCAATAAGAGTATGAGGGGAGATGGGGAAGGTATGGGAGCCTAGTGAGGCGTGGAAAGCTGTACAAAGAACAGGAGACATTGGGAGTAGCGGTGGCTGGGGGGAAGGTATAGAAGGCCGGGCGGGGGAGGGGGGGTTATGGAAGGCTGTGGGAGGTATGGAAGCCTGAAGGGAGGTATGGAAGAGTGGAGGCGTCGTAGGTAGTTGTGGGAAGGAATTGGAAGCTCCTTGGTGGTATGGGAGGATGTATGAATACAGGAGGCTAGTGAGGGTATAGGTTAGAGGGAGGTACAGGAACCGGTGGAGAGATATGGAAAGCTTGGGGAAGGTACAGGAGTCTTTGGGAGTTATGAGAGGTGTGGGGATATGAGTGGTGCAAAAGTTAGTTTGAGAA
Source organism: Oratosquilla oratoria (assembly GCF_046742065.1). Lineage (NCBI taxonomy): Eukaryota > Metazoa > Arthropoda > Malacostraca > Stomatopoda > Squillidae > Oratosquilla > Oratosquilla oratoria. The sequence continues at coordinate 36,228,783 of NC_134812.1, forward strand.
AAAGCAGGGATGGTCATGAGGGAGACGAAGGAATGGAAAGCTTGGGGAAGGTACAGGAGTCTTTGGGAGTTATGAGAGGTGTGGGGATATGAGTGGTGCAAAAGTTAGTATGAGAAAAGGCAGGGATGGTCATGAGGGAGACGAAGGAATGGTCAAGACCGAGAGAAACTGGGATCTTGAGCCGGTGCTGCGGGTCCATCCATGCTTGGCAGAGGACGACGACTTTATAAGGTCGGGCTCCTTGTAGCGGAAAGGTCTGTGTGGGGACACGGCGCCGACTGGCGTGTCAGATGGCCTCACTGGGGCGGTTGGCTGAGTGTCGTATGGGTTACTAAGTGTCGTATGGCTTAGTGATATCATACGTGCGTGACATGAGTGACTGGCGTGTCACGTGAATGATTGGTTCGTCACATGAGTGACTGGGGCGTGACACATATTTCACATGGTTAGCTCTATTGGAGGATTGAATGTATGTTGTATAGATGACTATATGAGAGCTGACAAGTGAGGTGTATAGTTAAGTGTGTGTAGCGTACGGTTAATTGTTTAGGGTAAGGCTGACTGATGCATCATTGAACAGATGACTATCATAGTGCATGAGTGAGTGTCATGCACAGCCTTCGGGTCATGGCTAACTGGTACCATTTGGTGATCAGATGGGTGACAGCTGAATGGTTTATTCCTGAATGGTAGAATACTTTATTCTATGGTGGATTGGTTATTTGCATGGCTGAAACCAATGTTTTATGGCTAACAACTGGATTGTATAGCTGAGGTTCAGGTTTTATGGCTGATTTTGGGATTCAGTGGCAGAAGGGACCTTTATGGCTGTGTCCGGAAGCTGATTAGTGTGTTAGATACCTAGTAAGCCCCAATATACCATGATGGTTAACAAGGCTAATTGTATATTCTTTTTCACTCATACGAAAAAATACTCTGACATTGACATTATTATTGCAAAGTGTCCACACAGACAGAAAAAGAAATAAAATAAAATGGGAAAAGATAACAAAAAAAGTCATTTAACTAAATATGAAAACCTTCGAGCCATTTTTGTTCAACAAATTTTGTGAAGATAACCTAACGGCATTGTCAAGCAAAATGACCACAGTGCGTATTAAGTTTATTTTATGGAAGTCAAAGTTTACCATGGGGGGACGGAGACTGAATAACAAGTATTAATTTGTATAGTGAATGGTTCATAACTAGAGGATTGGACAATGTGGTAAGAAGAAGCTAGCTTTTTAGTGGTTTGATTAACATTGGACAGGTCAGGTGGTTAAAATAAAATAAAAAAGACCATCTTTTGAACAACTCATTTGCTCGAATTGGGTGTGAATTGATGAGGCAACGCCTCTCATGCCTCCATAGGATTAGAACCGATCTCGACGAATCCGTGAGTGGGTGATTGGTAAGGCGGGTAGGCAGGTGGGTAGGTGGGTAAGTAGCTAGACAAGTAGGTAGGTAGGGAGGTAGGTAGATAGTCAAGTAGGTAGGTAGGTAAGTAGGTAGGTAGACAAGTAGGTAGGTTGGTAGGAAGATAAGTAAGTAGGTAGGCAGGTAGGTAGGTAAGTAGTGGGTTGGTGGTTGGGTAAGTAGGTAGATAGGTAAGTAGGTAGGTGAGTGAGTAGGTAGGTAAGTAGGTAGGTGAGTAGTCTGGTTCGAGGTATGGTGAGTGTTTTGGGGGTAGGTGGGTTGGTAGGTGGGTTGGTAGGTGGGTTGGTAGGTGGGTTGGTGGGTGGGTAGGTAGGTTGGTGGGTGAGTAGGTGGTTGAGAGAGTGGGTGTATGGATGGATGGGGGGATGGATGGAAAAGTGCGTGGGTGGATGAGTGGGTAAGTTGGTTAGTAGGATGGTTGGTAATCAAGTAGGTAGGTAGGTAGGTAGGTAGGTAGGTAGGTAGGTAGGTAGGTAGGTAGGTAGGTAGGTAGATAGGTAGATGGATAGATTGGTGGGTGGGTAGGTATGTAGGTAGATAGATAGACAGGTATGTAGTTTGGTATGTATGTATGTATGTATGTATGTATGTATGTATGTATGTATGTATGTATGTATGTATGTATGTATGTAGGTAGGTAGGAAGGTAGGTAAATAGGTAGGTAGGAAGGAAGGTGGAAAGGTAGGAAAGTAGGGAAGTAGGAAGGTAGGTAAAGAGCTAGTAAGGACGGCTGGTTGGCAAGTGTGAAGGTGGGCATGCAGGAAACCATGTCCTGTAAGCATGGCGGGTAGGCTGGCTGGCTGGCTGGAAAAGTTGCAGACCCAGGCAGGACAAGAGGTCAGGCAACTTGATGCTGAGGGGCGAAGGGAAGCCTTCTCTGAAGTGAACCGGGATCACGATGGGGAATTTGCTCTAGCGCTTCAAGAGAAATATCGATAGATGTTGCGGGAGATGTAGAAAAAGAGAAAGAGAAAGAAAAAGAAAGAAAAAAGAAAGAAAAAGAAAGAGAAAGAAAGAGAAAAAAAGAGAGAAAGAGAAAGAAAGAGAAACAGAAAGAAACAGAAAGACGAAGAGAAAGAGACAAGGGGCAGAAACTGAGATACATACACAAATACACACACACACACATACACACACACACACATACACACACACACACACACACACACACACACACACACACACACACACACACACACACACACTCACACACACACACTCACACACACACACACACACACACACACACACACACACACACACACACACACACACACACACACAGATTCTCTCTCTCTCTCTCTCTCTCTCTCTCTCTCTCTCTCTCTCTCTCTCTCTCTCTCTCTCTCTCTCTCTCTCTCTCTCTCACAGATGGAGTCAGTGACAACTCTTTTAACCCCTTTGGTAATTATAATAAAATTGTTTGACGCTAGATTGAATATACAAAGAATACTAACAGGATCATTTGGAATGAATTGACAGTGGATGTCACTTTCCTTCTCACTCTACCTGCGCCCGATATTTTCATTCATCTCCGCTGCAATCCCTCAGGATCAAAGGTATTTCAACCATTCAATCCTGGAGTGGGAGCTTTACTTTCGTGTTGTTCAAAGGTAGTTTTCCAAATCCACAGGTAACAAACACGAAGAATCTAATAAGTATAACTGGATTGTTTGCATTACTTTTGTCCAGAGGAATGAAATTGATTGACGTGTCAGTACTAAACTGACTTGTCGCGTTCTAGCTAGACAACGTTTAAGCGATCATCAAAGTACAGCGATAGTAAAGGACACTGGATAATATCAAAACAATAAATTGCATCGTTTGATACTAAAGAAGTACATACATGCATGTATGCATGTATACATACATATATATATATACATCCATTCATCCATATATACATACATACATACATACATAAATACATGTACGCATGTATACAAACACACATACATATATGTACATCCATCCATCCATACATACATAATGTCCATATGTATATCTATACATACATACATACATACATACATACATATATACATACATACATGCATGCATACATACATATTTATCAAGGACACTGCCTAACAATAGAGAAATAAACCGCATCGTGTAATAATATGGAAATACATGCATATATATGTGCATACATACATGCATATACAAACCGCATCTTGTGATAATATACATACATATATACATACATATATACATATATACATACATACATACAGGTAGGTAGGTGAGTAGATATATACATACATACATACATACATACATACATACATACATACATACACACATACATACATACATACATACAAATATATATGGTGGTAAGTGTGACAGGAAACAGCGTTGAGATTATGTGAGGCTTACTAATCTTACGAATCGAACTTAAGTCCTTCTTCAGAGAGATTATAGTAAAAATTATTCTATCTGAATAGGGACTTAAGTCCCAAACGTAAGAGTAATGAGCCTCACATAAACTCAACACTTTTTTTTTCTTTTACACCTATTAATACTTGTCATTAGGAATTATCCTAACGTTATATATATATATATATATATATATATATATATATATATATATATATATATATATATATATATATATATATATACTAAAGCACCAGACTCGATTTGAAGAGTTTATTAAGTCCGACGTTTCGATTACCGTCCAGGAATCCTCTTCAGTGAACCCGTTTTTACGTGGTCCAGGATGCAACTGGGAGAGGACCTTGGTGAGGTCCTCGCTCCGTTAATCATGACGAAATGTGTACCATTTAATGTATCAAAATACGAAGAAATACACCAAGAGTGAGACAAAAATAATAAACACTTATTCCTCCACTTGGGACACTTGGTCCGCTACCTTGGTGGTTGTATTTGTCATGTTACTTTTTTGTGTTTTATCACGTTACCTTTTGTTTCACTTTTAATGTATGTTATTGGTTTTTGTCTCATGTTACTTTTTTGCTTCACTTTTATTGTACTGTCTCACTCTTGGTGTATTTATCTGTATTTTAGTATCTTGATTGGTACACATTTCGTCATGATTTGCACGCGTGACCATTTACCCCTTCGCATGGGACATTTGTTCCTCCACCGTGGTGGTTGTATTCCTCATGTTACCTTTTTGTTTCACTTTTATTGTATGCTATTGTTTTTGCCTCATGTTACTTATTTATGTTTTTCATGTTACTTTTCGTTTCACTTTTATTGAATGTTATTGTTTTTGCCTCATGCTACCTACGAGTATTTGTGTTTTTCATGTTACCTTTTTGTTTCACTTTTATTGTATGTTATTGTTTTTGCCTAATATTGCCTATTTGTGTTCCTCATGTTACCTTTTTGTTTCACTTTCATCGTATGCCATTGTTTTTGCCTCATGTTATTTATTTGTGTTTTTCATGTTAACTTTCTGTTTCACTTTTATTGTATGCTATTGTTTTTGCCTCATGTTATTTATTTGTGTTTTTCATGTTACTTTTTCTTTCACTTTTATTGTATGCTATTGTTTTTGCATCATGTTACTTATTTGTGTTTTTCATGTTAACTTTTTGTTTAACTTTTATTGTATGTTATTGTTTTTGCCTCATGCTACCTATGAGTATTTGTGTTTTTCATGATACTTTTTGTTTCACTTTTATTGTATGTTGTTGTTTTAGCCTAATGTTACCTATTTGTGTTCCTCATGTTACCTTTTTGTTTCATTTCTATTGTATGTTGTTGTTTCTGCTTCATGTTACTTATTTGTGTGTTTCATGTTACCTTTTTTCACTTTTATTGTAGTTTATTATTTGTGTCTCACTCTTGGTGTATTTCTTCGTATTTTGATACATAAAATGGTACACATTTCGTCATGATTAACGAAGCGAGGACCTCACCAAGGTCCTTTAACAATTGCACCCCCGACCACATAAAACGAATTCACTGTATATATACTCCCTGAAGACGATTCACGAGAATCGAAACGTCGGACTTAAACCCTTCAAATCGAGTCTGGTGCTTTACTCCCTTCACCAATATACATCCCAAAAAATCTTCACGTGTGTGTATATATATATATATATATATATATATATATATATATATATATATATATATATATGTATATATATATAAATATGTAAATATATATATATATATAATATAAATATATACCATGCATACACACATAATATATATATATATATATATATATATATTACACACACACACACACATATTATATATATATATATATATATATATATATATGTATATATGTGTATATATATGTGTATATGTATATATTATATATATATATATACTATATACATATATATATATATACATATATATATATATACATATATATATATATATATAT
>NC_134812.1:36239597-36244597 GCF_046742065.1 Oratosquilla oratoria
GCAGTCATGGGGCCTCTTGGCACCTTGAGCAGCAGGTTCGAATCCTTGCGCGACTGTCATAAAAATTATCTGATATATATATATGTATATATATATATATATATATATATATATATATATATATATACATATATATATACACGCACACACACACACACACACACACACACATATATATATATATATATATATGCGTGTGTTTGTGTGTGTATATATAATATGTATATATATATATATATATACATACTCACATACGAGCACCTTTGCCTTATGTGTTCGGACTCCTAACGCCAGAAGTCACCAGGAGATGGTGCAAGGTACGATGAGAACCAGCCCACCAATCGGCACACTCTAGCAATAAAGATTCTTTACAGATAAATGTGGATACTTGCACAACTATGTGGAGGTCTAATTGAATAACAAGAATAAACGAACACGTCAAAGTTTTTGATGATTACTGTACATCTTTCAGACCTACGTTCCATCTGCTCTGACTTCATCAATTATTCAAATTTCTATCACACTAACACGCACCATCTCATCTTGCAATTAATGGCGATGACCCGCAGGGTAGACGCCACGGCAACCAACGAATCAAACAATCAATCATTAATGAATTCGTCTATCGACACTTCACCCCATATGTAGGGACTTTCAATCCTCAAGCAATCAGCCATACACAACGCACTGTCCAAACTGCTTAGTGGTACATACCAGACGACTTTATTTCAACTGAGGATCCGATCCATTAAGAGGTCTCCACTGACATCATCACTCCTGGTTCCTACTCTTGGTCATCTACACCTTCGCTGGTGGAAATGGTAGTGGTGATGGTGGTGGTTGGTGGTTAGTGGTTGGTGATTGGTTGATGATGCTGGTGATTTGTGGTAGTGGTTTGTAGTGATGGTAGTTAACATTCTTAGTCATGGTGGTTATGGTCGTGGTAGCCAGCATAGGGGTGGTGGTTATGGTGGAGGTGGTGGTAGTGGTGGTGGTGGTACTGGTGATGTTTGCCAGCATTGGGGGTGATGGTGATGGTGATGGTGCGGGTGGTGGTAGTGGTGGAGGTGGAGGTGGTGTTGGTATTGGTGGTGGTGATAGAGGTGGAGGTGGACGTCGGGGTGGTGGTGGGGGTGGGACGGATATGGAGGTGAAGGTGGATGTGAAGGTGGTGGTGGTGTAGGTGGATGTGGATGTGGGGGTGTAGGTTGAGGTTGTTGTGGTGTCGGTAGTTTTGGTCGTGATTGTGACGGTGATGATAGTGATCATGTTGGTGTGCAACGGAGGGCACGAAGAAAATGAACAAACCTCGTCCTTGGAAACAGCATTGCATAAGCAACCCTTCCTTTCCTTCTTTCAGACGAACCGGAAAGCTCATAATTTCCTTATCCCGTTCAAAAAGGGTGAGATGTTCTTTTTAGATTCTGTTCTGATTTAGAAAAAAAATTATGCAGCTGTGAGTCTGTGTCCATCTTCACCTGAAAAACTAGCTTTCTCTAAACCAAAACTGAAATAATAAGAAAAATGATATACGACGTTAATGAAACACACAAACAAAAACGTAAAGATGCTTCTGTGTGGGGTTCTGACTTCAAGTGAGTCAGACATTTACCATTAGGCAGAACATAACTCTAAAAAGTATACTAATAACAAAGATCTTATTTGAAACAGGTTTAGCCCCTGTCCTTATCTGAATGTAATATCCTGACGCTGGACAAGACGTCCTCTGAAAAGGGTCATCGTACTAAAAGGTATTGCATTTCATCACCAATAATCACCGCTTCTATCCCTGAGGACTCGGTCGTGTCGAAATGGGATTCATAGATACGGCAGGGATTTGAAGAGAGTAGAGGATTCGTTCTAATAGGTCTTGGGAAACTGTACTATTTTAACATCGCTGATTCGGTTTACAACATTGCTAAATATCAGTTATCATGGCGAAGAATAAAATTTCCTGTTGGTAGACAGGTTCACAGAGAATGTGTCCCCCGGTATGGAAAGATTGCTACAGAAATGAACAAAACCTGTATTAGTGGTTAGAGTTAGTTAGAACTTGTATTCCTCAGGTTTGGGTCTTTGTATTGAAAGGACTGACCTATTCTACGGCGCTAATCAACATAAACTTCATTCATCCTATATATAGGGTTACAACAAACGCCATATGATTTTCTTGAAATGAAGAGGGCGTTACTGCAGTTCAGACAAATCAAAGTTATTGTACACAATCTACGGAATTGACCCGCCCATTTCCACCACTTTCACTATTGTGACGGTTATCTAAGATTCTATTCTGGTCAAAATCACACAATTTTATTTAGTTATAAGGACATCAGCGTACTGAATGGGCTAAGATTATCTTTATCAATCCTTCTACTGCAATTAAATACCCAAATAAATCTCCTCTGGCCAATGCCAGACAGTTTTGATTAACTTTGGGACTTACCGTCAAGAAGAGGTGAAGTTCAGTAAAAAAAGCTCAATAGCAGTTTGTGATCCTGCTACAAAAATCACAGCAATATAACTCGGACCTAAAATAATGTTTATCATACACGCTAAGCTCTATGTATCAGATAATGAGGAGCTTATGAGATGTTTGGATGATTTCAGAGGAACCCTTTTGTACTCAAACGAGTCTCCAGCAGGTATTGGATATATGAAAACATCTTTTGAGACACACCTGAAATGCTGTCTTTTAGACAATGGGTATTGAATGCTTTGCATAAGTTACCAAAGATGCTGATATCTGAATTATAAGAAAACCGCATGTGAATTTTCTCCTGGTAATCTTTAACACTTACTGAGGATGCTATATTTTTTCAAGCACGTAAGAGTTTTTAAATCACATTACATAACGGGGACGATCTCTAGATAATTCTGCCCTGAAGTTACTTTAGTCTAAGTTTTTCCTGATCTTCAGTTGCTTGGAATTGCGCCCAAAACGCGAGAGAAGCTCCAGAGAGCAAGTCTATGCGCAGGTCAACGCTCGCGGTGCGGTTCCAGCGTCCTGATCACAATCTCTGTCGCGACATCCACGAGGGGTAAATATCACGTTTTTTGACCAAATAAGGTAATGCCACCCAGAACTTTTTGTACGTCTCCGCTTTCGTGAACAATCCGAGTGGGCGCTTCCTACTCACCAATGTATTGTATTCAGTGACCAATGCATAAGTGAGGTTTAATCTTTTGCGGGGAGTCAGGAGGGAGAAAATTTAGATATCTTTGTGATTTACAAAAAGTATGTCAGGCAACATTATGGCTGGTAGTAATATACATTAGAAGGTACAAGTGGCTACAAAAATAAAATACAATAAACACAGTGACTCAAAATGTGAATTATTCGTTTCCATTCTCTAAAAGTGCCTCTTCAATTCAACGTTATCTCCCATAGACGCTTGTAAGCTATCTATATGACACGAATAGTCATTAAGGAGTTTGTTTACTGAAGTAACTTTTAGTGTTCCAAAGTCTACTAGTTACCGGCCGGGACAAACAAGTCAGGAAGTTAACCCTTTTGGCTATAATGTGAAGAACGTTTCTTTCAGTCCAGAACTTTCATTCAGAGATTAAAAAAATTTCAACTTAACCCTTTACCCACAAAATGAGACTAAAATACTTCGTTCTGTTCATTGACAACAGGCGATTTTACCAAGCTATGGGAAATATTCAAAATGATAAGTTAACCCAGGCATGATGACGGTTAATTCTATAGATTTTGTTTTGACAACAGCCGTAATACTTTATTCAACTAAGAAATACTTACATTTATGGGTCAAAACCCTTCAACATAAAAGGAAAAAAGTATAATTTCAATCTCATTTTCCCTATGTAACTTAATTCAAGTAAAGAGTGACCCCAACCAGTTGCACGTAATAAAACTCTCAGCAACGGTTTCTGGAGAGAGACGGAAGATAAGATTTAAATCCTAAACAGGAAAATAATTCTAACAACCTTCTCACATTTTTACGACTTCGTGTTGTCCTCAGCGTCCTGTGAAGACTTTTACAGATTCAATTTTGTCTTGTGATAGAAGATTATATTCAGTTGACTGAAACCTTGTTTTGTCCTAAGTCTGCCTTGTGATAGAACAACATGGTCTAAAGCAGCGTTTCTCAACCTTTTTACACTTGCGTAACCTTTAAAATATTGCATGTCTCAAGGAACCCCTGCGCAAAAAAAAAAAACAAAAAAAAAAAAAACATATACCATATCTTTCTCAATTTATTTTCATCGTAATAATAGGTTAAATAGGACGATGTTTATATTACATTATTACAATAACCAAGAATATGTCGTGCGTGTTTAATTATATTACGTATATGAAATTAAATAAAAAATTAAAAGGGCATTAGCTTATCTCACTTGTTCTCGAGAAACCCTTAAGGACCTTTTGCGGAACTTTAGGGTTCCGGGGAACTGGTTGAGAAACGCTGGTCTAGGGGCTGTCACCGGGGCTAAGTAATTCAAACTAAATTTTCTCCCACCTAGATTTACGAACGAATGTTCAGCTCACATGAGCCCTCGACTCAAAAACAAAAAATTAATACATGACCCACGGTCATTTTCCTGCTTATGGTCTTCTGCACAACCTGTTTACCGATTTCCTCTGCCAATTAATCAATCAATCGATAATTCACTCTGTCATTTCAAGATTACTACTGAACGACAATCTCTTCTAATCTCTCCTATGAGTCTTACGACTGTGCCAACCTCTGCCGCGTCGTTCCTGCAAGTTTCTCACACTTGTCTCCATCTGTGTGGTCTTCTATGCTTCACATCTCGTAGCGTCCAGTGACACACTTCCTCCAACTCTCATAACTTTTCCTGGATTTGATCAACCCAATGATTTTTTTATCAATGCTCTTTTTACTTCATTCTAGTTGATAGATCAATTAATTATTCACTTATCAAATAATTAATCATTTATTAGATTTCCTGTTACAGTACCTCGCTCATAGACTTTTAAATGTTTGGTTTTCGATCTCCTATGTAGATTTACGAAC
>NC_134812.1:36249597-36254597 GCF_046742065.1 Oratosquilla oratoria
TTAAGAGTGGCGAAATGGAGTTATTTTTCTTCATGTGAAAAGGGAAGTGCCATTCTGTAGAGGGGAGTGTCGCACGAGTTTTGGAGATTTTTTTTACTTTTATTTTATATATATATATATATATATATATATATATATATATATATATATATATACAGTATATATTTTAAGAGTAGCGAAATGGACCAATAAACACGAAAATAAAATACTCGTACTAGAGCCTCCCTACTCCCTTCCTCCTTCTCTCTCTCTCTCTCTCTCTCTCTTTGTCTCTCTCTTTCTCAAAAAAAAAAAAAAGGATACCAATTTGAAGTCAAGTGTCGATGGAAGTGAAGTGTCTTGAAGTTTCTTTTTTGAAAGAGTCTAAGTCATGGACCCTTGGGAAGACATTAGGGGGACGTTGGGGACTCCCTCGGCTGAAGGGTAAAGGCGAGGCTCATTGTTCTCTTGTTGTTAGTTCCTACTGATTCATGTTTATGATATTTAATATACATGAAAAAATGGAGAAAATTTATATACACAAAAACACAAGAACGGACTCACACAAACATAAGTATACGAACAATAATCATTCATGAAATTCATCAGCAACATTGTGCAGACGGAAATTAACGTCGGATTTTGGTATACGTTTAAACTTAACACTTGAAGATTTTCAGTCGTGGGGGACCAATAACAGGTATCTGCGAGCGGTGACTCTAAGAGGCGGAGGTTAAGGAGAATCATTTCCCTACCGACCGTCTTCAAAATTCGTCTTCATCCTCTTCTCTGTGCGGATATTTGGACTCTCTCTCTCTCTCTCTCTCTCTTTCTCTCTCTCTCTCTCTCTCTCTCTCTCTCTCTTTCTCTCTCTCTCTCTCTCTCTCTCTTTCTTTCTCTCTCATCCTCTTCTCTGTGCAGACACTTGGACTCTGAACCGGGTCCAACCCCACGTCCCTCTCCCTCTATCTCTCTCTCCCTCTCTCTCTCTCTCTCTCTCTCTATCTATCTCTCATCTATATAATTATATTTGTTCTTATCTTTACTTTGTGTTTGGAAGTTAGATTAGTTCTACCATAACGACAAACTAACCGAGAAGAATTCACAAACACATCTCAAGGAGCTAGATCGAAAAAATGACATAAAACAGGTTGTCAACATTCCACCAAAGGTCCTCTGCGGCACACCATCTACCCTAACAACCATGAGTCCAAGAGGCATCCTGCCATCTTACTGGATGACTAGCCTTTTCTACTAGAGGAATTTTTTAAAGTATTGGAATTCACAATTGGCACACCCATGACCTTCACTTCGCACACAAGAAGCCCATACGACAAAAAAAAAAGAAAAAAAAATGAATTACTCAAAATTGTAACGAAGCACACGTTTTGGACAACAAAGAAACACCCAAGTAAACAAAAAAATTACAATAACTACAATTGTCCATGGCTTAAGACCTTAGCTCCCTACAGTAAAGAATACAAAGAAAACCTAACAACAGTATAATAATACAAGAAACCTAAAGACGGCATACGACAAAGATATAAAAAGGTAACATACTGCCCTAAAGCAATCAACGTCCCTTGGAAACAAATGTCCAACACTTGAAATTTATCATACGTACTTCAATGCAAAAGACCCCAAAAAAATACACAACATCACATATCACACCTTAAACCAGAGGACGCAACAAGAAACCAACACCCGCAGCATACTGCTCTAAAGCAATCAACGTCCTTTGTAAACATATGTCCAACACTTGAAATTTATCATATATACCTCATACCACACCTTAACCCAGAGGACAAAACAAGACACCAACACCCGCAATATCTTATACAATTTCTATAACCTTACCCTTGCACACCTATAGCTCCTCCTTACAGAAACACAGCCTACATGCACATATCACAAAATTTACTCTATTACGAAACAAACCCTAAAAAGAAAACACTCCTAAGACAAGCTCAAGTCATCACCCGGCACTAAAACAATGCCAACACAGAAGTGGCTTAGGAACAGATGTGGTCACCACAGAGACACAGAACATAGTATATTATACTACTGTAGACACACACACACACATTTTAGACTAGACGGTAAAGTTTTTTCACAGTGTACCATGGGCCAACCTAATGGTCATAGTCAATTTTTTTTGGGGGGGCTACGGGTCTACTGCAAAGTATTGATTAATTGATAGGTTGACTTACTGGTTGATTGTTTGAGTGATCGATCGATTGATTGATATATTGGTTGACTGGTTTATTAGTTGACTGACTGATTGATTGATTAATTGGTTGGTTGATTGACTGATTGGCAAGTTTATCTAGTAATAACCCTGAAAGACATGAAAGACAGGAAAAGGGCATCTTGGGTGAGAGAGCAGACTGGGTTTAAAGATACTTTGTGGGCAATAAATGAATGAGAGTTAGCAAGAGAAAAGAATGAAGGATGGAAGAAGTTTGGTAGCGACGATGCCACGAAATAGGAAGAGCGAGAAAGGGAGACCAGAGAGAAGATGGAGAGACGAGATCGAGAAGTTCGCAGGAGTGACGTGGCAGATGTTGGCACAGCCATGCGACTCATGAAGGAAGCCATTGTTCAACAAAGTAGGCTATGAATGGTAAATGTATTGATTGAAAACTGAGCAGTTTCATTAGATACATTTGCACAAACACAGGAACCCCGCAGTGGGTAGGATTGGCGCCTAACGTCTTCCTCCCACATTGTGATCTATCTATTCTTCACATTCAAATCCACTATATTGCAGAATGCTTTGTGGGTCCAAGGAATAGGGCTATGAAAACCAGCTTAGCCCATGGAACACTTTGAGGAAGCTATTTTATTGCGTTCTGTGAAAGGGAGGTATGTAGGGTAGTGTAAGATTCCTAAATAAATAAGAATTTTTCTTATTCCTTTAAAACCTTATACATACATACATGCATACATACATACATACATACATACATGCATATACCAAAGGCTTTTTCCCCCTTATAAGGGAGGTAGCCAAAAAACAAAGGCATAAACCACTCCCACCCATTCCATCCCTATCACACTCCAAACTCCTCCACCCTCTTCCCCCTTCCCTCTTACCTTGGCACCTCCTGGATGACGGGTCATCCGTGCATCTTGTCCACTGCCCAGTGTCAGAAGCAGTGTCGCAAGACACAGCACATCCACAGCAAGGCAGCTTCATTAAATCGGCAAACCCCACCCCTCTCCGTTCCCTCAAGCAGAAAAAGAGAAGACAGGGAGAAATTCCTTCGAGCTGCGTAATTTTTTTCTCATACATATTCCCTCACCCCCCATCCCCCACCCATTCCACCTCATGCATCACATCATTCATATACAACCATACTCCATTCACCCCTGTCTTCTGTCCTCTCTCTCTTCCCCAAAGCCCCTTTTACCCCATCCATCCATCTCATGTTCACTCCTTCCACATCTGCCTTCCACACCTCTTTTACTAGTCTTTCTTCACTCACTCTTTCCAGTGTCCAAACCATCCCAATACTCTTTCATCCATCCTATCTCCCAACTCCTTTTCCACCCCCGTTCTCCTCCTCACCTCCTCATTTCTCACTCTATCCCGCCTAGTAACCCTTATCATACTTCTCAGACACCTCATCTCAAACACATTTAAACTCTTTCTCTTCTCCTCTCTTATGTTCCATTTTTCTGCCCCGTACAGTGCTGTCGGCACAATCACTCTTCATACAATCTCCTCTTAGCACCCATTCCCAAATGTCTATTTCTCATTACACTTTTTAATCCCCCAAGGCATTTACTCGCTTCTCTCAATCTACATTCTACCTCCACCTCTATTCCTCCCTTTCCTGCCACATTTAAACCCAAGTATCTAAAACTATTCACTTACTCCAGTCTCTCTCCCTTAATACTCACTTCCTGTCTGCTGCCGCTTTCACCCCTTGTACATCTCATCACCTTACGTTTACCCACATTTATCTTCAACTCTGTCACTAACTTCCTCAATCCCTCCTCTGATCCTGCTACAAGCGTAGTGTCGTCCGCAAAAAACAAAAAAAAACAAAAAAAAAACCAGCTGGCTTATCTCCCACTTTTCTCCCACTTTAAAGTTTTATAACAGCCATAAAGACAATGAATATGGCAAGTAGTTTCCTCTTCTATGTCTAGCCAGCTTGTTTTGCGATTAAAAGCTGATTGGATGAAAAAATTAACCATGGTAATTAAAACAGCATAATGAGCATAATATATTTCCCTGATCATAAAAAATTATTCAAACAAACTTGATCAAGATATAATATATATTTTTTTTTTTACAAAATAATAGCATATGCCTAGAAGTTTTTACTCACAAACACATGCAAATCAGTGAACCTCGACATAAGTTTGTTTTTATCCTCGTAGAACCTCTAAACGACATTCAATTTCATGCCACGTGTTTTGAAGCATCTCCAATTCTACAAATGTGATTGCACTACACCCCTTGACTTTTTACTCTGGGGGGATGTGAAGGACAAAGTGTACTGTACACCAATTTGCAATCTTCAAACATTGAAGACTAGGATTGTCGAAGGAATCACATCTGTAACACTGAAGATGCTTTAAAACACAGGGCATGAAACTGAATATCATTTAGATGTTCTCCGAGGGAACAAAGAAATCCATGTCGAGTATTACTGAATTACATGTATATAAGAATAAAAAAAAAATAGACATAATTTATAAGTATATTAAAAGCATTTGTTCTATCTTGTTCAGGTTTGGCTAAATGTTTATGATTAGGGAAAGACTTTATGCTGTATGTGTGTGTATGTGTGTGTGTGTGTGTGTGTGTGTGTGTGTGTGTGTGTGTGTGTGTGTGTGTGTGTGTGTGTCGGCGTATCAGTATGTATCTACCTGTCGGTGTGTGCATGGGTCTGTGTATGTCTGCGTGTCATTGTGTGTCTGTGTGTGTGTGTGTGTGTGTGTGTGTGTGTGTGTGTGTGTGTGTGTGTGTGTGTGTGTGTGTGTGTGTGTGTGTGTGTGTGTGTGTG
>NC_134812.1:36287097-36292097 GCF_046742065.1 Oratosquilla oratoria
TTTCATCTCTGTATTTGTCTTATACCTTGCAAAACAAGAGGAGGAGGAGGAGGAGGAGGAGGAGGAGGAGGAAGGAGGAAGAGGAGGACTGGTTTTTCTAGTAGCTTTAAACTCTGCAGCTCTTAGTTTGTTGGTGAGGAGACATCTTGCCTTAATACGGAAATAGAGGCGGGGTGAGAAATTTAAGCAAAGACCCGCTTCACTACAACCAAATCCGTCGAGTCTATGTACTTGGACAGCGTGGGCAAGTGGCAACTAGTGTATTAGAAAAAAGGCACGACATATTCTAATCACAAAAAACAAGGATACATGCAAACACACACTCAAACACTCACACACCATCCCAAAACACACACACACACGCACGTACACACACACACACACACACACACACACACACACACACACACACACACACACACACACACACACACACACACACACACAAATATGGGTTCAGGTGAGGCTAAAAATAAAACAGGTGCTCACGCCAACCACATAAATGCCTTCAAACTGCCAGACGGAACAAAGACAGTTCAACGAGTGCCACATAGTCACCGAGGCACTTTATGGCCCCCATCTGGACAAACACGTGGAATGACGTTTCCATGACATCAAATATACGTCATACAATGTCACTGCTCATCTATCTGGTTGTGAGAAATGCTAAAACAATTAATATATACACGCACGCACGCACACACACACACACACACACACACACACACACACACACACACACACATATATATATATATATATATATATATATATATATATATATATATATATATATGTAGAGACATTCAGACAGGCTGACGTAAGTGGAGTAGGAAACACAGTCTTAGTCTGAGTTTATTCATGACTAGTTTCGCAGGCATGGCTTTTCAAAGGAATGGTGTACAAACGAGCTGTGGGCTACAAGTGTGAGCAATATTTATACATAATATATACATATATATATATATATATATATATATATATGCATATATATGTATGTATATATATATATATATACATATATATATATGTACATATATGTATGTATATATACATATATATATATAACGTGATGAATTTGATCTTACGCATGACCTTAGAAATGAAAGAACAAAATAAGTTTACTTAAAACGCTTGTACATTCATTATATCCCTCTCTAAGATACAAACTGCTCTATGGATCACGTGTTGGAATCGTGATCGACAGTTATTCACCTCCTGGATGAGAGCTCAAAGCTCGTATGACCGACCTATGGGTAATACACGCACACACACCCGACTCCCCGCCCATAAGTGTTGGAGTAGCAACCCGCAGCGCTGCGATACTGAAATTATTTCAGCCCTGGAAGGGATTCAAACCCGGAACGCCGTAGTGGCAGGCGAGAACTCTAACCACTGCGCCGCGAGGTTGTGTGTGTGTGTGTGTGTGTGTGTGTGTGTGTGTGTGTGTGTGTGTGTGTGTGTGTGTGTGTGTGTGTGTGTGTGTGTGAGTGTGACTGTGTGTGTGTGTGTGTGTGTGTGTGTGTGTGTGTGTGTGTGTGTGTGTGTGTGTGTGTGTGTGTGTGTGTGTGTGTGTGTGTGTGTGTGTGTGTGTGTGTGTGTGTGTGTGTGTGTGTGTGTGTGTGTGTGTGTGTGTGTGTGTGTGTGTGTGTGTGTGTGTTGTTCGTATAAATAAATCAAAACCTAACGAGTGAACAAATAGGCATATATCAAAATAGATACATAAACAAATGAATATACTAAATAATCGAATTTAAAACGAGATCCTGAGCTTTTCTCTAAATTCGTATATAAATTTCCTGAACTTGAAAATATAAAAATGAGGAAAATAAAACTGTCCGCACCCGGAGGCGTCAAGAAAAAAAAGAAAGAAAAAAAGGGACCTTTTCACTTAAATCCTTGAGCTATTCAGAACTAATTATGCTTTGAATTGCAGAGTGGCTTCATTTAAACCAGTCATTATCCCAGTTAACCTCTTCAGGTAGGCGACTCATTCAACACATCTTTTTCCCTCGCTGTCATAAGATGAGTTTATTCGTCTAAAGGTTGCATTTCGAGCAGATTAGGCCTTTGATCGATCCAGTCCCCAATCTGACTTCAAATCGCCAGCTTCAGATGAATAAAAACGCCTCTCGTCAGCCACAACAAATCGTCCAGTGAACGTCCCCGCATTGAAAGGATCAAATGGCTAATCCTTTAACAACGCTTACAATATAATGATTATCATCCTTGCCACTGAGCAATTTCATTCACAAAATGCCTATTGGTCATTCAACACTCAAACGCTGATTTTACTTATATATATATATACCTATAGATATATATACATATACATATATATATATATATATATATATATATATATACATGTGCGTGTGTGTGTGTGTGTGTGTGTGTGTGTGTGTGTGTGTGTGTGTGTGTGTGTGTGTATGTGTGTATGTTTGTGGGTGCGTGTGTATGTGTATGTGCGTGTGTATGTGTGTCTGTGCGTGTGTGCATATGCGTTTGTGTCTGTGTGTGTGTCTGAGTGCGTATGTGCGTGTGTGTGTGTTCCTGTGTGTTTCTGTGTGTAGATATATATGTATATATGCAAACACACACACACACACACGCACACACGCACACACACACCAACACACACACATACATACACACGTACACACACACATACACACAAATACACACACGCGCGCGCACACACACACACACACGCACATGTATGTATATATATATGTATATACATACATATATATATATATATATATATATATATATATATATATATATATATATATATATAAATATATACATCACTGGTGAAAAATGTAGTAACACATTTGTCAATCACAACTGACACCACAGCCGGAAGAAAGAGTTGAATAATCGAATGTATATATTTCGATTGCTGACTGCAGTCCTCTTCAGCAGTCCAAAGTGGGAGGAGGATGCTATCTTAAATAGCAACCTCTTACAAAAAAGGAACTTGGGAAAGAGTAAATATCACTACCCTCACTTTCTAGTGACCTGAAGATGACAGGAGATCGGGTCAAGGGGAGGGAGAGGATACCTGTTAACATTCGTTTATTAATGAATAATCCTGATATTATGTCTGGGGTCCATTGACCCTTCGAAATATTCATAGTGGACAGATAGTCTATTAAAGTGGATTCCACCATTTTCCTTCTAAACTCACAACCAGATTTGTAAATAAGTTCAGATTTGTCCCAATCCATCCGGTGATTTAATTTATTCACGTGTTGGAACACGGCTGAACTCTCTTGGCCATACTTGATTGACCTTTTATGCTCATTCAACCTTGTCCTTAGGTCTCTCCCCGTCTGGTCGATGTATACTAAGTTAACATCTTTACACGGAAGGGAGCAAACCCCTGGGATATGATCTTCTTTCAACCTCTAATGAATATTGACAACTTTTTTATTAATAGAATTCAGATAATTATTAACTAAATTTACATTACCTTTTGGGGGAAAAATTGGACAAATGGCGAAATACTGGATTCAATAACCATAGAAAAAGATCTAGGAGTTTTAATACCAAATGACTTGAAGCCAAGTCAACATTGCTCAGAAATTTTTAAAACAGCAAATAAGTTGCTTGGCTTCATTGGATGAGTCTTCGAAAATAAATCAGAAAAAAATATTGCTAAACCTCTATAATTCCTTGGTCCGTCCCCATCTCGAATACTGTGTGCAATTTTGGTCTCCATCCCCATACTACCAGAAAGATATTAATAAATTAGAAAGAGTGCAACGGAGAATGACCAAAATGATACCAAGGCTGAGAAATCTGCCGTATGAAGAAAGTTAAAAGTCTAAACTTATTCTCACTTTCAAAAAGAAGAATGCGAGAAGATTTGATTGAGGTTTTTAAAATGTTCAAAGGCTTTGACAACATCAATGTCAAAGATTACTTCTTATTAGACCAATCAAATACAAGAAGACATCACGATTTTAAAGTAATTGGCAAAAGATTATCTTCGAAAGAAAGTAAGCACTTCTTCTTTAACAGGGTTGTTAATGTATGGAATTCGTTACCTTCCACTGTCGTTGAAAGTAACACAATAACAACATCTAAAAATCGCTTAGATAAATACTTGGAATATAATCCGCAAATAAAATATCATCCTTTGCAATAAAAGATATAACAACCCGGCATTTAATTGCAATTGGATAGGATAGTGGTAGCAGTAGTGTTAGTTCATCCTCTATCGCCTAGTTGCCCTGCTTTCTTAATTGTGGTTTAGTTTAGTTACCACAAACAGCCTCGTTAGGGCCAGTAGGCCTGCTGTTTGTTCTTCCTTTGTGTTCCTTTGTGTTCCTTTGTAGTATCGGAGAAACATAATACGAGCAGAAGTACAGATGCATCCGTATCTTTTGACCACTGTTTGTGGTTTATACATATAAAAATGTGTGCTGCTTTACTTGTCGCATCCACACAAATTACTACACCAACCAACACCAAAAACTTATTTTACGAATTCCTTAGATAATCTTCACAAAGAAACGAGATACATCGGATGGCGATTTGCATCAACACTCAACCGTGAATATTCATTCGATCTACAAAGTCTACATCTCATTCATCGTCAAATTGAAGACACGGTAATCCGCTCTGTGACCTTCCTGAGAACGAAATTCTGATCACTTGAAATGATGACTACGACTCCTGTTCTCTGAGACGTGAAATTAACAATTACGAAAGCTGTAAATTTACGAATTACGATCAAAGATGCGTAGTAGGAAAGAGACAGCCTATTACCGAAGGAATCGCCCTGGCAAGAATTCAAAGTTACCTGTGGTTAATTGATCATTAAGATAACCTCCATGGACATAAAGATTGGGTTGATGAGCATAATGGACTGAATGCTTGGCTACCCACACACCAAAATAGCAATATAACTTGTTCAGCTATCTTGCCGAAAATTTACAAACGAACAAAAATGTTTTTATCCTTAAGAGGAATGCATGCACTCACAAAAA
>NC_134812.1:36297097-36307097 GCF_046742065.1 Oratosquilla oratoria
GGGAAGGGAAGGGAAAAGAAACAATGAAGAACGACGGGAAAAGAAGGGATGAGAGGAGGGAGCGAGGGGAGGTAAGGGAAGAAAGTAGCTGGGAATGAAACAAAACGAAGCGGAACGAGAGGGCAGGATGGTGGGTGCGTGGGAGTTAGCTTCCTACCATACAATAACCTTGTTCTATACAAATGTCCATTACCTTGTATCGAAATATGTGGCCTAGTGGCAGAGGAATGGGAACCTGAAGGAAGAAGACCAAGGGGGGGACCCCGCATGCGCTGGATCCAGAACATCAAGGACGCGATAGAGAGGAGAGGAAGTGATGTGCAGGCAGTGGAAGAAGAACAACTCCACCAGAACAAAAGAAATTGACGTCTTCTTGCACAGCTGGACCACTGACAGGAGATAAGCCTCTTTCACACTAGGCAACTAGTGACCGTCACTAGTTGCCTACCATTATTTTAAATTGAGCCTTTCACACTACGTCACTGCGGTTGCTCGGCTGCGCAACAGGCTATGGCTGTTGCCCGCTTCGGTAACAAGTGACCGTCACTGGCAGTTGCCGTCACCGACCGTCTCTTTTTCTTGACTAGCAAAGCCAACAGAAGCACCTCCTCCATTGATGCCATTCTTTTGACTAATGAGATGATGAGAAAGGATTCCACAACTCGGTGACAGTCACTGGTTGCTTGCAGTTTCCCGAGACTTTCACACTAGGCAACTAGTGACCGCCACTAGTGACGGTCACCAGTTGCCTAGTGTGAAAGGGGCCTAACAGGAGTTTGGTGAGAAGGTGAGAAGTGGCAAAGGATGTTGGGCAGCGAGTCGTAGTACTGTCCTAGGCTATCTTGAGTGATTTCCCTATGAACCAGAGTCAAGCGGCATTCTTTTATGACTGGAGAATAATATTCAGTCAAATAAGAATTCAGATAACTTTTAATATCTATTATTCCTCTACTTTAGGATACGTTCGTAAAATTTCTATCTAACCGTCTCTATAAATCCCCATTTTTGGCGAGTAATTGTTCTCAAAATATAGTAGGATGTGTGGGGAACTCCATCCGCAATAGAAGGGAAAATTAAAAACAAGTCGAGTTAAATAAAAATGGTCTATGGGTGAGTGAGAAGAAGAAAACCTCAAAAAAATGGGGTGGGGGGAGAATGGAATTTCAAGGATAACTATTTGGGGAATATAGGACCGCCAATTTGGTAGGGAAAAATGAGCAGAAATAAAAAAAAGTCATATAAAAAGAAAAGTAAAATAAATAAGAAAAAAGAGAAAATAAAAAAATAAAGGAAAGAAGAAGAAGGAGAGAGAGAGAGAGAGAGAGAGAGAGAGAGAGAGAGAGAGAGAGAGAGAGAGAGAGAGAGAGAGAGAGAGATCGCCTCATTGGCCTACCCTCCAACGTTATCCATACAAAGCCCTCAGCGTAACTCCGCCTTCAAATAAACATCACTGATTACTCGTGCCTCGCAAATAGACGCCGGCAGGTGAAAGCGAGCCGAAAGGGCTCAGCGCCTTCCGTAGTCTGTGTCCGCGGTTTCACCGAAGGCCGAGGCGCGAACGGCTGTCTAAGCGCGCGCGCGGCGACAATCAAATAAACGTGTTTGTGTGAGAGGAGCGGGAGAGCGGACGGAGGAGAGGCAGAAAAATGTGTACACAAACACTGACTGCACCCGTTATGGTTCTTGACGAAAGATAAACATGCACAAGTTGGACGTCAAGGCTGTAAGGACAATCTAATACATACATGAATGAGTTTATATTACGTGAAAAAAATACCATGGAGTTGTGAATCTTCACGATAAATAAAGGAAGAACATATTGCCTGAAGACGGAGAAGACAGTTTTGCTGTCAGTGGGATGAAATAGTGAGAACTATCTTGGTGAGGTGGTCTGTATATGGCTGCACAGAAACGCTAAAGGGAGGTCAAGCTATCATCGCTGACTTGCCGAGTGATTTCCCAAAGGTTCACACTTCGGATTCTCCCTAATGCATGATCATTTCTTAAAATACAATTGAATTGGCCTTGTATTACCTCTAAAAGCGACCCTGTGCGCAGGCCTTGGAGGTATCAATGTCACATTTGTTTGAAAAAATATGAATAAATAAATCATGATAGCAATAAAATGATGATGAATATCATGGTAACTACAATTACCACCAAAAGTTCTGATACCTATCTAATCTGACCTTGCGGTGACTTTGCACCAATTTGCAAAATTTTCGCTGTGTGTTGTCACTTTGTCAATATATTCGTTGTCTTACAGTGAAGTATCACTACATTTGGGGTGGAGGAGCTTTGGTGGGGTTTTAAGAGCGCGATTGCTTCACTTTATAGTTTCGGTGTGGTGTGGAGGAGCTTTGGTGGGGCTTTAAGAGGGCGATTGCTTTTCTTTATAGCTTTGGTGTCATAGCCCAAATGATGCCACGGTCTGCCCAACAAAACTAAGATGCAAAATGAATAAATAAATAAATAAATAAATAAAATAAGATAGTGTTTGGGAATTTTAGCTTTCCTATTCCTAAGATAGTAACCAGCATATTATTAAACCACGTGCCTGTTCTGTGATTTATTAGCACACACACACACACACACACACACACACACACACACACACACACACACACACACACACACACACACACACACACACACACAACGTAAATACATACATACATATATATGCATGTATGTATATATGTATACAATGTGGAAATGTATATTAAAGCACATATACTTAGCAATGTTGTATTTTGCACACATATAGGTGAGTTGATAGGATAGCTTATGGCGAGTATACATTTCGCTGTGATGCTGACGACGGAAAATTAAACATTACGGGAAAAAAAAAACAGAATACCGTCCTACAGAGAGCACCACAGAAATGAAAAAAGTAAACTAAAAAAAAAAAAAAAAAGGAGAGAGAGAGAAAAAAGCATCACACTAACATACCTTCATTTCCGTTCAGACCACGAAGCGCATTATCCATGTGGGGCTAGAAAAATAAAAGAAAGAATATATATAAATATATATAAGAACTCCAAAAATTTACATTGATTTTGAAGCATACACTTCTCACCACTGTAACACCCTTAACATGCTTTATTCTGTTCAACTTCAGACTCGTTCGCCCCTCACAGGAATGCCACTGAAATGAAGGGGGTTAAACAAGAATTTGGTGAAAATGTAAACAAAACCAACCCAACAAAACCCAAGGAAAACCTTCTCACCGTGAAGGCTAAAAAGTATGACAGTTGTATTTTTTCCCCCTTTTTTTGGGTCAGTCCCTACAAGATAATAAATAATTAAATAACAGCAGCAACACGTCATTCCTATTTATAGACAGGGTGACAAATGGAAGACGTTCTCGGATTCATATGGAGTATGACCCAAGTCGCCCTCTCAGCTGAATAAAATCGTTTGCCTTTTATTAGAATAAAAATATATTAAAAAACGTTTCCATGCAAGCGCTCATGTGTGTGTGTGTGTGTGTGTGTGTGTGTGTGTGTGTGTGTGTGTGTGTGTGTGTGTGTGTGTGTGTGTGTGTGTGTGTGCGTGTGCGTGCGTGTGCGTGTGTGTGCATGTTTGTATGGATATACGAGTATGTATGCATGTGTAGGAGCGCGAATGTGTACGTGTTGAAAAGTTTAATAACTGATCCAATCCCAAGGTGAAATATTTTACATTGTGTCTTCATCCATGCATATCCATTGTGGGACCATCGACCTATCCTTTGGGCGACGATACAGCTATTTACACCCAATGGAGCCTTTGATCCACAGAAGTAAGCAGAGAAACCTTTCGTGAAGGGGACCAGGGGGGGGGGGGGCTTCAGGCTATCTCAATTACCTTCATAAGGATGATAAAGACCTTGAAAGAATTTATTATCGCCAATAAAAAATGGATTCATTCGACCGAATGAGAATGATCCCATCAAAAACATAAAGATAAACTCTTACAACTACTAGCAATTTCAGCTATATATATACATTTAAACCTGAAACAAAAATAACACATAACTGAACAAATAACAGAGTAAAACATATACAGTAAAATGGAAATAAAATATGTAATCAATTGTTAAACTCATACAATAACAGGAGAGCATCCTGCAGAGAATTTCGAGCTGTCTTCAGTTCGGGGACCATATTTTGACAATTTTGTTCCGGTTATCATTTTTTTTTTTTTTCTTTTTTTAACTGCAGGCCGAACACTGCACTGAGAGTGCTCAAGCGGAACGCGTATTCAAAGTTTTTATCGAATATGACCTCCAGTCGACCATATTAAGAACAAAGCAGGCATGTGTGCTAAAGTTACTCTCAAATTCCGATGGGCCGAATCATTAAACCTTATCTGATTATAATATATATACATATGTATATATATACATGTATATACATATATATATGCATGAGAAATCACATAAACTCGTAATTCTAAATATGCGGAAAAACCACAAAGGAAAAATAAAAACTGATAACCAAGCGCTTTCGTCTATTCAGACATCCTCAGGGTACATGTACCCTGAGGATGTCTGAAGAGACGAAAGCGCTTTGTCATCAGTTTTTCTTTTTCCTTGGTGGTTTTTCCGCATATACATATGTATATATACATGTATATATATATATACATACGTATATATACATGTATATACATACATATGTATATACACATGTATATATATACATATGTATGTATGTATGTATGTATGGAAGACAAATGAATGGCAGCGCGGTGAGCTGAACACAGACAACAGTTGTAGTTTTATTCACTGACGTTTCGTCCTTACCAGGACATTCTCAAAGTACATACAATCTCAGAAAATGAACAGCTTACATAATTCATCCTTGCCGTGTTCCTCTCCCTCCATACTCTCATCCGTTCTCAACACTTCCCATGTGACTCCGACCATGCCGCTTCTCCCTCCGTTCTCAATCGTCCTTTTGACCTCCTTGATAATTAAAGTGCCTGCAGCCCCTGCTAATCTTATAAACTCTTCCCTATGGTTGATGCAGGGGTGGGAAGTAATGTAGGCTGCCTCCACTATTTTTCTTTTCGTTTTCTCTAGACCTTTGTGGAGCACTTCTATCTTGTTCCAATCTGGAAGATGGTCACATTAATCTAAATGAACCACTAGAGAGTTGGAGGTTCTGTGAGCTCTGACGTCATTTTTGTGTTCATATGTCCTCAGCTCCACTGATCTTCCCGTCTCTCCATAATATCCTAACGGACAACCACCACATGGTACATTGTAGATCGCACCTTTCGCCATACCTTTTTCTGATTTATTTCTATTCTTATTCCTGACCTCTTCTAATTTCGTACCCGTGGAAAAAGCAACGCTCACACCCGCTTCTGTGAAAATATGTCCCAACTCCTCCGCGTACTTCGAGTTGGGGACGGACAAAAACCCAGCCCTGCCTTCTCCGGACCGGTTGTCCTTCTTTCTCATTATTACCGTTACTTTCTTTCTCAATCTGTGCAGTAGTCCTTCCGGGTATCTTAGTTTAGTGAACACTTTGAATATATATTTAATTTCATCCTCTAAAAACTCTTCCCTGCAAATACGGTACGCCCTTAAGAAAAATCCTATAACCACTCCGTTTTAATTTTGTTACTATGCGCTAAGTAGAGATGATGATGTGATTCATTTCAAAAGGACGATTGAGAACGAAAGGAGAAGCGGCATGATCGGAGTCACATGAGAAGTGTTGAGAACGGGTGAGAGTATGGAGGGAGAGGGACACGGCAAGGATGAATTATAAAAGCTGTTCACTTTCTGAGATTGTATGTACTTTGAGAATGTCCTGGTTAGGACGAAACGTCAGTGAATAAAAATCCAACTGTTCTCTGTGTTTAGTTCACCACCCTTCCACTCATATACATGTATATATATATATATATATATATATATATATATATATATGTATATATATGTATATATATGTATATATATATGTATATGTATATATGTATATACATATATATATACATACATATATTATATACATATATTATATATATATATATATATATATATATGTAGGGGGGTGGATAAAGGTACCTTTAGTGTCCGTCAGCTGCGTCCCAGCGGATGGGCACCACTGATTCTCATCCATCTCCTAAATCTCTCACGTGTTGGCTCGAAGCGCCACACCCCGGTACACCGCCTCAGCTGACGAGGTAAACTATGTGAGGGGATTTTTTTTACACTGCACCACTATACCTGCAGGTTGAGATATTCAGAATACCCCTGCCGTTTTCGTGTGGATAGGGCCCTTAGCCTTGGTCGGCAACCTACCAAGGAGAGAGTGGACTCCGAATTATTACCTCTGCTGTCTTGTAGGCATCCTCTTTAGGAAATGACTCGGGAGGAAACCCTAATGAATCCGGATGCTAAGGATGAGTTCTACGTGAACCTCGCATCCACCATCAGTAACATCCCCAACACTGAACAACTTGTTCTCTTGGGCGACTTCAGTGCCAGTGTAGGTGCAGACATCAACTCATGGCCATCTTGCCTTGACCCGTTTGGAGTTGGAAAACTGAACGAAAACGGATAGAGGATGCTCGAGTTTTGCGCCTTTCACAACCTGTGCATCACCAACTCCTTCAAGACAAAACTTCAACAGAAGGTCTCCTGAAGACACCCTCGCTCAAAACACTGGCACCAACTGGATTTGATCCTAGTCAGGCGTGCCACCATCAAGAACGTACTCCAAACACGATCTTACCATAGCGCGGACTGTGATACACACCACTTCCAGGTATGCTGTAAGATCAGGCTGCAACCCAACAAGTTCCATGCAAAGAAACCAGGGATCCCATGCACTGACGTCAGAAGATGACCCAGTCAGATCTCGTAGATCAGTTGACAGAGGTATTTGAGAAGGACTATGATGCATCGCAGTCCGGAGACACCGCTACAGAAAAGTGGGAACTCTACGAGACACCATCCACTACACAGCCCTGGCTACCTTCGGGAAAAAACCTGCAAGTCAAATGAGTGGTTTGAAGCCAAGGCATAAGAGATGACCCCCGTTATCGATGCCAGGCGCACCGCACTAGTCGAGTACAAGTGGTCACCCACTGAGGGGAATCTAAAGATGCTCACGGCTGCCAGGAGCGAGGTCCAGCAAATTGCCAGGCGCTGCGCCCACAAGTACTTGAAAATACTCAGTGAGAGGATCCAGACGGCTGCTACAACGATCAACATTAGAGGGATGTACAATGGCATCAAGAAGGTACTGGGACCAAAACACAGCAAGGCGCCTCCCCTTAAATCCGTCACTGGAGAAACCATCACCGTCCAAGGTCAGCTGATGGCTAGATGGGTGGAACATTATTCCGATCTCTACTCCAGAGAGAACACTGTGGCCCCCTCAGCCCTGGACGCCACTGAGTGCATGCCAGTCATGGAAGAACTCGATGCAGAGCCAACCATTGGTAGTTTGGCAACAGGAAAGGCACCAGCTAGCAACAGTATTCCCCCAGACCTCATCAAGCACTAGACTACCCTACTGCAGCCTCTCCACCAAGTCCTCCCCAGTGCTGGAGAGAGGGAGCTGTGCCGCAAGATATGAGAAATGCCAAGATCGTTACCCTATACAAGAATAAGGGCGAGAGGAGCGACTGCAACAACTACAAAGGTATCTCCAACTCAGCATTGTAGGCAAAGTCTACGCTCGGGTTCTCCTGATCCGTCTGCAGAAGCTGGCTGAACGTGTTTATCCGGAATTATAGTGTGCCTTCCGAGCTAAAAGGTCCACGGTAGACATGATTTTCTCTCTCCGTCAACTCCAGGAGAAGTGTAGAGAGCAGCGAACGCCCCTGTACGTCGCATTTATCGACCTCACCAAGGCCTTCTACCTTGTCAGCAAAGATGTTCTTTTCAAGGTTCTCAGAAAGATCGGCTGTCCCCCAAAACTGCATAGCTTAATCGAGTCTTTCCACTCCAACATGACGGGGACCGTACAGTTCAATGGCAACATCCCCTAGTCCTTCAACATACACAGCGAGGTCAAACAAGGATGCGTGTTCGCCCAACTCTCTTTGGGATCTTATTCGCTCTCCTCCTGAGGCACGCATTTGGCACAGCACAAGAGGAAATATACCTGGGGACCAGATCAGATGACATGATCTTCAATCTTGCTCGCTGTTCGCTGATGACGCAGCAGTACTGTAGTGACACACAACCAACGGGAACTGCAGTTGCTGACAGGCCGCTTTTCCCAGGCCTGCAAAGACCTCGGGCTGATCATCAGTCTGAAGAAGATCAACGATCTAGGCCAAGACACACCTGCACCACCAGTCATCATCATCAACGACCATGATTTCGATGTTGTTCACCAGTTCACGTACCTTGGATCCACCATCACCGATATATAATCCCCCCCTTGACGCTGAGATCGACAAGAGGATCGGGAAGGCAACCACAACACTCGCTCGCCTCACATCATGAGTGTGGACTAACCCCAAACTGACCGTGAAGACAAAGATGGTTGTGTACAGCGCCTGTGTCCTCAGCACTTTGCTATAAAGCAGCGAGACATGGACCACATATGCCCACCAGGAGAAAAGGGTCAATTCCTTTCACCTCAGAAGCCTTCTATTCATACTTGACATCTGGTAAGGCAAGATGACCAACATTGACGTCCTGTCTCGCACTGGCCTTCCCACTATGTACACCTTGTTGATACAACATCGGCTGCGCTGACCAGGTCACGTTTGGTGCATGGAATATGCCCCAATCCCAAAAGACATCCTCTACGAAGAATTTACCACAATACAGAGAAGCTTAGGCTCCCCGGCAGCTGAAGTACAAGGATGTGTGCCAAAGAGACATGAAGGCTCTGGACATCAACATCAACTCCTAGGAGGACATCGCGGCCGACCGCACCAGCTGGAGAAGCACGCTTCACAAACAGCTGCTGACTTGTGGAGAGAAGCTGTCTGCTGTGCCAGCAGATAAGCGAGCTCGCAGAAAGGAAACGACAATCGACAGACCAGAATCAACACACAGATTCCACCTATGCGAATGTGACTATCACTCTCACATCGGTCTATAGTCATATGAGGCGCTGCTCAAGCCGAGCAGTCTGGAAAACTAACGGACGGATATATTGGTCAGTCATGACCGACGGAGGCCGATGATGATGCATCTATGTGTGTGTGTGTGTGAATTACTATGGTCTTGGATCACATGTTGGACTCATGAACGACAGTTATCACCCTCCCAGATGTGAGCTCAGTGCTCATATATGATCTAGGGGTGATGCTGTGACCTTACACACACACACACACACACACACACACACACACACACACACACACACACACACACACACACACACACACACACACACACACACACTCGTGGGCGGGGAGTTGTGTGTGTGTGTGTGTGTGTGTGTGTGTGTAAGGTCATAGCATTACCCATAGATCGGTCATACGAGCTCTGAGCTCTCTTCCGGGAGGGAAATAGCTGTCAATCACGAGTCCAACACGTGATTCAAAGACCAAGGTGAATACACACACACACACTCAACTCTCCGTTCACAAGAGTTGGACTACCATCTCGTAGCGCAGTGATACTGAAATTATTTCAGCCCTGGGCGGGATTCGAGCTCAAATCGCTGGAATGGCTGTTGCGAATGCTACCACTGCGCCGTCGAGCAGGGTGTGTGTGTGTGCGTGTGTGCGTGTGTGTGTGTGTGTGTGTGTGTGTGTGTGTGTGTGTGTGTGTGTGTGTGTGTGTGTGTGTGTGTGTGTGTGTGTGTGTGTGTGTGTGTGTGTGTGTGTGTGTGTGTGTGTGTGTGTGTAAGTGTGTGTATGTAAGTGTGTGTATAGGAATGCGTGTATGTGTGCGTGCAGCCGTGTGTGCATGCATCCGTGTGTGTTGCATCCGTGTGTGTGTGTCTGTGTCTGCATGTGTCTGTGTATGTGTGTCTGTGAGTGTGTATGCATGTGCATGTGCATGTGTATCTGAGCATTTGTGTGT
>NC_134812.1:36312097-36314597 GCF_046742065.1 Oratosquilla oratoria
TCAAAATCCAGTTTGCTATTTCATCTGGTCCATGTGATTTTCTAACATCTAGATTACTCAAGTGTTTCAATATTTCATTCTTTGTTACTTCTATTTCTTTCATGGGGGGGACTTTCTCTTTCCATTCGATCTCTTCAGGTTGTATGTTCTCTCTTGTAAACACTGATTTAAAATGTTTGTTCATAATTTCTGCCATTTCTAATTCCTCTGTATATTCAACTCCTCCTTGCCTTAATTTTTCCAAATCTTGTTTGTTTTTCAGTTTGTTGTTTACAAATCTGTAAAATAGTTTTGGTTGATCTTTACACTTTTCTATGATATCTTTTTCATATTTTCTCTTTTCCTCTCTGCACGCTTGTACATATTCATTTCTATAACAAGTATATATTTTCCACTTTTCAGGTCTTTTGTCCTTTCTCCACTTAGTCCAAGCTTTATCTCTTTTGTCTTTTAACTCCTCACAACTTTTGCTGTACCAACATTTTATATATTTCTGTTCTTGTTTTTGTCTTGGGACATACTGTTTCACTCCTTTTTTATATTTTTTTTCAAAATATTCCATTTCTCTTCCACTGTTGTTCCTTCTTTGTATATTCCTTCCCAGTTTTCTTTTTGAAAGAATTCTCTTATTTTATCAAAGTTTGTTTTTTCATACATCATTCTTCCTTTTCTATATTGTTCATTTCTTTGCATGTATTTTTCCTCATTTAATTCCAGTTCAATCAATATATGGTCACTTTTACTTATTGGTGTTTTATATTCAATCTTTTCCACTATTCCAGGTTCAGATGTGATTATTAGGTCCAGTCTCGATGGTTCTTCTTCATTTCTATACCTAGTGTTCTCCTGTATCCACTGTGTCATTGTATGATCAACAATCATCTCGAGTAGAACATTTCCCCATGAGCCGTCTCCACCCTTTGCTGTCATCTCTTCCCAGCAGACTTCTTTGCAATTAAAGTCGCCCATCATAACTATTCTTCCTCCATCTTCCATTATCTTATTTAATGTTATCTTTGTGTCCTCTAACATACTTTTATGTTCACTCACTTCCCACGAGGCTGTTTTCGGAGGCACATAATTCACCACGAACTTTCTGTTCTTCTTATCTCTATCTTCCACTTCGATCATAATCATTTCTACTGGATTCTTTCCATATGTAACACTCTTCACATTTATACCCTTCTTAGTCAGGATCATAACTCCACCCCCTTGTTTTGTCTCTCTGTTTCTAATCCAATAATTATATGCATCATTGTCTACACTGTTGGGTGGTAGTTCACCTTTTAATTTCGTTTCCACGATTCCCATTATGTCCGGTTCTTTTTCCTTCAGATAATCATTCAGCTCATTCAATCCTGTTATTAATCCATCTATATTTGTGTAAGACACTCTTAGTTTTCTGTCACTTCCACTTTCTGTTTCATTCCTACTTGTTGCCCTTTTCCCTCTTGTGTTGTGTGTCCAGTGTTCCTCGTCATATGGGTTTCTTTCTTCCTCAATTTCAATAGGTATCTGTTCCACGGCCTCCCTCTGATTACATAGAAGTTTTCCTGGTCCTTCTCCTCTGAATTTTTCTTTTCTGCTTCCTCCCTAAGGTCCTTATCTCTTTTCCTCTCTTCCTTAGTCATATCATGGGTTACCCCTACTTTCTTAAATATGTCTGCGTAACTTGATTTAGAATCTTTTAGCCTATACAGATTCCTCATAATTCTTTCCTTAATATTTCCTTTCAGAAATGTGTGTGTGTGTGTGTGTGTGTGTGTGTGTGTGTTTGTGTGTGTGTGTGTGTGTGTGTGTGTGTGTGTGTGTGTGTGTGTGTGTGTGTGTGTGTGTGTGTGTGTGTGTGTGTGTGTGTGTGTGTGTGTGTGTGTGTGTGTGTGTGCTTGAGAAAGAGAAAGAGAGAGTACGAAAGAGAGAGAAAGAGAGACACGGTGAAGGAGGTGGAAGAGCTTGGTGAGGGTTCCATCAGCGACGAATTCTCTGGAGAGAAATAACGGCCAGTAGAGAAACGCGATAAAGGTGGGCCAAGGGTCCCTGTGGGTCTACAGAGTCAGATAATTGACGCCCTCAGTTCTACAGTACAATATTCCTTTTTCGCGACTCGCTGTGGCATGAATACGATGGATCCCGCTTCGTAAGTACAAAGCCGTTTCCATCCCCTATGGCAACCGGAGATTGATACTTGTCTGCCTGTCTACATGCAGTTGAAAGCCTTGTATAAGATAATATAAACCACTTATGTATTCGAGGATATCTATCTATTGGGATGTGACTTCCAAAGGACCGTCACTGTCTCCAGTAACCAAGAAACAAGGCCTTTCGGGCAACTACCAACACCTGGCGAGACAATAGACCTCTCCAGCCTACTCTACCAACAATTCCCAACCAGCATATGCCACTTGTAAATAATGTATATAAAATTAGAATTTTGGCAACTCCTCGAGTTTTCCTCGGAGGTTGCTCTTATTTGTAAGAGAGAGAAGACTGAAACATTAAA
>NC_134812.1:36322097-36329597 GCF_046742065.1 Oratosquilla oratoria
CACACACACATATATATATATATATATATATATATATATATATATATACTCATACATATATATATACATATATATATATATATATACTCATATGTATATATATATATATACTCATATATATATATACTCATATATATATATATATATATATATATATATAGATAGATAGATAGATAGATAAACTGTGCTCAACCTGGTTATGAAGCATCTTGTGTCCTTTCCATGTTTACTAGCTTGTCTACTACTTTATGTATATATATCCACCTATGTCTCTGTCACTTTGTATTCCTTGATAATGTCTTAAATAGACGGAAACGTTCTTCGGACTAATTTCTTATTTCCCAGTGTTTTTTTTCTTTTCTGCAAACTATTTTCACGTGTGCCTTGTGAATTACTGATATAAATACATATATAAATATATATATATATATATATATATATATATATATACATATATATATATATATATACATATGTACATACATATACATATATACACACACACACACACACACACACAATATATATATATATATATATATATATATATATATATATATGCCGACATACTTGCACACATATACGGTCATATAAAATGTATTACAACACATGAAAGAGTTGCTTTATGATGAGAGAATCTAATGCTGATTAGTAATCATGCAGCTTAATAAAAATACATTCCTCTGACAGCTGTGAGCTTCAAGCATCCAAAGAGAAGAAAGCATCGGGGGACAGGAATAAAACCTACCATCTTTAGGTCAATGAATCATTGGCAAGGATGATGAAGTACTAGGTAATTTCAGAATAAATAAAATAAAATAAAATCAATGTTGACCCATTTTTACCACTATGGTTTAATTTATAAATTTTATTCTGGTGAGGGAGGGAGGCAGGGGAGGGGAGGGGTGGCGTGGGTGGGCCCTGGGATGAAAAATTCTTGGTTTCATATGCTATAAGGTCTGTTCCTGCTTCTTCTTGTACTGTGTCTTGCTGCATTGCTTCTGACCCAAGGCAGTGGGTAGGATACAGGGATGACCCGTCATCCATGAGGAGCTAAGATGAGAGGGGGGAAAGGGGGGTGAATGGAGTGGAATGGGTGGGAGTGGATACGTGCTCCCTCCCTTATGAGGGAGAAAAATCTCCTGGTATAGAGATAGGTAGATAGACTACTTCCGTACCAGGTGGTATAATTCCTCTTCTTCTGAATGACACCTGGCTGTTCTATTTATTCCTGGATCAGCCTCTTCAGGAAGCAAAGGGATCATGATTCATTTCAGTCAATTTCTTGCATACTGGGCTACCGACATCCTATCTTTTTATTTATTCATCTATTTATCTATTTTGTTGTTTGAATTATGTATATATTCATTCTCTCTCTCTCTCACTCTCACTCTCTCTCTCTCTCTCTCTCTCTCTCTCTCTCTCTCTCTCTCTCTCTCTCTCTCTCCCTCTCTCTCTCTCTCTCTCACTCACTCTTCCTCTCCCTTCCTCTCTCTCTCTTGCTCTCTCCTCGTTAACATCGGACGAAAGTACACTATAGTGTTTCCTCTTCCGTTCCAAAATCTCCAGATTTCACTCTGTCTAATGCCGGGCGGTCTACTCCTTTAAATATTTTGTTCTGGTAAATACTTGACGATGTTATCCAGCTTAGGATGGAGCTCAAGACAATCCCCGGAGAGACGACAGGACTCAATCAGTTTTGACTTAATACCTTTAGCATAGTGGCAAAAACTAAATATTTTATCTTATTTAACAAAAAACAATCTAAACATTGTGTGAAAAAAATTAAATTAAGAGATAAATTTCTTCAATCTGGGAATAAATCTAAGAATTGCATTTGCAGAACAAAGTATTTTAAGTAAGTGTGGAAACTACATCTACTATGAATCATACTGCCTACTATCAATCAAAATAGATAAATAGATAAATAATGAGATAGATACATAATTGAATAAATAAATGAATATGTATACATCTAATCAAACCAATGAATGAACAGATATATAGATAATTGAATCAATAAAAGAATAAATAATTGGACAAATACATATATATATATATATATATATATATATATATATTATATATATATATATATATATATATATATATATATATAAATAGGTCAAATAACTACTTGAAACAAAATGGAATAAAAAAGAATGAAATAGCATAAAATAGATTACATGGTATTTAATAAATTTAGTGCAATATGAAATAGAATTTATAGACGAACACATATAGATACATAAACAAATGAATACATCATTAGATGAATAAATGAATAAATACACAAAATAATATAACATTAATAATGATAAATTAACAAATAAATATATATTCCCCATTTTGTTGAAGGAAGTAATTCTTTACGTCACACATTTTGGGATTTCGTTCCCATGCCAGACCATTCTATTCATTTTACAAAACCTTCACTACGAAAGGAATTCAGCTGTGGGAGGACAACGCAGATCCAAGACTCACCTCCTAACCCTGGTCCTTGAACATGTTGCAATGACGCCAATTCCTGCAAGGGAAGAAAAAAATAAATTAACCTAGTAGGTACAATGATACTGCAAAATAAAGTCCAATAAATTATGCAAATCTGCATAATCATATAAATAAAAAAGCACACAAACACACACATACACACAAACACTTCATAGCCCAGCTCATATATATATATGTGTATATACATATATATATATATATATATATATATACATATATGATATATATATATATATATATGTATATACATATATATACATATATATATATTATATATACATATATACATATATATACATATACATATATATATATATGTGTGTGTGTGTGTGTGTGTGTGTGTGTGTGTGTGTGTGTGTGTGTGTGTGTGTGTGTGTGTGTGTGTGTGTGTGTGTGTGTGTGTGTGTGTGTGTGCACGCGCGCGTATACATAAGAATGCAACGTATTTGGTTTCTTCATCCGACGGGTTTAGGAAAAGATAAATTTCATGAAATGTGCACGCAGAGTCACAACCGTAAATTCTGTCGGTCAGTCATCCAATCGAACTTCACTGCTGAACAAAGAGTTCTCCTAACGTCTCCCACGTTACTTCTGCGTTACTCCTCTATCTCGTTTCTATAACTGTCTAGTCTCCGTCTTCCACGCTTATATCTCGTGGCGTCCAGCCAGTAGTACACTTGCTTCACCTCCCGTTATCCTTTCTGTACCATATTGGCCATTTTCATATCCACTCTTTTATCGCCTCCACAATATCTTTCACTCTAGTCTTCTCCCTCATCCAACTTGCCTCTTCCTGTTTTTTTATAGTTTTTCTCAATATTCTCTCCATTCCTCTCTGCCTATTCTTTATATCTGCCTGTCGCCTTTTCTACTTCCAATTTTCGTCTCCATAGATCATCGCTGAGATCATACGCTAACTGTAAATTTTGGGTGTCAGATTTACTAAGAAATTTAAAGTTAATTTTAATTCTTCTCTTCATTTAATTTTCTTCACCCTTAATAGGTTTTAGTATCTGGCCTAAATCATTATGGTTTTCAGTTTAAAGATTCACACCAATGACAGTTATGATTGCTTTCCTCTAAACTTTAAAAATCACTTTGGTTACACACTCCAAACCTACTTTGAGACTTATTTGTTGAGAATACTCAATTGACCTTGTAAATCTGCTTTACCTGAAATTTCAGTTGATTAAGATATACTCCATTGATATTTACATTTTTCCTTCCCAACATCAACTCTTAAAATCCCTTCGAGGTAACCTTTAGTAAGATTGTAGCCTGTTGTCGCACGTTTTTTTTTTTAATCTTATTATTTTTTCTTTATATTTATGCAGTCGAATGACAACAATAACGTTCGCATAAGTACTCTGCAGAACCCTGTTTGTGCATAGATTTTAGTATTGCCGTTTGTTCTACTGAATCCAAGGCCTTTTCGTAACCTACAAAAGCTAAACACTGAAATTTGTTGTATTCTGTCGTATTGCCTGCATAAGATCTGTAGTAGAATATTTGCTTCTAAAGCCTGTCTCTTCTCTTGGAAACCTCTAAATATTTGATAGAAAACTAATTGATCAGTAATTATTGATATATTTCCATCATCTTTTCTTGTGAAGTACAATCAATATAGAATTGGACGATGTTTTGTGAAGATTCTCATCACTTATACATTGGCTATACAGTATAAATGAACTAATCTAAAATGAAATTCTTCTTCTGCGTCTTTCAAGAGATTTATTGATAGGCCATATTTCGCAGATGCTTTCCTATTTTTGCTAAAGTTACTTTTTCATATGTAACTCCTGGTATACTAGTACAGTCTGCATATAAATCTACTGACTGAACTGTGGTACTTGAGGAGTAAAGCTCTTGGTAAAGTATTTCTACTATTTTCACTATTCTGCCTAGGCATTCTATAATCTCTCCACTTAAAAAAAAAAATCCACTATTTCTTCAGAATTTGTGTCTTCACCCTTCATTGTTGAAGGTGATGTATTTACTGAACATTTATTGATGTATTGGTTCGCTAAATCAGTGAGACTCCCTCAATATAATACTACCCACAGGTTATGTTTGCCGTGATATTCGTTGAAGGCCTTAACTCTTTTACAAAGAAAAATTCAAAAAGGCAAATAGATAGTAGCATGTTCCCTGTCTACCTCACTCCCCCTTGACAACACCAAACACCAGCACAATTTCATTATATTTCAAAATAAGTATCACATATTTGTTGATCAGATCTCGTTGCAAGGCTTCAAATTCATTCTGGTGACATGCCCACAATTAATTCTCTTGTATTCGCTGTAAACCATCCACGGTTTCAATTTGTAATCAGTGCAAATGTCACGGTTTGATTTGGCTTCAGTACTAATAACCGCATATGAAAATATTCTTCTAGTTGTTTATGTCAACATAGACACACACACACACACACACACACACACACACACACACACACACACACACACACACACACACACACACACACACACAAACATACACACACACATAAACATACACACACACACACACACACACACACACACACACACACACACACACACACACGACTCGATGGCGTAGTGGTAGCGTTCGCAGCCGCCACTACGGCAGTCCGAGTTCAAATCCCAACTAGGGTGAAAATAATTTCTGTATCAATGCGCTGCAAGTCGTTACTCCAACTCTCGTGGGCGGGGAGTTGGGCGTGTGTGTGTGTGTGTGTGTGTGTGTGTGTGTGTGTGTGTGTGTGTGTGTGTGTGTGTGTGTGTGTGTGTGTGTGTGTGTGTGTGTGTGTGTGTGTGTGTGTGTGTGTGTGTGTGTGTAAGGTCACAGCATTACCCATACATCGGTCATATATGAGCTCTGAATTCTCTTCCGGGAGGGAAATAGCTGTCGATCACAAGTCCAACACGTGATCCAAGACCATAGTGAATCACACACACGCACGCACGCGTACACACCGTGTATAGTTTGCTGCTGAGTAAAAAGAAAGGGAATTAAGGAGTCTCAACCGCTTTAGGGCAATGTATACCTTCAAGTTATTATTATAAAATAGGATATACTATTATAATTTTTATCTATTTTTCTTTTATTTATTTATCATTATTATAATTTTTTCCGCATCCGACCTAGTTATGAACCAAAAGGTCTCCTGTCGGAATGCTTCTCTTTTTCTAATCCTTTGTAAACCTTTGAAAAAAAAAGAATGCAATGCGATTGCATAGGTACAAGATACCGTGACTAAATCCTTGTATTTGTGCCCTGGCGAATCATGCTCTTGTTCTAGCTTATTCCTAGTTATTTCATTCAGTAGCATAACCTAAATCCAAATCCAAACTAGAGGGAGTTTGTGGTTTTAATGAAAACGTACAGCTATTAAATAAAGGCATCAGGAATTCACACGAACAACACACTGTATGTATACCACACTATTGGTGGATTTACTCTTATGCATTCTGAAAATTTTATGTGAATTCACTCATAAAGTCTACTGATGAATGATGATATATTCTCGTTGGATAAGTTACATTTGAACGTTAAAAATAAAACATGCTGACACAATTCTGAAGGATAATATGCACACTCTACATAAAGGTTATATATTTCTAATTAATGTCAGGTGAAGATTTCCAGCTCCTGTAGAACGCCTAGTGATATTTAAAAAATCCTTTGTTCTCAATAGTATCAACATAAGCAACCAAGTCCTAACCTTGAGATAACGTGGCTGTTTAATCGTACACGTTTTCATATATTGTGCTTAGAACTTCAGGAATTGCATGTTGTAATAATAAAACCTATCTTTATATCTACCTATCTACCCCGTTCATCTAAATAAGGCGAAGATTCTTTCGCTAATTATTCTTTGTTTGTTATCCTCAAATTTGTTGGAATTACTACTTTCATATCGGAAAAAAAAACATGAAAGGGCAAAAAATGTACTTCGAAAAGTCTGGAAGCTACAGATAAAAAATTAACATAATAACAACAAAATTTGCTTTATTTACGACAAAGTTGTATGAGCATTTAGAGTGTTAGTGTCTAAGACATTCTCATACGAAGACCCTTTCAAGGTTTACGTCTACATCGCCCACCCCCCGAAAAAAATCCTTGTAACATTCCAAAGATCAATACAGATTCATAAGTTAAGGTTATATAAAGTAGGCGTATTAATAACTTTTGTTGGGCGTGTGTGTTTCGGAGTCCTTTGTAGGTGCAAGCCACGACGCCGAAGCTCTTTGGAAACCTGTTTTGTCGTTTGTCGTAACTCGTCTGTGAACCAAACACGCATAGGGTAGTGAGTATCCATTATGTATTTAGACCCTGAATATCCGGATCCAAAGAAGATAACATATTAATCTCAGCAATAAATGTCCAAATGAATTATGAAACCAAATATCCAAGAATGTTTCCACAACGGCGCCTGTGTTTCTTTTTTCAGAGAGGCAGGGTAAGATGGAGTGAGAGAGAGAAAGAGAGTTCGGGAGTAAAAGTTAAAGAGAGAGAGAGAGAGAGAGAGAGAGAGAGAGAGAGAGAGAGAGAGAGAGAGAGAGAGAGAGAGAGAGAGAGAGAGAGAGAGAGAGAGAGAGAGAGTATTTCTAATTTTTTCTCGCTAATCCCTCACTAGTTCTTAACGACATCTCTGTGGCACTACCACTGCCAACAGGCACTCTAGGTGCCACAATGAGATACCAACAGGTGCAGAAGTACTCGCTTTGTTCTGGAGGGCTCATAAATTCCTTCAATTTGGTGAGGCACTTTATAGGTTTTAGCTAAGCCCAAAACAAAGGGCATTTTTCTACAGCTGATGGAGGGAGGGGGAAGTTCCAGCCTAAGAGGGATTTCGACCAGTCAAGGCCCCCTTCCGAGGAAGCACCCAGGCACCCTCAGTCGAATATGCCTCTCTCTCGAACAGAAACAAAATCCATAATATACGTCACCGCAATGAAGGGGTTCATGTCTTTACGATCGTCTCTGCAGACATTAGTGTGGCTG
>NC_134812.1:36337097-36347097 GCF_046742065.1 Oratosquilla oratoria
CTTGTCCACTGCCCTAGGTCAGAAGCAGTGTCGCAAGACACAGCACATCCACAGCAAGGCCGCTTCATTAAATCGGCGACCCCCCCTCTCCGTCCCCCCATTGCATAAAAGGAGAAGACGGGAGAAATCCCTTCGGGCTGCGTCAAATTTTGCTCACACATACTACCTCACCCCCCATCCCCCTGCCCATTCCACCTCATGCAATCACATCTTACATATACAACCGTTCTCCATTCATCCCTGTCTTCTGTCCTCTCCCGTCCTTTCTCAACAGACATTCCCCTCTTCCCCAAAGCCCCCTTCACCCCATCCATCCACCTCATCCTAGGACGTCCCCTCATGTTCACTCCCTCCACATCTGCCTTCCACACTTCTTTTACTAGTCTTTCTTCACTCATTCTTTCCATGTGTCCAAACCATCCTAATATTCTTTCATCAACCCATCTCCCAACTCCCTTTCCACCCCCGTTCTCCTCCTCACCTCCTCATTTCTCATTCTATCTAGCCTAGTAACCCCTATCATACTTCTCAGACACCTCATCTCAAACACATTTAAACTCCTTCTCTCTTCCTCTCTTATGTTCCATGTTTCTGCCCCATACAGTGTTGTTGGCACAATCACTCCTTCATACAGTCTCCTCTTAGCATCCATTCCCAAATGTCTATTCCTCATTACACTCTTCAATCCACCGAGGCATTTACTCGCTTCTCTCAATCTACATTCTACCTCCACCTTCACTCCACCTTTTCCTGCCACATTTGCACCCAAGTATCTAAAACTATCCACTTCCTCCAGTCGCTCTCCCTTAATGCTCACTTCCAGTCTACTGCCACTTTCACCCCTTGTACATCTCATCACCTTACT
Organism: Oratosquilla oratoria; assembly: GCF_046742065.1. NCBI lineage: Eukaryota > Metazoa > Arthropoda > Malacostraca > Stomatopoda > Squillidae > Oratosquilla > Oratosquilla oratoria. Next base: position 36,337,963 of record NC_134812.1, read on the forward strand.
TTTACTCACATTTATCTTCAGCTTTCTTCTTTCACACACTCTCCCAAACTCTGCCACCAACTTCCTCAATCCCTCCTCCGATCCTGCCACAAGCGCAGTGTCGTCCGCAAACAACAGCTGGCTCACCTCCCACTTTTCTCCATTTTCTTTAACCATCTCCAATCCCTGACCCACTACCCTTGCATTTACCTCTCGCACTATTCCATCCATGTATAAGTTGAACAGCCAGGGCGACATAACGCATCCTTGACGAAGTCCCACCTTTACCTCGAACCACTCACTCTCTCCATTTCTAATCCCGACACAAGCTCTACTACTCTCATAAAAACTCTTGACAGCTCCCAGAAGCTTTCCTCCTATCCCGTATATCTGCATAACCTCCCACAGTGCCTTTCTGTCTACCCTATCATAAGCCTTTTTCAGATCCATAAAAGCCCAAAAAACATCCTTCCCCTTTCCTATAGCTTTCTCACATATCTGTCTTACCACAAAGATCTGATCTACACAACCTCTACCTGTCCTAAATCCACACTGTTCCTCACCAATTACTCCTTCTGTTCCTCTCCTAATCCTCTCAATCAAGATCCTCCCATAAGCCTTCCCAACTACACTTAACAAGCTAATCCCTCTGAAACTACTACATTCACACTTGTCCCCTTTTCCCTTGTAAAGAGGAACTATACAGGCACTCCTCCAGTCCTGCGGCACTCTACCCTCAAGAGACCATAAGGCCTACATAAGCAGTTCCATACCCATTACCACCTGTCATCCCTATCCATAAAGTTGTCGAACCATTTCTTAAAATAGCCGACAGTTTCAGGGCTCACTACACGGTTACTAAATCTATTCAATTCGTCGACCAACATATTAGTACACCAATTCTTGCCTATTTCCATCTTAAATCAAAATTTGTCCAGTTTAAATCCATTACTGCGAGTTCTACCCTGCTAAAGCCTCTGATCCACTTGAACACCTCTATTAGATCACCCCGCATCCTGCGTCTTTCCAGAGAGTGTAAGTTAAGCCTCTCTTCGTACGGTAAAAATTTTAGCCCATGTATCATTTTGGTCATTCTCCTCTGTACTGATTCTGGTAAACTGGTGTCCATTCTATAGGATGGAGACCAAAACTGTACCGCATTGTCAAGAATGGGTCTAACTAACGTTAGAGTGTGACAATTACCTGTGCACTTCAGTTCGTAAACGTCCTAGCAATGAAAACTTTATTCCTGGCACTTATGCGCTGTTTCCTGGATTTAAGGTCAAGACTCACTAGAACTCCCAAGTCTGTCCCGTACTCAGTTTTCTCTAAAAAGGTGTTATCTAAGCTATATTTACTTTCGGGGTTGTGTAACGCTACGTTTAACGCTTTGCACTTTGAGATACCTAGGTCCATTTGCTATTTCACTAACATCACTATTAATCTCATTGTTCAAATAGTTTATTTACATAATGAACAATAAGGGACCCAAAATCGAGCCCTGGGGAACTCCAACAAAAACATTCCCCCATTTGGATTTTACACCATTTATGGTGACCCGCTGTTTTCTGTCACTTATCCAAGCCCTAATCCATTCTAACCCTTTTCCTCATATGCCATGAGTTTTGATTTTATTTAGTAGTCTCTGGTGTGGAACCTTGTCGAACGCTTTGCTAAAGTCAAGGTAAATAACATCGTAACTATCATTTTTATTTGACGCCTTATATACTTTAGTGTAAAAAGATAGATTAGTCACACATAACTTATCCTTGGAGAAACTATGCTGTGAGTCACGAATCAAACTATATATCTCGATGTGGTCTCTGATTCTATTGGCTATTATTAATTCATACATTTTATCTATAACTGATGTCAAACTGACTGGCCTGTAGTTGCATATAGACGACGACAACGACGTCTGACCCGACTTTTAATCGACTGAAGAGATTTGAATAATCCCTTTCGTACATGGGACATGTCATGGGACAGCTCACATGGAAATTATCATGACACAATATCTAGTAAAAGATGGCACAGCTGTGTCAGAGCAAAGCCTGTGCGCAGCATGACACAGCAAAATCTTGATCGGACACGGTCCTTACCCTCTATGACCCGACAACGTATGCAAAAGAATTGTATGTCGTTAGCCAGAATAGAATCTACAAAAAGCTACAGAGTGTCCAAGAAGGCGACCCGGGATCGGCTTGAAAAGGAAAGAGGAAATACACAGAAGAAGAGAATATCATATCCTCTTTGTAATTTCCTGATTTAGCACCTAATGTATACATTTACAATTCTCAATCTGTTACGCTGTGAAATATACGCCACGTGGCTCATAAGATAGTGGTATATACACTCAGCAATATATACTGTGACCTACGGTTAACGACGGAGTTAAGAATGCGTGGCCCCGCCGCGTCGTAATAAACCGTAAACAATGTGCGCTGGTGATGAGCTGTACCCAACGAGTTATCCAAAAGCAAAAGTCAGTGTTCGAGGAAAGAGAATTAATAATGATAAAAAGAGAGAGAGAGAGAGAGAGAGAGAGAGAGAGAGAGAGAGAGAGAGAGAGAGAGAGAGAGAGAGAGAGAGAGAGAGAGAGAGAGAGAGAGAGAGAGAGAGAGAGAGAGAGAGAGAGAGAGGGAGAGAGAGAGAAAAAAAAATTATATATATATATATATATATATATAGATAGATAGATAGATGAATGGATGGATAGATATAGAAAGATAGAGAGAGCGAGAGAGAGATGGAGAGAGACAGATAGTTTTCTACTCCTTTGAACCCGCGATGTCATTGTTTGTCTGTATGTGTATATGTGAACAAGCATGTAAGTGTGGGGCTCTTTTTGTTTGACTTGGTGGTTTTCTATTTACCTGTTCAAGAATATAAAAAATGTAAAAGGTAAAGTAAAATATAATAGAATAAAAACCATAAGAAATTGTAGGGGAATAGAAGTTATTTCGTCATGTCAGCTCTAAGGTGATGAATGCCTTGATGGTCTTATGCAGACAAACGACGAGATGATCGTTTCTGACACACACCCCTGAGACCACCGTAAACAGACGCCCTTCATCAGTCCCAGGAAGTCAAGCCGCCACTGGAAACGGTTCTTCCTGGAAGAGCCTCGTCGCTCCTGCCGAAGGAGTCTTTAAACCCAGCGACAAGACTCTTCGTCAGGACTCGAAAAAGTGACAGAGGTTCCGTAACTCGAGGTCGAAACAGACGCCCTTCATCAATCCCAGGAAGTCAAGCCGTCACTGGAAACGGTTCTTCCTGGAAGAACCTCGTCGCTCCTGCCGAAGGAGTCTTCAAACCCAGCGACAAGACTCTTCGTCAGGTCTTGAAAAAGTGACAGAGGTTCCGTAGCTCGAGGTCGCCTCAAGTTAATCCTTTCAATATGGCAGCGCCCTTTATGGATCTTGTTCCTGGAACAAAAAACAATGCAAAGGCAATCTCGATCGATCAAAACCCTTCAGGCTGCCCAAGCCTCATCTGCATGAACCCGCCAGTCCTCAGCCAGAAACAAATCTTTCAAGTATGTCAACGTGTTGAAGACGTTAACGCCCCACCAAACGTACCAACACCGCAGGCGTGGAATGTAGCCTCCTCCCAGTTCTCTCCTCTTCCTCTCCCCACCCACTCCTTCCTTCCTCCACTGCAAACTCCCTTCCACCCTCCCCACATCTAATCATTCTCGGATCATGATGAGCAGGTCTGCCGCCTCCGTCGATATCTCGCGCCAAGGATTTCCGAAGTGGTGTTGCTCTCCTAGAGGCAGCTGCGAAATATTTGCAACTAATTGTGCTTTTCTTCATCTTTTGTTATATTTCATTTAATTTCTATCTACCTATTTCTTTTCTTTTCTCTTTTTTTTGTATATAAATTTTCCTCTCACATTCTCCTGTTTTTTCTCTTCTTTTTTCATTTCTTTAGCTTTTTCCATTTCTACACCTAACACCTTACCTCTCGCTCTCTCTCTCTCTCTCTATTTCTATTTCTCTCTCTCTCTCTCCCACTCATTCTGCTTTATGTAGGTGGATCTGACAACTTAAGACGAAAAATCACTTAAAGTTATTTTATTTATCCGTCCAGAATGATGATTTCACAGTTACCTGTTCTGGCAAATCCCGACATTTTTATTCAACTTGAGGACAGAAGTCTGTACTGAAATGTTTTAAGTTTCTCTTGAATGATTCCAGCTCTCTTGCACGTCATTAATTCATTTTGTGCTTTCTAGGTTAAGAGATAAGCAAATGAACAAATGTATATATAGATAAATCAACCAATCAATTAAACAAATAAGCAAATAAATGAAGTGGTAAATTGATCAACAATACAGTAAACAATGAAATAGAAATAAATACTAATTCGAATATTAGCAGGCTTCCCGTTTCTTGGACGAAATTAGCCTACCGAATATCGGGTCTTTTTCGATCATTCTTTGTAAGACGCGGATCCATATTCGAGTCTGACAGGTACTTAGTGTGGAAGTTGAAGCACAAAGGGCAAAGGTGACGACCTTTGTCGTTGCTAAGTGTCTCCTGGAATGAGTTCACACCACGAGCAAAAGCAAATACATGCTAGCCATTACATAAAGAGAAAATTCTCGTAAGATTCCAAGTACAATGCAATACTGAGTAAGGAATAAATCTTGCATTAACGCCAGGAGTAAAGCTAACAGAGCATTAGGTTTCACTGCTAGGACGGTAACGCATAGAAGTGCAGAGGTAATTATCAAACTCTATCTAGCGATAGTTAGACCCATCCATGACTATGCGGTACAGTTTTGGTCTCCGTCCTACAGAATGGACATCAATTCACTAGAATCAGTACAGAGAAGAATGACCAAAATGACACATGGACTCAGAAATTTGCCTTGCGAAGAGAGGCTTAGGCACCTTAACTTACACTCTCTGGAAAGACGCAGAGTGAGGGGTGATCTAATAGAGGTGTTCAAGTGGATCAAAGGCTTTAACAAGGGTGATGCAAACAAGGTCATATTAAAACAACAGGGCAGGACCCGCAGTAATGGTTATAAACTGGACAAATTTAGATTTAAGAAGGAAATAGGCAAGAATTGGTTTACTAATAGGGTGGTCGACGAATGGAATACACTTAGTAACCATGTAGTAAGCGCTGAAACTATCAGTTGTTTTAAGAAACGATTAGACAACTTTATAGATGGGGATGACAGGTGGTGATGGATACGGAGCTGCCCAGTGTAGGCCTTATGGTCTCTTGCATTATCCTTCATCCTTATGTTCTTATGCTCTTATGTAAGACGTATAAGTTATTTTACAATGCTCGAATTACACTTGCTAGCCATTACATAAAGAAAAGATTCTCGTAAGCTTCCAAGTACAATGCAATAGTGAGTATGAAATATATTCTAATACGTATAAGTTATTTTACAATGCTCGAATTACATTTGTATAACTACAACAATATCATTGCATATCTACCACATCAAGTAGTTTAGAAAATATGTCCGAGGTTATGTACGCGCTTTTTTTTTTTTTTTTTTGGTGGAGCGAGGAATAATTTGAAAAATAAAAAATTATTACTCGTTTTCCCACTAATAACTACGCCAACCACACCGCAATCACCACCACTACCCCCTCCCTCCACCACCATCACTACTATCACTACCATCACCACCACCATTACTATTACCTTATTCTCTTCCTCCTGTTTTTTAGCTTCTACTACTATTCTTTCTCGCCCCTTTTTCTTTCTCTTACTATTCTCCTCCTTCTCTTCACCATCATGCTATGCCTTTCATCCACATACTCTCCTCTTTTCTTGTTCTCCTCTTACTTCTCCTCTCCTCATATTCCTCGTGCTCCTTTTCTCCTAATACTCCTCTTTACTTCCCCTTTCTCTCTTCATATTCTTCCTTCTCTTTCCTCCAAATACTCCTCCCTTTCTTTCTTACCTCTTACTCTTTTTCTCCTATTAATCTCCTTCCTCAATATTTCCTCATATCTTTACTCTTCCTCTTGCTCCTCTTCAAATGCCCTCCACCACCTCAACTCACAATTCGACTGGCGTTCGAACCACCTCAACTCACAATTCGACTAGCGTTCGAACCACCTCAACCCACAATTCGACTAGCGTTCGAACCACCTCAACTCACAATTCGACTAGCGTTCGAACCACCTCAACCCACAATTCGACTAGCGTTCGAACCACCTCAACTCACAATTCGACTAGCGTTCGAACCACCTCAACTCACAATTCGACTAGCGTTCGACCCACCTCAACTCACAATTCGACTAGTGTTCGAACTACCTCAACTCTCAATTCGACTAGCGTTCGAACCACCTCAACTCACAATTCGACTAGCGTTCGAACCACCTCAACTCACAATTCGACTAGTGTTCGAACTACCTCAACTCACAATTCGACTAGCGTTCGAACCACCTCAACTCACAATTCGACTAGCGTTCGAACCACCTCAACTCACAATTCGACTAGCGTTCGAGCCACCTCAACTCATAATTCGACTAGCGTTCGAGCCACCTCAACTCACAATTCGACTAGCGTTCGAACCACCTCAACTCACAATTCGACTAGCGTTCGAACCACCTCAACTCACAATTTGACTAACGGTCGAACCACTTCAACTCACAATTCGACTAGCGTTCGAACCACCTCAACTCACAATTCGACTAGTGTTCGAACCACCTCAACTCACAATTCGACTAGTGTTCGAAAACCAACGTTCCCAGAAGGTTCGAACGTTCCAGAACGTCCGGTTCGAACGTTCCAGAACGCCCGGTTCGAACGTTCCCTTACTCAATCCGCACCGTCTCATAAGCCTCTTCGTCCCCAACAAAGCCTCACCTCACCAACTCCACTGAGGAGGAACTTCGATTCCACTCAAAAAAACCTCCGAGGCTAAGAACTCTTCAAGACAGTCTCCCCCGAGTCCCACTCCACCTGGTCCTCGAAAGTTGTGGCCACTCGTTCACGCCCCTCACAAGGCTATTCCTCCACGTTCTTGGGTCGTTCTCTACTCTCACGCTCCAGCGTTGCAATTCATGCTCATGCTCATAGAGATATATGTTCCAACAGTCTCTCTATGATTTCTCCACACTTTTAACCTTTTCCTACCTCTTGTGCTGAAGATCCTGGTATAGGCTGACTGCCCAAATCAAGTTCAGAATAATGAACAAAGACAAAAACAAAGGTGTATATCAATAACATCTGTGCGGTCATGTTGGCTTCGACCTCTCTTTTCCTTAGGAACTGCAGTCATAATCATGTAATGAATTTTCACCACAATACGCGTGTCTGTATTTGTACTTACGTAAATACATTTACTCCATTACAATACACAGGACAAGCCATACGACTGAGGTTGTCACTGCTTCCATATGCCAAACTTGTGTTTGTATGTCTGTATGTACGTGTGTGTGTGAGTGTGTGTGTGTGTGTGCGTGCGTGTGTGTGTGAGTGTGTGTGTGTGTGTGTGTGTGTGTGTGTGTGTGTGTGTGTGTGTGTGTGTGTGTGTGTGTGTGTGTGTGTGTGTGTGTGTGTGTGTGTGTGTGTGTGTGTGTGTGTGTGTGTGTGTGTGTGTGTGTGTGTGTGTGTGTGTGTGTGTGTGTGTATACGTGCGTGTATGTGTGTGTATGTGCGTTTATGTGTGTGCATGCGTGTGCATGTGTTTGCATGTGTGGGTTCGTCTGTGCTGCGTACGTGTGCGTGTATGTGTGTGTGTGTGTATGTATGTGTGTGTGTGTGTGTGTGTGTGTGTGTGTGTGTGTGTGTGTGTGTGTGTGTGTGTGTGTGTGTGTGTGTGTTCACAGAATTATAAAGTACGATGGCATTACGAAGATAAGATTACAACAGAGAGAACACATTTCATGAGGCCAAAATATATATACATACTTCTACGATCATATACTCTTTTCAATCGCCCTCCTCTTCCTCCCCCTCCTCCACCTCTTTCTCCTATTCACCCATCCTCACCTCTGTTATCCCCCAACTCCTAAACACATAAGATTCCTTGCATTCCAAGAGCCCTTTTCTATGCTTCCTTGTCTTATCTCTCCATCCATCCCCTTCACCCTAATCTTCTTTATTTCACGTTACAGAACTTATCCTGGTTCCTCCCTTTCTCCAAGCGTCCCCCGTCTCCCATTTCTCCCTCCCCCAACACTCCCCTCCCCCACATCACCCCCACACCCACCGTCTTCCCCCCGGCTTTCTGCCTTGTATGTTGGAGCGCAGCGAAACGCGTCGTGACGCGGCGCGAGAAGGATCCGCGCAGCCGTATTAGGCGACACTGCGCAGTGGGTGTGCGCTGGCAAGCAAGCAGATGGTCTGGGAGGCAGAAGAAGGCAGTAATGGAGGTTGGAGGAGGGGAGGGAGATATGGATAAGGCAAAGACGAAGGAGCGAAGGGAAGGGGAGGCCGATGTGAGGAGGGAGGCGGTTGGAGAATTGGAGGGTGAAGGAACAGATGGGTGAAAAGGGTGTAAAAGTTGGAACCATTAGTAGAGGAGGTGACCCATTCTTTTCACACTGCAGCTTTACAAGCTGCCGTCAAACGATTCTATTCACCCGAAAAAGCTACCAATATTGAAGGAGTAAATTTTTCGGTTCATCCAAGGTGTCGTTATACATACATACATGCATACATACATACATACATACATACATACATTATATACACTGCATGCATACATACATACATTACATACACTACATACATACATATATATTACATACATACAGACATACATACATTCATGCACACATACATATATATTACATACATACATACATACAGACAGACATTTATACATACATTCATGCACACATACATGCATTCATACATGTATATACACATGCATTCAAACATACATAGATATATACATATATACAAAAATACATACATACATACACACGAACATACATATATACATACATATATATATATATATGTATATATATATATATATATACATATATGTATGTATGTATCTTTTTTCAACCACAAATCACTTTTGATTCCATGCCATCGCAGTCGAGACTGAAGAATCGCTCGATGGAGGCATCCGTTGGAAATTGAAACGTGGACGAGCCGAGGATTCGAACCCGGCTAACCCGTAACAAAGTTACAGTGACTTAAACCAATACGCTATCA
>NC_134812.1:36357097-36382097 GCF_046742065.1 Oratosquilla oratoria
TGATTAATCCTGAGACCAGCAATTCGCAGTCATCCACGATACGTCAACTCCTCAGTCTTCACCTTTCTCTTCTCTTCTTCCCACTTCCCCTACTCCTCCTCTCCTTCTCCTTCTCTTTCTCCTTCCCTTCTATCGCCACGACCTGTAAACGCATAAAGCGTTTGACGTATCTCCGCCCATAAACTAAGCTCGCAATCTTTAACTATGTTGCAACTGGCTGGAATACTGTCGGAACTTGGACCCCATAATCTGCAGGATTAAATTTCCTTTTGCCACAGATTTTATCGCGATAACTTCAAAAGTCCGATAAACACATCCGCAATATCTATGACAGGTCTTCTGATTTTATTTATCTAATTATTTATTTATCTATTCACTGGTTTTAATCCTACTTTTTAAGGCTTAGCGTGCGCCTTACCTCACATGTTCGGGAGGCTAGCTTATCTTCACAGGAAGTGGGTGTTTAGTCTTTCAAAAGAAATCAAACTAAAAGAATAATCTCCGTTCCCTCCCATTACTTTCATTATTTTCAATAAGTAAATATAAAGCCATTCGAACGACCAAGTCAACTCCCTCTCAAATTTGAAGAGCAAAGATTCAAGAAAATAATACCCAAGTCTCTACCCTTTCACCATAATTCAAACTCACCATCCAACTTCCACGCAGTGGGAAGTGAGAAACCTCTTGTGGGGCAAAACTGAGTAGCGACAACTCGTTGGGGTTTTTAGACCGCCATTAGGTCGCCTCCCCACCTGGTTAGAAGATTCTCTTTTCAGGAAGCCTAACGCATCACAAGTGTTAGAACTACCTAGACCAACCCTTAGGCAGAGTTACTGACTTCACGTATTCTCCTTTGATCAAAGGCAGACAGTTTTATTCAGTTAGAGGGGCTTCACAGTATTATATCGGGTCAACGATAGCCATCCTTAGGCCCTTCCGTACCTGCTGATGGTTCCTTCGTTTTATCTTCGTGGCACTGATTTAGTAAGGACAGGGATACAGCCAACATCAATTAACTTTACAAGACAAAATAATAATAAAAAATACAATAAAATAAAGAATAAATGAATAAATAAGTGAAAAATAAAAATAAGATGATGATAATGATAATAACAATGATGATGATGATGATGATGATGATGATGATGATGATGATGATGATGATGATGATGATGATGATGATGATGATGATGATGATGATGATGATGATGATGATGATGATGATGATGATGATGATGATAATAACAGTAATAATAATAATAATAATAATAATAATAATAATAATAATAATAATAATAATAATGATAATAATAATAATAATAATAATGATAATAATAATAATAATAACAACAACAACATCAACAATAATAATAATAATAATAACAAATTAATAAAGTAAAATTTGGGCTGCCGCTAAAATATTTAGTTCATTTACGTGTAGCCCACTCAGTGAAGGAGTTAAGGCTCTCTTATGGCGACAACATTGTTGTAACCTACGTCTAAATAAACAAATGAACATCAACGTGTGCACACCTACACACTATAACACATACCCATGTACATATATGCATATCATGATCATATACAAATTTATACATAAATTTGTGTGTGTGTGTGTGTGTGTGTGTGTGTGTGTGTGTGTGTGTGTGTGTGTGTGTGTGTGTGTGTGTGTGTGTGTGTGTGTGTGTGTGTTTACCTAGTTGTATTTTACGGGAAGGGGAGCTATGCTCGTGGTGTCCCGTCTTCATATCTCATTTTATCTAAACTATTTTTAAATTCATGTATTGTTTTTGCACACACCACTTTCTCATCTAACTTGTTCCAAATGTCTATTACTCTATGAGGAAAGCTGTTCTTTTTCAGATCTCTTCTATAGCTGTCTTGATTTTCTTTCCGTGTGTGTGTGTGTGTGTGTGTGTGTGTGTGTGTGTGTGTGTGTGTGTGTGTGTGTGTGTGTGTGTGTGTGTGTGTGTGTGTGTGTCTGTCTGCCTGTCTGTTTGTGCGTGTGCGTGTCTGTGTGTGTATGTTTGTGTACTTCTTTACGTGTGTGGGTGTATGCGTGCGTGCACACTCGCATTAAACATCCTTGCCCCCATTCACTAAAGAAGCCATCGGCACAAAGAGTCTACCAACAAAGGCCAAATTCCAAGAACGCCAGAAAATAAAGTCTTTCATACCTCTGGCTGGATCACTATAGATCCCATCTCCGACTCCCAACCCTCACGTCCAGTCTGACAACACCGTTGTGCCAGTGCTGCCGACATCTGACAGACCATTACCATCTCAATGTCCACTCCACTTATCAGAGCGAGTTTTCCCACCCGCTACGCGGCTTTCTCCGTCACTTTTACCGCGACCCTACTCTCGCCACCTTTCTTATTACTTACACCATTACCTTGGTTTGAAGAGAGGAACTGAAATAAAGACTAGTGCTTGGCTGGTGCAATATACATATTCACCGGACATCCCCTACGATGGAAAACCATCTAATGGAGCTATCCACAGGGTGCCGGCGACATGCCATTTGATTGCTGGGATTTTTTCTCACTAATGGGAGTGAAACTTTAGGTAGTACCTTGATATCTATGGAGAATTTTTTCAAACAGACACGAAAAGAATCTACCACCATTGACCTCCTTTTCAGTTATTCTTTGTACTGAAAAAAAAATCGAGTTTCTCGTTGCTGTCTGGTTAGGGAGCAGTCATGAATGCTGCTGTAGTGTTCCAAATGTCCATCCTGTAGATGTGCTGTCATATTTTAAGGCACTGTGGTAGTTTAAAATATATATATACATATATATATATATATAATATATATATATATATATATATATATATATATATACATATATAGATATATACATATATATATATATATAAATATATAAATATATATATATATATATATATATATAGTTAAGTCGACTTCAGTCAACAGTGTTGCAGGGTTACTGATAAACAAGATTGTCTGTAGGAGGCAGCTGTTTCACAAGGCGAGGCTGGATGTTCTTGTTTTGTAGAAGATTCAGATTGATGTCCGGGTCAGTAGTGGTCACACTGTTGCTTAATATTCTTTATGGTTTTTCGTTCTTGTATGCTTATGACATACATGTATGACATTGGCCAAAAACATAATATATCATCAACATACCGGAACCAAATTATATCCTTTTCTTTGGAGGTGAGTTCCAAAAGATTTTATATAAATATTGGCCAATACAGGAGACATTGGATTGCCCATGGTTAAACCAAAAATTTGGGAGTGATGTTTCCCCTTAAACATGAAAGGAGGTTTCTACACACATCCTAATGGTCAAATTCTCTTTCTATTGCAGAATTTCTTTTTAAAATAAATTCCTTACACCTTCTATCAAATTCACTCATGAAGCTGAAATAAATAATTAAACTCCCTTTCTTGGGTGCCGAAATTATTAGGGATAATAGTAACATTAAAACTAAGGTATATTGAAAATCTACCAACATTCTGTCATATGTTCATTACTTTCCAATAATCATATTGATTTTGAAAAATAAGTCTTTCAAATCCTGAATTTTTGGATGAAGAACTGAACTACATCCGAAACAATAAAAAATAAAAATAAAAAAATAAATAAATACCCCAACAGCATTCTTACCCAATGCCTTCTATCAGCTGTAAAGTTTTTTAGTGGACCAAACAACAAACCAAAAAATCAGGCAAAAATAATAACCCCTGTATTACCGTATCATGAAATTTTCACTAATGTTTTCCATTCTTAAGAAATGTATATTCTTACATTTTGTTTCCTACGGTGAAGTGAGGTTCCTGCATATATATATATATATATATATATATATATATATATATATATATATATATATATATATATATATATATATATATATGCAGATAAATCATAAGAATGGCTCGAGATTCAATATTGTGCTGGATACCGCTGGGAAAAAAATTCCAAGGCGCTTTCGTGTAACTATATATATATATATATATATATATATAATATATATATATATATATATGTGTGTGTGTGTGTGTGTGTGTGTGTGTGTGTGTGTGTGTGTGTGTGTGCGTGTGTGTGTGTGTGTGCGTGTGTGTGTGTGTTTGCATGTATATTTATGTATGTAAAGTAAGTACAAATGCCAATAATACTGATTTGCATGTGTTGGCCGCTGCTTGCCCTCTCATACTGACCACTGATGAGATCACTGACTGGCCCGTGGATGCTAGCCCCTGATTGGTCCGTGCCTCCTACCAGCACGTGCGTGATACCAACTGATTAGGTCATTCGAACTGGCTTTTGATTGGCCTGCGCATATTAGCTGCTAATTGGACATTGTTTTCTGGTCGCCAAGTGGCCCACGGTCACTGTCCGCTGATTGGCCTGCACCCGGTGCACGATGATTGGATCGAACGCGCATTCCCTTCCTTGGGCCACTTTCCGCTGAATGGCCAACGTGTTCTACCGACTGGCCCGTATGTGTTGCGCTCTGGTCCCCTGGTGTTGGTCACTGATTGGCCTGCTCATTCTGTTCGCTGACTGGCTCGTGAATGTAGTCCGTTCATTGTTACGGTTTTATTTACCTTGGCTTTTTGCAAAGCGTTCGACAAGGTGCCCCACCAGAGACTACTAAATAAAGTCAAAGTTCATAGCATAGGAGGATGAATGTTTGAATGGATTAGAGCATGGATATGTGACACAAAACAGTATGTCACAATTAAAAGTGTAAAATCCAAATGGGGGAGTGTTACGACTTAGACAATGAGATTGTTACTGATGTTAAAAAATCTGCGGACGACACTGAAATAGAACGCCAAATCAGGTCAGGAGAAGACGCCAGGATGTTGTAGAAAGATCTTAACAAATTGTTCGCATGGACGATGAAACAGACTTCAATATCTCAAAGTGCAATGTGTTAAACGAAGCTTTACACAACCCAGAGAGCAGATATAGTTTAGTTAACACGTTTTAGAGAAAATTGAGTACGAGAGAGACTTGGTAGTTCGAGTCCTGACATTAACTCCACGAAACAGTGCAGAGCATTAGGTTTCATTGCTAGAACGGTTACGAATAAAAGTACAGAGACAGTTATCAAACTCTATCTTGCATTAGTCAGACCCATCTTTGACTATGCGGTACAAACAATTCTGGTCTCAGTCCCATAAAGTGGATATTCACTAGAATTAGTACAGAGGAGAATGACCAAAACAATACATAGGCTTAGAAATCTATCTTACGAGGACAGGCTCAGGCACCTTAATTTACACTCTCTAGAAGAATGGAGAGTGCAGTATGCGTTCAAGTGGATTAAGGGCTTTATCAAGGGTGATGTAGAGAAGGTCATCATAATAACACAATAGGAAGGACTCACCGAAATGGATTTGAATTGGACTAATTTAGATTTAAGAAGGAAATAGTCAAGAACTGAGTTACCAACAGAGTGATCAACGAAAAAATAGACTTAGTAACCATGTAGTGAGTGCTGAAACTATCGGTTGCTTTAAGCGAGGGTTAGCTAACTTTATAGATAGGGATGATAGGTGGTAATAGACATGCAACTGCCTTTCGGTCTCTTGCAGTTTCCTTCATTCTTATGTTCTTATGTTCATTGGCCCGCGCGTGCGGCTTGCTGATTAGCCTGTGTGTAATGGTTGTTGAATGTGCGTGCGTACTGATCATTGAGTGGCCCGCATATACTCATCGCTGATTCAGCCGTAGGTTTTGGTTGACATACGACTCACGTGTTATGATAACTGATTGACTCTTAGAGTTTGTAATTGTTACCCGAGGATCAAGGCTGGCAGTACAGTAGGGCACAGTTGTTATTTCGTCAAGATGTATGGTGAGGAATTACGGTACGAGTTAGGTACGAAAAACTAAGATAATTTCCGTACCGTATCGTAAACCAAACTTACTGGTTGGATACAAAGTCTTTCACTGCCAATCCCATCTTAGCCCTTCCTATATCAACCCTGACCCTGACAAAATCTTGCGTGGTGACCACAAAGAAAATGAAGGCATGTAACTCAGGACAAAAGTCAGATGCAATTGATAACATTGTCTGCTGCTGTTCGAAAGAGGAATAGTGTGGGAATGGATGATATTCTGTGATATGCTGAAGTTATACGACCCCTTGATTATTTCATTAATTCTTCTCGGATTGAAAGAAATGGAAATATATTTCAGTGTTGGGATAATATTCATATTGAGATGAGTTAATACAATGCATGAAAGATCATGTCATAGATACAATTATGTTTTCCACCTGTAATACATAAATATAACAAGGCCTGATTGTAATTCATTGGGCTCAAGACCACACATATACTCTAATAACTCGATAACAAATGGAAAATTATGGAGATATATTTTATTCATGGTCATGGTACGGCAAAATCGCAGAATCACAATACATTTCCGTACTGTACGGTACTGTACTATATTGTATTTTTACCAAGTACATAATATGGGAATATATTTCATACCTTACTGCCATCCATGGCGGGAATTAGGACCAAGAGCACCTATAAACGGACAGTCTTTACGCTTCTAAAAGGTCTAAGTCTAATAAAATTATAGCTGACAAGATTTACGAGCCTTCGAACATTAACAATCATGTTCAGAGACAATAATGCGACACTACATTAAACCGTTCAACACGGCGAGAGGCTTTGTATACAATCCGTTCCTGTTGATACAAGACGACTTTACCCAGTTGAGAAGCAGACTCAGGACAAAACAGGTGTCGAGTCGACCGAAACCCCGTGTTATCCCAAGTGTTTTATCAAAGTACAAATCATATTAGTCGGAAAAATATCTATAAATCATGTGACTATGTTGCAGGGGTCAACTGGTATATCAGCTGATCTTGCGAGGCAACACGATACGACATCATGCTGATCGAAACCTACATAAACTTACCATCTTGTCTCATCATTACCCCTGAACCCCTTCAGTAACGTGGTACGCTGGGAAGAATTTCTTTCTGTAAATACCAGATGTTATTACTATATATATATATATATATATATATATATATATACATATATATATGTATGTATATATGTATACATATATGTATATATATATATATATATATATGTATATATGTATATATATATATATACACATATATATACACACATATATATATATATATATCTTTATATATATATGTATATATATATACATATATATATATATATATATATATATATGTATATATATATATATATATACATATACCAAGGCTTTTTCCCCCTTCCAAGGGAGGTAGCCAAAAAGGGAAAGGCATAAAAACACTCCCACCCATTTCATCCCCAAATACACTCCACACCCCTCCCACCCTTCCTCTCATCTGAGCACCTCCTGGATGACGGGTCATCCCTGCACCCTGCCCACCGCCCTGGGTCAGAAGCAGTGTCGCAAGACACAGTACATCCACAGCAAGGCCGCTTCATTTAATCGGCGACCCCCCCTCTCCGTCCCCCTCTGCATATAAGGCGAGGACGAGGAGAAATCCCTTCGGGCTGCGTCAAATTTACTCACACATACTACCCCCCCACCCCCCACCCCCCCGCCCATTCCTCCTCATGCAGTCACAACATCATCCATATACAACCATTCTCCACTCACCTCTGTCTTCCGTCCTCTCCCTTCCTTCCTCAACAGACATTCCCCTCTTCCCCAAAGCCCCCTTCACCCCATCCATCCACCTCATCCTAGGACGTCCCCTCATGTTCACTCCCTCCACATCTGCCTTCCATACCTCTTTTACTAGTCTTTCTTCACTCATTCTTTCCATGTGTCCAAACCATCCTAATATTCTTTCATCAACCCTATCTCCCAAATCCTTTTCCACCCCTGTTCTCCTCCTCACCTCCTCATTTCTCACTCTATCCAGCCTAGTAACCCCCACCATACTTCTCAGACACCTCATCTCAAACACATTCAAACTCCTTCTCTCTTCTTCTCTTATGTTCCACGTTTCTGCCCCATACAGTGCTGTTGGCACAATCACTCCTTCGTACAGTCTCCTCTTCGCATCCATTCCCAAATGTCTATTCCTCATTACACTCTTTACACCACCAAGGCATTTACTCGCTTCTCTCAATCTACATTCTACCTCCACCTTCACTCCACCTTTTCCTGCTACACTTGCACCCAAGTATCTAAAACTATCCACTTCCTCCAGTCGCTCTCCCTTAATGTTCACTTCCAGTCTACTGCCACTTTCACCCCTTGTACATCTCATCACCTTACTTTTACCCACATTTATCTTTAGCTTTCTTCTATCACATACTCTCCCAAACTCTGCCACCTGCTTCCTCAATCCCTCCTCTGACCCTGCCACAAGCGCAGTGTCGTCCGCAAACAACAGCTGGCTCACCTCCCACTTTTCTCCATTTTCTTTAACCATCTCCAATCCCTGACTCACTACCCTAGCATTCACCTCTCGCACCACCCCATCCATGTATAAGTTGAACAGCCAGGGCGACATAACGCATCCTTGACGAAGTCCCACCTTTACTTCAAACCACTCACTCTCTCCATTTCTAATCCTAACACATGCTCTACTACTCTCATAAAAACTCTTGACAGCTCCCAAAAGCTTTCCTCCTATCCCATATATCTGCATAACCTCCCACAGTGCCTTTCTGTCTACCCTATCATAAGCCTTTTCCAGATCCATAAAAGCCCAAAAAACATCCTTCCCCTTTCATATATATATATATATATATATATATATATATATATACTTTTTTGGGGGTGGGGGTGGGGGGTAAATGCCGCGGAGAAACCTCCAGTAACAGAAGTATTAGAATTTCACTACTATGACTTCTACTTGCCCCGAAAGTCAAACACAGTAAAGAGCTAATTTGCATAGAATCGCCTGCTGGTGTGACCTACTCACCTTACTAATTACGCCTCGTTTTCTATTATCTAATATGCGGGAGGCAATACGAAAACAAGCAAATTCCACAAAACCTGACATAAATCCCTTCTTACGCCTCACTCGATCAAAGCTACGTTAAGACCAATTAATTGCCCCTCTATTTCAAAGGACCTCAAAGCTGGATCTGCAGTCGCTTCCTAAAGCTATTCTTGGAACCTTTGAAGCTTCCTCGTCACCTCCAAAAGGTTCTGTTCTGGCTACCACCAATCGATTTGATGGACTTGGACACCTCTGGAAGGCAGCCAATAAACGATCTCAATAAGTTCTTTAAGTCAAGGTCACCTTTACAACCAGTGTTGCAGTTACTCCTAGGGTATTTCATTCTGCTAGAGAATGGTCTCTGGACACTCATCTTCCCATTCCCAAGAAGTGGGAAGTGAAAAACTCCTGGTCGGGCAAAGCCCTGCCAATTGCGGGAAGCCTTCGGGTTCTTTAGGTCGACGTTGGGTCTCCTCTTCGTCCGGCCAGGGTTGTCGGGAACCAACGTAGGAAGCTCACAGTGGGTCCTGGGACTCGAACTCAAAACCACTTGCTCATGAGTTCAAGACGGTATCCACTGGGCTACCGTGTGGCACCCTTTGGCTTACTGGAGAGCCGGAGACTACGGGTTGGGCCAGGAGTGACTGACCAATTTACCCAACGAAGGCCCTTTCCAGAGGTTTACTTTCAAGAGAGGCCTGACCCCCTCGGACAGTGTTATATTAAAGGAGAGAAGACACCTCTCCACCTCTGGGATGAAGGAGTGACAGGAAGAGCGGGAAGAGGAAGAAGATAGCAATGGCACATTTACATCAAAGGCTACCTTACAGGAGTGAAAGCTTGAGCCTCTTTGTAATCCTAGCTGCCTGTCAAACGCTCAACGCGCGCATATACTGGTGAGTTACACACCATCTCCTGAAGGGCCGCTGCCTGCCGAGCACTTTACCCTCTGGAGGCTACAGGTTCCTCTCAGCCACACAGCACGACAGACATGTACTGACCACAGCACACTCTTGGTTCCCATCAGGCACAATAGACCCCAGTTTCTTCTCATCCACAGCATGATCCATGTTACTCTTAGTCACAGCACGCTCCAGAGTAGCCTCAGGCACCCGCAGCCACAATACACTTT
Source organism: Oratosquilla oratoria (assembly GCF_046742065.1). Taxonomy (NCBI): domain Eukaryota; kingdom Metazoa; phylum Arthropoda; class Malacostraca; order Stomatopoda; family Squillidae; genus Oratosquilla; species Oratosquilla oratoria. The sequence continues at coordinate 36,367,161 of NC_134812.1, forward strand.
GATTGTATCTAGCCACACCACATCACATCACAGGTTTCTCTCAGACATATTCTATGTTATTCTTCGTTACAGTGACGCTTCTTCAGGTGAGGTCGTCTGTTGCCATCCAGAATGAGCCTCGTTTAGGATGTGACCTTACAAATGGCCCTAACCCGAAATATAACAATAAACTAGAAATAAACCAAAAAAAGAAAACAACATAAATTTGAAAACAAACAATAAATGAACTAATAACAATAAGAATAACAATAATGACAGCAAAAACGTAGAGGAGATTCCTAAAAACAAACGATATTCCCATTGAGCAGACTGAGGTAATCGCAGCTCAGACAAAAGCCACGAGATCAAAGGAACAAGCGCTTCCCGGTAAACATAACAAACTCGGCCCTTTCAGCACATTGAAAACCCTTTATCGATATTGTTCCAGCTAAAGGCAGTCGATTTTTAGGTTCTCTCCAGCTTCACGGGAGTTTCGATCAAGCCGGAGGTCACCCGTTGAAGGGGATATCATACTGAGCTGTTCTTCCTCCGACTTCCGATTAATCGGCTGTATCACCCACTTCCGGAACATTTTCCGCCGTAAAATCACTAGGGCAATATATTTTCCTTTGTCAACAAAAATACACAGAATGTCATTTGATATGCTCGAAGAAAAATATTTTCCTTCAGCATATCAAATTCCTTCCCAAGAGCTGTGGGCTCCAGATCTGCTTCAACAGTCAGAGGAAAAATGGCCTAATGTGATAACACTTTCAGCCGCATAAAAGCCAGACGAAAAGCCGCACATGATTTCCACGCGCTGAAGGAACTAATGATTATTAATGTCACATCAGCCCTTATCAATCCCTTTATTACGGCTGCCGGAAAGTTGTTTCATTTATTTCTCTGTCATCCCTTCAATCGTGAAAAGATTCAGAGAATGCAAGGGTGCTACACTTGTTGTAAATAAAGTGGTGAAAAACAAACACAAAGAAGCTTTAATCTGCGGCTGAATCCATCAAGTCTACCCTATCTGTTCGGGAAACCACAGGAAATGGTAGCCACCAGTGGACACTGACAATCTAACCCGATGAGAGATGTAACTGTATATATATATATATATATATATATATATATATATATATATATATATATATATATATATATATATATATATATTATTTGGATGATGGAGAACATAAACACAGGGGAAGGCTCGGAACCCTAAACACTCTAACGTTTCGTTCGCGTGGAACTTCTTCAGAGAGTGTATGTAGAACTGCAGTTGAAGTTTATGTACTAAATCTAATTATCTTTTCGGACACTTGGGAAAGGTCGTTTTTCTGGCGTGTTTTAGAATTAAAATACTAGTTTCTTTAGCTAAATTGATAAACCCTCCTCGATGATTCGATGAATTATTAGTTGAAATATATGCTGATTCAACAATTCTTCTAGTGAATTTATCAAAACCTTTATGTAGCACTTCAGCTTCTCTCCAGTTTGGTAAATGATCGAATTTTTCCGCATGAACTACTAAAGAATTAGATGTCCTATGTGCTTTTATGTCATTTTTATGTTCATAAATTCTTTTTTCTAATCCTCTTGACGATTCGCCAAAATAAGCCATTGAGCAACTATTGCACGGGATTTTGTATACGACGCTGTTTTCGGAATTGGTTCTCTTTTCAGAAGTCTTTATTAAATCACCTATCCTCTTGTTAGTTATTTTAGCTATGTTTATACCTGATTTTGTTAAATATTTGTCTATTATTGGTGACATTTCTGAGCCAGGTACTGATATAAAATTTGTATTATTTTTATCATTTCTCTCTTTCTTTCCGCGATTGTAAATATTTATTGCTTTTCTTTTTGTTCTTTTCAACATTCCCTCTGGATATCCAAGTTTGTCAAAGGTTTTCATAATGTAATCAAATTCGCCTTCTAGGTATTCATTACTACAGATTCGTAGTGCCCTGAGAAAAAATCCTATTATTATAACACTCTTTGTCCTATCATCATGTGCGGAGAAGTAATGTACTAAATCCTCTTTGTTTGTTTCCTTTCTGTATACTGAGAAAGTTACAGTTTTTCCCACTCGTCGTATTAACGTATCTAGGAAGGGCAATTGTCCGTTTTGTTCCTCTTCTACGGTGAACTGAATATCGCTGTTGACCGCGTTAAGCATTCTCACTTTATTATTTACATTGGTGTTTTCGGGGATGATTGCGAGGACATCGTCTACATATCTAAACCAGTGTGATCCCCTACCATTGATTCTGATAAAGTTTTCTTTTTCTAATAACTCCATATATAGACAGGCCATCACTGCACTTAAAGGACTACCCATAGCGAGACCTCTATGTTGTTCATATTCGTCACCATTAAAAGTAAACGCACCGAAATTTACGCATAAATCTATCAATTCTATATAATCTTGTTTTCTTATGGGTAGGTCAGTATCGTATATTACTTCTCCGCACATGATGATAGGACAAAGAGTGGTATAATAATAGGATTTTTTCTCAGGGCACTACGAATCTGTAGTAATGAATACCTAGAAGGCGAATTTGATTACATTATGAAAACCTTTGACAAACTTGGATATCCAGAGGGAATGTTGAAAAGAACAAAAAGAAAAGCAATAAATATTTACAATCGCGGAAAGAAAGAGAGAAATGATAAAAATAATACAAATTTTATATCAGTACCTGGCTCAGAAATGTCACCAATAATAGACAAATATTTAACAAAATCAGGTATAAACATAGCTAAAATAACTAACAAGAGGATAGGTGATTTAATAAAGACTTCTGAAAAGAGAACCAATTCCGAAAACAGCGTCGTATACAAAATCCCGTGCAATAGTTGCTCAATGGCTTATTTTGGCGAATCGTCAAGAGGATTAGAAAAAAGAATTTATGAACATAAAAATGACATAAAAGCACATAGGACATCTAATTCTTTAGTAGTTCATGCGGAAAAATTCGATCATTTACCAAACTGGAGAGAAGCTGAAGTGCTACATAAAGGTTTTGATAAATTCACTAGAAGAATTGTTGAATCAGCATATATTTCAACTAATAATTCATCAAATCATCGAGGAGGGTTTATCAATTTAGCTAAAGAAACTAGTATTTTAATTCTAAAACACGCCAGAAAAACGACCTTTCCCAAGTGTCCGAAAAGATAATTAGATTTAGTACATAAACTTCAACTGCAGTTCTACATACACTCTCTGAAGAAGTTCCACGCGAACGAAACGTTAGAGTGTTTAGGGTTCCGAGCCTTCCCCTATGTTTATGTTCTCCATCATCCAAATAATTTGTCTAAAATACTTATCAATATATATACATATGCGTAAGTAACCACTAGGAAAAGTAAACTAACGAAGCAGAGCGCTTTCGTATAATTACATCTTCAGTGCAGATACAAAGAAGGAATTATAAGATGAAGAAACAAGGTACAGAATATATGACATAGTGAAGAGGGCATTCGGAGAGGTAGTGGAAGAAGTACACGTGACGGACGTTTGGGCCGTCCTGGTAGCCAACAAGTATGGGACGTTTGGGCCGTCCTGGTAACCAACAAGTATGGGACAACTGCTCATAATTTATATTACAATTCAAACAATTTTGAAATTTCATGAGAAATAAAACTATCTAATTTGTACAAACCTTGATGAAGATTAACATTTATCCCCTTACTAGATTTGATCAAACTGCATTCAATTAAATTTCTTTCTGTTATGTTGTTGTTGTATGTGATGACTTTAGCGTTATCCCAGTCAACTGGGTGGTTAAAATGGTTCATGTGGTTGAATATACCGCTAGATTGGTTTCCCTCTCTAATGTATTTCTTGTGTTGATTGATTCGTGTTGTGAGTGTTTTAGCAGTCTGACCAACATAAAACTGATTACATGATTTGCAAGGTATTTTGTACACACACCCTTTATTACTATTGACAGAATTATTTATGAGCAGTTGTCTTACAGTGTTCTTATTATTGAAAACTACATTAATGTTAAATTTACGTAATATATTTGGAATATTTTGCAGGTTCTCTTGGTACGGTAAAATTAGCAAGTTATTCATATTGAAAGTTTGAGTTGACCTAAGGTTATAAAATGTCCCTGATGGCGTAAAGATATCTGTTTTTTCGTCGATGTACCTCAGGGCCTTACGCATTTGCAGCCCAGAGTACATCGATGATGAAATAAGATGTATTTACGACATTGGTACTAAGCTACAATACCCCACACATGTTCTTGACAAAGCTTACAATCGTGCTAAAAGGACATTTTATAACCTTAGGTCAACTCAAACTTTCAATATGAATAACTTGCTAATTTTACCGTACCAAGAGAACCTGCAAAATATTCCAAATATATTACGTAAATTTAACATTAATGTAGTTTTCAATAATAAGAACACTGTAAGACAACTGCTCATAAATAATTCTGTCAATAGTAATAAAGGGTGTGTGTACAAAATACCTTGCAAATCATGTAATCAGTTTTATGTTGGTCAGACTGCTAAAACACTCATAACACGAATCAATCAACACAAGAAATACGTTAGAGAGGGAAACCAATCTAGCGGTATATTCAACCACATGAACCATTTTAACCACCCAGTTGACTGGGATAACGCTAAAGTCATCACATACAACAACAACATAACAGAAAGAAATTTAATTGAATGCAGTTTGATCAAATCTAGTAAGGGGATAAATGTTAATCTTCATCAAGGTTTGTACAAATTAGATAGTTTTATTTCTCATGAAATTTCAAAATTGTTTGAATTGTAATGTAAATTATGAGCAGTTGTCCCATACTTGTTGGTTACCAGGACGGCCCAAACGTCCCATACTTGTTGGCTGCCAGGACGGCCCAAACGTCCGTCACGTGTACTTCTTCCACTACCTCTCCGAATGCCCTCTTCACTATGTCATATATTCTTTACCTTGTTTCTTCATCTTATAATTCCTTCTTTGTATCTGCACTGAAGATGTAATTATACGAAAGCGCTCTGCTTCGTTAGTTTACTTTTCCTAGTGGTTACTTACGCATTTGTGAACACACGCTCCTAGTGTTTTTATTGCATATATATATATATATATACATATATATATATATATATATATATATATGTGTGTGTGTGTGTAAAACATATTTACATAATATGTATACATATTCGTTTTTATTCACATATTTTTACATATACACAAACATACGTTCATACCAATTTATGATGATTTTCACCACCTCGAGGTTCACCAAACTTCCTCTTGTGGAGACGAGTTTCATAACACTTGCTGAATACGGAATGATGGGGCAACTTCCCGCCACTTCACGGAGGAAACTAAGCTGTACATGGCGTTCCAAACTCACATATTCTACCCCCACGAGAATCCTTGCGGAAACGACAGCAACGAGCCTACACTATTCTACTTAAGCTCCCAAATGTATAACACTAAACCTCAAATGTCTTCCACCTATTTCACTAAGGAGTGAGTGAGGATCGTCTGCCTTTCTCTAATGAAGACAAATGATGTCATATATTCGTAATGTAAACCCATTGTCCTAACAGTTTCTAGACTATTTCGTTCATTTCCATGCAGCTTTCCTTAGGAATCTTCTATCTCCCCACCCCTGGAAAAGGAAGAGTTTAAAGCCTGTCTCGATTAACATTTCAGCCGCATTTTATTAGTCGTTTAATCTGGATGTCGCCATGTGATCTTATTATGTAAGGAGAGACTGAGTCATTCTCTTCTGTACTATGTGTCATATACTCTTTTCTTATGACTGTGCTCAGATAATTTCATCCATCTAGGTCAGCGTTTCTCAGCCAGGGTTCCCCGGAACCCTAAGGTTCCGCAAAAGTTCCCTAAGGGTTCCGCGAGAACAAGCGAGATAAGCTAATGCACTTTTCGAATTTTTATCTAATTTCATATACGTAATATAATTAAACATGCACGATATATTCCTAGTTATTGTAATAATGTAATATAGACATCATCCTATCTAACCTATTATTACGATGAAAATAAAATGAGAAAGATACGGTATATGCGTTTTTTTTTTTGTTTTTTTTTTTGTTTTTTTTGCGCAGGGGTTCCTTGAGACATGCAACTTATTTTAAAGGTTACGCAAGGGTAAAAAGGTTGAGAAACGCTGATCTAGGTGATACCCCCTCGAAACTAAGCGTTGGTATATTTAACAAACTTCATACGCTACAGCTTCTGACACTGGCACTGCTCGGACTGCAGAAGCGATGATACTCTGCATGGTGATCAGATGACGTGTCCAAGGATGTGACGTGACAGATATGTCCGTAACACATGAGAGGATGTCCCACATTACGTGTTGCGTCAGGCAAACTAGCAGTGTTCGTTTTTCGTGAGTGAGCGTTCATGGTGATTCTTACACAAGTAAACTGTAGTTGTACACATGTACATGTATTCAAGTTCTAAAGCTGCAAACTAGGCCATCTACGAGTACAAATTAAAGCCATATTTGCACATTCACATTCATCATAAAAGAAAATCATGAATCGTACTCAAGGCAAGAACTCAAACACATTTTATACGCAGGTCACATTCCCCACACTGAGATTGTGTGCATTAAATAACAATGAATAAACCGCACCACGAGGCCTTTCGGTCATTAACGAGGTCAAATGTATAACAGCCCCTTCCCCACCTTATTTCCTTCTATTCTGGCTCCCTTCGGTAAAGAAAGGGATAATGTATGAATGAATACGTGAACTAGGTTCAAGCATAAATCAGATCAAGAGAACTTATGTAAAACCTATTGGGCACTTTTGTGTACAAGCTAAGATACATATACATACGTACACAAATATTAACATGCACGCGAGCAAATGGAATAACCCACCAAGGCAAATAATACAAAAAATATCATGAAATCCAGAAATACGAAGGCATGACGAGAAGAGGGGAGATAAGACGGGTGAGGACAAAGAATAAATAAAGAAAAGGAGAAACAAGATAAGGAGGAGAGATGTGAGAAAAGAGACATGTGAGGGGAGAGAGATGGGAAAGATGAAAGAGGAGGTATGGGAGAAGGGAGACATGGAAGAGGGGAGATATGAGAGATGTGGGGCGAGAAATGGGAGATATGAATATGGAAGATATAAGGGATGGAGGAAAAATATGAAGAGAATAAGAAAAGAGAGATAAAGAGAGATTGGTGAGAAAGAAAGATAAGAGAGAATGAGCGTTGAAAGAGGGAGAAACAAGGAAGGAGAGAGAAGAAAGAGAAGATATGTGAGAGAGATAAGAGAGGGGAAAGATAAGAAAACTGAAAGGAGACAAGAGATGATAAGAGTAATGAAAGGAAGGGTGAGAGATAAATCATCGAGAGAAGAAGGGACGAGAGAAAAATGGGAGAGAGATAGAAGGACGAGAGAAAGGAAAGACGAAAGAAAGGAAGAACAAGAGAAGGGACGATGAGAAGAGGAAGGATAACGGGAAGAGTATCGAAGGGAAGGAAGAACCAGACAGCCTAAAAAAAAATATATATATATATATATTCATATATATATATATATATATATATATATATATATATATATATATATATATTCATATATATATATATATATATATATATAGATGAGGCGTCTGGGCACTGAGGAGGAAAGTAGGGAAGAGGAAGAAGAGACTCTCAATTAGGGAACTTCTGTGTAGGACGATCATGAGGACGAGGAGGTGGAGGAAGAGTAAGGAGTGAGGAGGAGGAGAAGAAGAAGAGGAGGAGGAAGAAGAAAAGGGAGAAGGATTATGTGAAGAAGGAGGAAGAGTAATGGGAGGAGAGGAAGAGGAAGAAGAAAAGGGAGAAGGATTAAGGGGAGAAGGAGGAAGAGTAATGGGAGGGGAGGGGGAGGAGGAGGAGTTGAAGGGGGGAAGGGGAGGAGGAGGAGGAGGAGGAGGAGGAATAAAGGAGAGTATGGGAGGAGTAAGGACAGGAGAAGTAAGGGGGGATAGGAAGAGGAGAAGGAGAAGGAAGAAAAGGAGGAAGGGAGGAAGAGGAGGACGAGGAATATAGGGGAGTAAGGGAGGAGTAAGGACAGGAGAAGTAAGGGGGGATAGGAAGAGGAGAAGGAGAAGGAAGAAAAGGAGGAATGGAGGAAGAGGAGGAGGAGGGGAGGATGTGGAAGAGCGACAGGAGAAAGTATAAAGGCCGTAAATCTTCGTAGAGCTCTAGCTTTTCAAAAGGGTTATTATGATCTTATTGTCATGGGGTAAATAGTTACTTATTAAAGTTTTCTCCCTCTACATCATCCTCATACTGGATAAGGATTTCTATCAGGATAAAGAAATAGTAAAGAACCTTGTAGACATCTCCGACTGAGACCTAGTGATTCCTGGTAATCAAGAAAGTATAGTTTCAGCAACTGAGAAATACTGAGAGTTAGGATATTCAAGGAAACAGCGACGATATCTGTCGTTTCAGGGGTATATTCATTAAGCGGAGGAGTGAAGAAGTTGGTATTTTCCCAAGTGATATGTTGGAATGGTATAAGTATATGACTATATCTGGTATTAACCCTGGAAGGAAATTAAGAGACAACGACGATGCCTACTGTAATGACAGGAATTTTGAAGGGATATTATTTTTGGAATTTCGTTTTATTTATCTATTTATTTATTTGAGAGACTGGGTATTATGGACGTCGTGACGGTTTTACTCAACCAAGAAGCAAAGTAGAAAATAGAGCCTTAATAGACCATGAATTTATTCTATTCTATGTCTGCCTATCAAGATGTGTTGGCAAAGATCCTTACTATAATCGTTGAAGAAAAACATACAATAGGAGATAGCTACAAATATATTTCAGCTGATTTTGGTTCAACTAAAGCTTCGAGACGACATTAGAATGTTCTCGAACATAGCGGGCGCACCGTAGCTCCGCCCACCCGTGACGTCACTAAACACGTTCGGACAGAGGCGTAAACTAAGGCCATTAATTTTAAGAGTAATAGGAAAAATTCCCAACTTTCAGTTCAGGATTCCACTAGAGAAATAGTTTAGGGAGAGATTGTAGCAGCTAGGGGCTCTGTTGAGAAGCGAAATGAAGTTTTACGAAATAATACAACAGGGAGGTTAGTAGTTTACCCATAGATACGAACACATAGCCGTCTCGTTCTTTTTGTGCGCAGCTAAAATTTTAATCTGATGCCAAAAAACGATTCCGATAACAGGTAATACGTTCTGTAAGATTAATGAAAACAAATGTCAATATGTGAGTTAAATGATATAGTGCAGATATAGTAGGTAGATAGTTATTATTATTATTAAGTTTTGAATCTGATGCCAAAAACGATTCCGATAACAGATATGGAAAAAGGGGTTTAAGGGAGTGTACTTCACAAACACTTTGCGTATATACATTAGCTATGAGGGTGTAATCCTTAGAGTACAATTCTGTCGGTGATCGTTCTCTAATAAGAATACGGGGTTGAAGGTAGACACAGTGCTGGAAGTAGACACAATATTGTAAGTAGACTTATACAGTGACCGGAAGGTTGGAGCGTAAATAACTACGTTTTTCCACGTGCCTGTGACCTTACTTATGATGCCCATAATATATTTTTCATATTGTAAGGATCAATAGATTGTCTAGTTGGAGAAAACCACAATATACTTTTGTATTTCCTTACTATATTTTTGCTTCAGTGTAATAATTAACATATAGCAGACCTTCACTTACATGCTTTTACTACCCCCACATTATTGGTGGCAGCGGTGGGATTTACGCTATTAACCAACCTGAAGCTCACTTATCTGTGTGTCGACTTAGACAAAGCTTGTGTACCCTGTGGATTGGCAGTACAGTAATCAGAGACAGAATAGATCCTCGGCAGTCACTAAGAGTATAGAAATAGCGGATGAGATTGTGTGGGGAAGTGACGTGTTAAGGTGTATAGCTTTGATGGAACTACACATAATTAAAGGCAGTCAGGTAAAAATGAACAATAAAACGGAATGGGAATCCAATTCGGGAGAGGAAAAAGAGACGAGAGCGAGGATGGAAGATAGACATGAATGGGAATCTAACCCAGGAGGAGCTGTTCTATTGGCCAAATTTAAAGGTAGATGTATGTAATTTTGTAAAGGAAATGCATTACTTGTCAGAGGTTCAAGGGTACACAAGGGTTGTCACAGCAATACAAAGAGGTTCCCCCTGCTACAAAGGCAATGGAGAGAATAGGCATAGACCTAACGGATATGGTATGCGGGTCGCAGGGATATAGGTATATTTTGACCATAATCGATCACTACAGTAGGTTCGTTAGGTTTTTCCCATTGAGAACAAAACACCACCAACACATACTACACTCCCTAACCCAGTTCTTCGCAGATTACGGCACCCCAGAGAGCATCGTAGCAGACAATGGAGCAGAATTCACCAACATGGCTTTCAAGAAGTTGTGTGGAGAACAGCAAATCACCCTGCTCTACACTACCCCAGACCATCCCCAAGCGAATGGAATGGTGGAGCGGATGCATCGAACATTGAAGAACATTGAAGACGGCTCATCGAAGAATACTGAAGGGAATCAATTGGAACAATCCGCCCAGTTGGCGCCGTATCTAGTGATTTAAGGTGCTAAGATGACAGTGGTTAACTGCAATAGTGTAGCGATCATACCGTGCCATTAATATCCAAAGAAAAACGAATGCGTGCAATTAATCCGAAGGTGCTCTCAGTGTTCCTATGTGTTAAGATGTCTTAGGATTAAGGCATACTTGTATTGCGTATTTAGTTGTAACACGCCTATATTCTTTATACATGTGTAAGGTTGAGATGTCATAGGATTAAGGATGCATATATTTCATATGTTGTAAAAGGAAATTTTAGCAACAACCAGGTGAAGGAACTTAATGTTGACTTAAAGGGAGGATAAAGACATACAGAACAGTCTAGGAGAGAGACTACAAACGATGGTTAGCGAGCACTTTCATTCGGAGTAGTATTGGAAAATGGTGAAATTCTTTAGCTCGAGTTGGGGTCATGAACCCAACTCAAATTCACAATTGCCCGCTTGACAGGGGTGTAGGACTTCAGGACCTGGTGGACAATCGCCGATTGCCCAGAGGTGAGCCCACAGAAGGGGAAGTAGTGTGCCACCCATGGGGCGAATCCACAAGAGAGAGTCGTGGCTTAGCTCGGTCGTAGCGGCTATGCATGTCCAGTCAAGTATTAGGTAAGAGGTTAATTGGGGAATCCAGCCAATACGAAGACTGATGGGAAAGGTCCAAGGAGACATCCACAGTGAATCGGTGTACCCCTGGGTCACCTGAGTTCCGTACACCTACGAGTGTGCTGAGGGGAGAGTGCCTCGTCAAGCTATCAAAAGGATAATCGCTCTCTTTTGCAGGATGGATTTTTTTTTCTTTTGCAGGGGGATTTGGACCACACCAAATAGAATCCTTCACGTGATGTTGCGGAATTTTTCTTACGGGGGGGCGTAGGGCCATGTAATGACAGGAATTTTGAAGGGATATTATTTTTGGAATTTCGTTTTATTTATCTATTTATTTATTTGAGAGACTGGGTATTATGGACGTCGTGACGGTTTTACTCAACCAAGAAGCAAAGTAGAAAATAGAGCCTTAATAGACCATGAATTTATTCTATTCTATGTCTGCCTATCAAGATGTGTTGGCAAAGATCCTTACTATAATCGTTGAAGAAAAACATACAATAGGAGATAGCTACAAATATATTTCAGCTGATTTTGGTTCAACTAAAGCTTCGAGACGACATTAGAATGTTCTCGAACATAGCGGGCGCACCGTAGCTCCGCCCACCCGTGACGTCACTAAACACGTTCGGACAGAGGCGTAAACTAAGGCCATTAATTTTAAGAGTAATAGGAAAAATTCCCAACTTTCAGTTCAGGATTCCACTAGAGAAATAGTTTAGGGAGAGATTGTAGCAGCTAGGGGCTCTGTTGAGAAGCGAAATGAAGTTTTACGAAATAATACAACAGGGAGGTTAGTAGTTTACCCATAGATACGAACACATAGCCGTCTCGTTCTTTTTGTGCGCAGCTAAAATTTTAATCTGATGCCAAAAACGATTCCGATAACAGGTAATACGTTCTGTAAGATTAATGAAAACAAATGTCAATATGTGAGTTAAATGATATAGTGCAGATATAGTAGGTAGATAGTTATTATTATTATTAAGTTTTGAATCTGATGCCAAAAACGATTCCGATAACAGATATGGAAAAAGGGGTTTAAGGGAGTGTACTTCACAAACACTTTGCGTATATACATTAGCTATGAGGGTGTAATCCTTAGAGTACAATTCTGTCGGTGATCGTTCTCTAATAAGAATACGGGGTTGAAGGTAGACACAGTGCTGGAAGTAGACACAATATTGTAAGTAGACTTATACAGTGACCGGAAGGTTGGAGCGTAAATAACTACGTTTTTCCACGTGCCTGTGACCTTACTTATGATGCCCATAATATATTTTTCATATTGTAAGGATCAATAGATTGTCTAGTTGGAGAAAACCACAATATACTTTTGTATTTCCTTACTATATTTTTGCTTCAGTGTAATAATTAACATATAGCAGACCTTCACTTACATGCTTTTACTACGTCCATAATACCCAGTCTCTCAAATAAATAAATAGATAAATAAAACGAAATTCCAAAAATAATATCCCTTCAAAATTCCTGTCATTACACTACCACCACCACAGATTGTTTTTATTTATGAATGTTCCTCAGTAATGTGTGTAGAGAAAGATGGCTAAAGGGAGGCTCGACTAAGTGATAATTTCCGACCTGATGGGTTCAAACTGTAGCTGAATCATGATATCTTCCCATGCAGTAACTTCCAAGGAAACCATTAGATGCTGTAAGCACTATATACAAAAAAACTCCCTTTTCTGTTTGTCGAGTTCGATATTTGGTTCTGTGTCCGTTTCGTCGTCAGTTTATACTCACTGGCATTAAGTGGGTATCGTATACGTATACACAACACCATGACTCAATGTACCCCTACGTCCACTCTATCATCACCGTGTAATCCCTGTCCGATAACACTTCTCGAATCTGTTGATGGACGATTCATTTCTTGGCAGCATCGCAAACATGTTAAGTGTGGTGGTTACCCTGAAGCACAGTACCACCACAACCAAAGTCGAATGTGAAGGAAGAGGTCGTGCAACCAGGAGGTAACATCAGGTAGACCGAGCGCGGGAAGCTTTCTAATTGAGAGTCGTGAAATTCGTTACACTATGGAAAAGTATTTATTAATATTTTGTTTGCGATAACCAGCGCATCTGTCTTTGGGGCGACACTGCACCCAAGAAGTGATAAATAGGATAGGATAGCAGAACAGGAGGACAGTAAAGTTGATTAGCAATCTTTTTTAAGGGGGTGTTATTCTTCAATCATAACACATGCTATGTAGATGTGCCCGTAGGATTGTTATACAAATCCCTAGAATATAAACTGCATGCATTTATGCAGTAAATACCTCATAGGGGAGGAAGAGGAAGAGGAGGAGGAGGAGGAAGAAAACACGCACAAGGAGTAGGAGGAGAAAGAAGAGGAGAAAGAGGAGGCATAGGAGATAGAAGAGAGAGAAGAAGGTAGAGGAAAGAAAAATCTATAGATGAGAGTAGTTAAGCAGAGAGAGAGAGAGAGAGAGAGAGAGAGAGAGAGAGAGAGAGAGAGAGAGAGAGAGAGAGAGAGAGAGAGAGAGAGAGAGAGAGGAAGTAACGAAAAACACCGGGAGAGTGGGAACGAAATATAAAGCAAAAGAAAAGGAGAGCAAAAGTTTGAAAACAAAATGAGGTCATTGGGAAAAAGAAATAGAGGAAGACACAGAAGGGGAAAGAAGAGGAATAACAAAAGGCTGGCAGTCAACCTCTTCCCCAGGAAGTCCTTTGCTACAGTGACCTTTTCTCATATATTCTATTCTGGTTAATGTTTGATGATTTTATTCAGCTTAAGGGGGGCAAACTCACAATGATAAACCTCCAACACGAGGCATAATTCACATCTAACGACAGCAAAACATAAACGAGGTTGTTACCTCTAATGACACAATTGCCCTTATTATTTTGAGTGCAGCCATGACGGTGGCTCCCTCATCTCCAGGACCAACAACAAGTATGACTGCCATTATAATGTGTCCACCACGGGTCAAACTCAACCTCCACCACCATCGCCAACTGTGACGTCATCAATTATATAATTTTCAACTTCACTGTGATTAACCGCAAATCGTTACTGATACTAATGTGCCCTTCAATTTTTCTTTTCAGTTCATAAATGACATTAGTAATGGTGTCTACAATCTCTTACATATATATCATCAACTACACCATTCAAACAGGGCTCTTCTGTGGAAATAAAAAACCCTATACCATGTGCAGTCACAGCACTCAAAAAATTTCGTTCATGGCTTTTGAAACTGCATATCTTCAACGAATCTTTATGGAAACTGTGCCAACAATAGCTATTGCCATTGTGTATCATTTATCTACTATGGCCTCATGGCGATACTCCACATTTTAGAACCCTCCTCTTCCTTCCATTCTTATTGTCTCACCAAGTCTTGTCAAATCCCCCAGACTGGCCGTGGTGAGGTCACCTAAATCTACGACTCCTGACCTTCGACTACACTCCGTAGACCAGCGTTTCTCAACCTTTTTACCATTGCGTTAGCTTTAGAATAAATTGCGTGACTCAAGGAACCCCTGAAAAAAATATATATATATCTTTCACATTTTATTTTCATCGTAATAATAGTTTAGATAGGATAATGTCTATATTACATTATTACAATAACCAAGAATATGTCGTGCGTGTTTGATTACGACTTCGAAGAGCGAACAACAACAACAACAGCAACAACAACATATTATGTATATGAAATTAAATAAAAAATAAAAATT
>NC_134812.1:36399597-36419597 GCF_046742065.1 Oratosquilla oratoria
AGACAAGTCTTCCTGTAACTGTTGATCCGCAGATGATGGGGTTGGTTCTTGTATATATATTTTTGTTGCTGCTCTCAAGGGATTCTATTCAACTGAGAAACTACCAACGATCAATGACTTGAAACCATCCTTAATAAACTCTTTCACTGCCTATGGCGACTTAACAAAGATATGGATATCATCGGGCTATTCCACTCCAGTATGAGAAATAGACGACGGTAGCCAGAAGGCTAATTAGATCTGTCGGTCATAATCCATCAGTCTTTTGGCAACGGTGACGCACTTTTTCCTCTGTTTATGGACTTCGTCTGGCGAGAGCCTAACGATACTATCTAGCTGAGAGTCCAAGCCAGACTTAGCTGAATGAAACTGTTTTGCATTCGCTAGAATCAAATCTAAAAAACATGTCATTAAAGCAAAATATTTATATCCAATATACTTTCAACTTATATATTTATTAATTCATCTATTTATTTCTCAGCTTAGCTACAGGAGCAGCAGGGATATTTGCTACTTCCGAGATTACATCGCATCTAAATACACCTGTACGTTTGAAGTAAAAACTACTACAACAACAACAACAATATACAGATACTTGTCATGCAACACAGTCCCTGAGAGTTCAAGGCGGTACGTAGCGTTTTGTTTACCTCTGTCCACACACTCAGACACACAATCCTCAAGCAGCCGCACAATAGACTTCGTTTATCAACACTGAATCTTCCCCTTATGTGGCCTGACATCTATCCCCCAAGAGATACTAATGGACTTGTACCGCCATCTATAGGCCTCAGCTTGGAAAATCAAAGTTTATCTATGTTTTATGTATATGTGAACACATACCCTTGCTTTTATGTACACAAGCAAGCATGCACACACACACACACACACACACACACACACACACACACACACACACACACACACACACACACACACACACACACACACACACACACACACACACACAAAAGAAACATACATAACGTGTAATTCACACAAATATGACTATGCAAATATCTTCTGTAGAAGATATACCTTGCATACAAGTATGTACTTATCTATGTGTGTACATGTATATATATTTGCATGTATATAAATATGTATGGATTCATATAAGTATGTACTCATGTAAATATTTACATGTGTCTGTATGCATATACTGTATTATATATATAATATATATACATATATATACATATATACATATATATATATACATATATACATATATATATACTGTATATATATATATATATTATATATGCATATATCCACAGAATATATGCTCGCGCGCATGTTGGAAAGTCACTGTCGCACTTGTCATGAGGATGCCGGGTTCGAGTCGTGGGCAGTACCACATTTCAATTTCAGCATGTTGGCATTTGATGGCTTAGAATTAAAGTGCATAGTGGTTGTTAAAATGTATTTCTAATCACTGGGACCCATTCAGTGTTATACACACACACACACACACACACACACACACACACACACACACATATATATATATATATATATATATATATATATATATATATATATATATATATATATATATATATATATATATATATGTATATATATATATATCACTGGTGAGAAATATAGTAACACATTTGTAAGTCACAACTGCCACCACAGTCGGACGAAAGAAAGAGTTGAGTAAACGAAACTATGTATTTCGATTGCTAACTGCAATCCTCTTCAGTCGTACAAAGTGGAAAGAGGATGCTGTTTTAAATAGCAACCTCTTACAAAGGGAAAGGAACTTGGAAAAGAATAAATATCACTACCCTCACCCTTATGTGACCTGAGGATGACATGTGGTCGGGTCAGGTGGAGGAGACTTGTTTATAATTTGTTTGGTGATGAATAATCCTGATATAATGTCTGGGGTCCTTTGACCCATGGAATTATTCATAGTGACCATATATTCAATTAAAGTGGATTCTATCATTTTCCTTCTGAACCCACAGCCAGATCGAATTTTTCCCAGTCCACCTGGCGATTTAATTCATTCAGGTGTTGAAACACTGCTGAACTTTCTTGACCATACTTGATAGACCTTTTCTGTTCATTTGATCTTGTCCTTAAGTCTCTCCCTGTTTGACCTATGTATGAAAGATTACAATCTTTACATGGAAGGGAGTAAACACCTGGGATATGATCTCTCAACCTCTGGTGAACATTAACAACTTTTTATTAATGGTATTCGGGTAATTATACACGCACACGCACACACCACGCACACGTACACACACACACACACACACGCACACACACACACACACACACATATATATATATATATATATATATATATATATATATATATGTATATATATATATATATATATATATATATATATATATATTGCAGAAACCACAGGGAAAATAAAATCGGAATACTAAATGTTTTCGTCTATTACGACATCCTCAGAGTACAAGAAAGAGAAATAGAACAATATTTATACCGAAATAAGAAAACTGGGGAAGGTTATAGTCACATAAAAGTTTCGTGTAATATACATACACACACATTCAAATACAAATGGAACTAATAATAGTCATGATAAAACAATAAAGCAGGAAATACAATGGAGCATAACCATGTGGCCGCAACGTCCACAGGACATCTGGCACAATTAGGAGCCATGGTACTGCTTTACTATGCTATCAATTATGAAACTATCTAGTTTAAATAAACCTAAACTCAAGTTGATATTATTATCAACTTGAGTTTAGGTTATCAAGCCACTTGGGAACGTTGTATATATTTTCCGCTGAACGAAATCCTCTAATTCCGATATGACAACTTACCTTGATTGCACCTTTCGCGTGCAGGGTCGTCTGCCTCGTACTGATTGACGGTGATATTAAGAAAAATAAGTGAATGAATAAAAAGAGAAAGATACATGTATATGCATATATATACACATATATATATATATATATATATATATATATATATGTTGAAATATGTAAGACAGATGAGTGGATGGGTGGTGAGATAAACACAGGGAACTGTGAATGATTTGAATGTGCATACACTCTGAAGAAGTCCTGGTAAGGACGAAACGTCAGAATAAATCCCTAAACGGTTCCCTGTGTTTATCTCACCACCCATCCACTCATATATATATACATATATATAATATACATATATATCTATATATATATAGATATATATAATATATATATATATATATATATATGTATGTATATATATAAACATATATATATACATATTTATATATATACATATATATATATATATATATATATATAGTAATATACATATACATAGATAGGTAGATAGATAAATAGAAAGGGAGAGATGGATAGAAAGAGAGAGAGAATTATGTTAATGGGGAGAGTGGAAGGGAAAAGGAGGAGATAAAGAAAGACAGAGAGGAAGAGGAAGTTAAAGTGTCGGATAATATAATACATTGATAGGTAGAAAGGCAGATAGGTAGAGACAGACAGAAAGAGTGACAGAGAATAAAAAGTTCTCACGGTTTTCACTATTTCTGGCCAACAATATAAATAAACATAAATAAATCAATAAAAATAAACAAATAAATAATACACTCACTGTATTCACGATTTCACGTCACATCACCGTGCCCACACTTGTCCCCAGCACTCCGAGGTACGTCAAGAGTCTTCTATGACAGAGCGTAAATCAAATTAGGGCATTACTGAGAGACAGAGAAGCGAATATCCCGTGGAAGAAACAAAACTAATTTTGTTACATTCGAAACAAGATCTAAATAGATAAATAAATAAAAAGAAATAAACACGATAGTTAAAAAAAAAAAAAACTTGGAATAAAAGGCTCAGCACGGGGAATCGTAAATCAGAGGTTTAGAGGCGAAGGAGAAATCACTAAAGCACTAGACACTTCCCAATCATAACCAGTCGTACGAAACAGAAAAGTGAAATGTATAGTATTAGTGATGATAATCATATTAATGACGATAACATATACATAAATGGTAATGATTAATTAGTAATAGCATAGTGAATGATAACAACAACGACTACAACAGTAATATATATAACGGCGATGATGATTGAAGATTGATAATAATGATAATGATAATGATGATAACAATAATAATAGTAATATCAATAATAATAGCAATAATGATAATAATAATAATAATAATAATAATAATAATAATAATAATAATAATAATAATAATAATAATAATAATAATAATAATAATAATAATAATAATAATAATAATAATAATAATAATAATAATAATGATAATGATAATGATAATAATGATAATGATGACAATGATGATAATGATGATAATGATGATAATGATAATAATGATAATGATAATAATAATGATAATAATAATAATAATAATAATAATAAAGATAACAATAATGATGATAATAATGATAACAACAACAATAATAATAATAATAATAATAATAATAATAATAATAATAATAATAATAATAATAATAATAATAATAATAATAATAATAACAATAATAATAATAATATTAATAATAATAATAATAATAATAACAATAGTAATGATGATGATGATGATGTTGATGATGACGATAAATGACTCTTCCAACTTGTGCCACGTCACTCCTTAAAACTTTTCTGGTTTTAACTCGTTCAATACGGTAACGTGTCATGAGTTTCATACCTCCTAATATGGAAAGACGATTTTCTTTGCCTGAAGTGAACGACTCAGATAAGAACGGGGTCTTGATCGGCTGAGTCACATTTCAGCCTCAGCCCCCTCTCCCCCCTCCCCCCTCACCCACAATGTTTCAAATCGTCACTTTATTATCAGGAACAAAATCCAGATCTTACGCCACTGCATCGAAGAGGATACAGTTTGGCGGTAGCAAAAATAAAGTTAATTGCTATCCATTACGAAAGATGTTAATTAAGATAGGATGTAACCCGAGAAAGGCCAGAATGAAATTTCTGACGTTTCACAAGATAAGGAAGGGTATGAAAGGTATCGTTATGGATTACACACACACACACACGCACACACACACACACACACACACACACACACACACACACACACACACACACACACACACACACAAAAGTTAAATTTCCTTTGATAAAGATACCTGATGTAACGACATATATACAACCACGCTTCTCGAATTTTAGTCACAAAGTCTCGTTCCAGCAAACGACTTTGACCCATAGAAGTCGGTGATTGAATGAATATATTTCTATCTTGCTATCGCCAGGTAATCTTATTCAGGTGAGATAAATTACACAGAGTTTCGGGGTTGAAGATGACGTCTATGAACATGGAGACGGTGTAATTCGTTCTTAAATATTTTCTTGACTATTGTTTATCCAGCCAAGGAAAGAATCTCGTTGTCTCATGATTGGGACCACGAAGCTCTGCTCTATAATCTGGGATGAAGCCTTTGGAGATCACTATGAGTTGGGACAAGTCTTGTAAGCTTAGAGGAACACCTCTCGAAGTTAGACAAAACAAAAAATACTCAACTCTTTCTGTACAGGATGACATTCCTTCTACCGCCAGATAATCTTATTAGATGTTATCCGACTTCTTCGGAAGTGAAGGGGTTAATATTAACACTGAACCTTATATGTTATCACACACTCATTGCAACCCAACGCCCTCCTTCTTATACCTTGTTCCTCTTATTATAATGGTGGCATAGAAAATTCTTTGTGTGTTGTACATACGTATTTGTAATATTGTTTATTATTATTGTGAGATATGACATTATTATATACATTATATATTATACATTATATTATATACATTATTGTGAGAACCAAGTGTTCATTTTAAGCGTGTATGTTTTCCCGCCAAGTCGGAGCTTGGTCGCGTCGCTTAGCGTCAGTCTTGATTCTGCTTACGAAGCGACCGCACGCTTGTATTTGTAGTGCTTGTAACTAATACAATAATTTGCATTATTTGACTGTTTCATTGGCCACCCCGATACATTATGAACTAGACGAAGAACCAAATAAACGAGAACGAACGGATGAAGGCTAAAGGAAACGATGGTTCCTCCAGAAGAGGAGGGTGAAGTCATGTCAGAAGCATAAACCGAAGACAGCTATCCCGGATGAAGAGAGTTGGGCGAGGGAAGTTGGTGGATCAGCTGGTGGCAATAAGATGTATGGGAGTGAGATAAACACGTGTGTTTGTGACGGGAGGTGGAACTGACCATTTCTCAATCATCAAAGTTCCACCATTCTTGTTATACTTTTTCTTATTTACCATTCCATTTTTCTTCATACCAGGTATAAGGATGACCCTATTTCATTGCAACTCTTTAACGGGAAAGGAAACTTGACTTATGTTTTACAGGTTTCTATAGACGATGTAATGATTCGTATGCGTCCCTGTCTGAATGTGGGGGTTTACAAATATAGATGGAGATGCCAGATCCGGTCACGGGTCCATAAGCCTGAAACTGTAAACTGAAGGTGGACACTGGTGTGGACATACATGCACGCGCGCACACACATACACACATATACACACACACACACACACACACACACACACACACACACACACACACGACTCGGTGGCGCTGTTGGTAGAGCGCTGAACTGCTAGCATGGTGGTGCCCGTAGTACTTGATTCGAATCCTGCCCAGGGCCGAAATTATTTCGGTACCGCTGCGCTTCGGGTCGTTACTCTGACTCTCGTGGGCGGGGAGTTGGGTGTGTGTGTGTGTGTGTGTGTGTGTGTGTGTGTGTGTGTGTGTGTGTGTGTGTGTGTGTGTGTGTGTGTGTAAGGTCATAGCATTACCCATAGATCGGACCTACGAGCTCTGAGCTCTCTTCCGGGAGGAAAATAGCTGTCGATCACGAGTCCAACACGTGATCCAAAAAGACCAAATGAATACACACACACACACACACACACACACACACACAAACAAACACACACACACACACGGCACCATAATACCATCAAGCCGATCAGAACACGCACTGACCGTTATAAGAAGAGCCCCATACCGACATTTGTGGACTTAATCAACAACAAGAATTGACATTGTTGTATTACACACCTATTCCTCAGCTTATTGTTTTTTGTCTTGTTCTTTGAATGGTTGTAACATCATCTTTTCACTGTCATAGTTTTATATTGTTATAATCTTGTAGGATGTATATTTTCAGCAGTAATGCTGCTATACTCAATAAACCGATGATTATTATCATTACATACACAAACACACACACACGCACGCACAGGCACGGACGTACCTCCCCTACACACACACACGCTCATACACACATATACAAATACCACGACTGTACGCGCTACAAAGAGAGGAAGGGCAGTGTACGCGGTCTGCGGTTAACCAAAGTTCATGGTTAGGATATACGAGGATTTTCGTTTACTTTTTATAACCATTTTTCTTTCTTTCTGTTGTTCTTCTTCTTTAAGTGTTCTCATATAACAAAGTAGAATTACTTCGTATAAACTCTATGCTGGCGTCGCCTTCTTCATTTATCATTAAAAGAATTACTTCCAAATTCGGTCCGTTATTTTTTTCACTTTTATTGACGCCTCTATTTGACATTCCAAAGGAATTGACCTGTTGGAAGTGGCGTTCTCTTCCAGTCATATTCCTCTAATGCGGACATTTTTCTAGCTAAATTTGCTCGGATGTGTCGCCTTCTTCGTCCATTTTGGTTGTCGTCGTGTGATTTCATTCATCTGAAAGGCCTCTTCTTCACAACGCGCAGGGTCACACGGGAGAGGGATTCTGGAGAAAGTGCAAAGATTAAATAAATTCCTTGTGGAAATGGAAATACACTTGGCAGGAATTGAACGACATTCTTGAGCGTAGACCAAGCACATAGATCTCTATTTATGTATACATGTGTATATATATATATATATATTACATATACATATATATATACATATATACATATATATATATATGCGTAAATAACCACTAGGAAAAAGTAAACTAACGAAGCAGAGCGCTTTCGTGTAATTACATCTTCAGTGCACATACATAATTCCTTCTTTGTATCTCCACTGAAGATTTAATTACACGAAAGCGCTCTGCTTCGTTAGTTTACTTTTTCCTAGTGGTTATTTACGCATTTGTGAACACACGCTCCTGGTGTTTTTTTTTTATTGCATATATATATATATATATATATATATATATATATATATATATATATATACATATCCATACACACACACACATACACACACATACACACACACACACACACACACACACACACACACACACACACACACACACACAGTTGGTAGAGCTCCCGGCTGTCACTACGGAGGTCCGGGTTCAAATCCTGCCCAGGGCTGAAATAATTTCAGTATCGCTGCGCTGCGGGTTGTTACTCCAACTCTCGTGTGTGGGGAGTTGGGTGTGTGTGTGCGTGTAAGGTCACACCATTACCCATAGATCGGTCATATACGAGTTCTGAGTTCTCTTCCGGGAAGGAAATAGCTGTCGATCACGAGTCCAACACGTGATCCAAAGATCATATATATATATATATATATATATATATATATATATATGTATACATATATATATGTATATATACATATATATATACATATATATATAATCTATGACCGTCGCGCAGAGGATTCGAACCACCGCCTATAGACCCATGAGAGTCCACAGCACACGCCTTTAACCACTCGACCACAGACGATCTAAAAGTGTACTAACTCGTAATCTAACTGATTACCGAGATTGGGGAGGTTGCTAACTGCCACCCATATAACCCCCATTTTTTACAGTACACCTAATCGCACCAGTGGGAATGGTAAGGACTAGATCGAATCCCCCTCACGCTTCGCCATCGTAACTATTTGAATAATTCGCTAGTGGACAGCGACATCAATCACACAATCTATGACCGTCGCGCAGAGGATTCGAACCACCGCCTATAGACCCATGAGAGTCCACAGCACACGCCTTTAACCACTCGACCACAGACGATCTAAAAGTGTACTAACTCGTAATCTAACTGATTACCGAGATTGGGGAGGTTGCTAACTGCCACCCATATAACCCCCATTTTTTTTTTTTTACAGTACACCTAATCGCACCAGTGGGAATGGTAAGGACTAGATCGAATCCCCCTCACGCTTCGCCATCGTAACTATTTGAATAATTCGCTAGTGGACAGCGACATCAATCACACAATCTATGACCGTCGCGCAGAGGATTCGAACCACCGCCTATAGACCCATGAGAGTCCACAGCACACGCCTTTAACCACTCGACCACAGACGATCTAAAAGTGTACTAACTCGTAATCTAACTGATTACCGAGATTGGGGAGGTTGCTAACTGCCACCCATATAACCCCCATTTTTTACAGTACACCTAATCGCACCAGTGGGAATGGTAAGGACTAGATCGAATCCCCCTCACGCTTCGCCATCGTAACTATTTGAATAATTCGCTAGTGGACAGCGACATCAATCACACAATCTATGACCGTCGCGCAGAGGATTCGAACCACCGCCTATAGACCCATGAGAGTCCACAGCACACGCCTTTAACCACTCGACCACAGACGATCTAAAAGTGTACTAACTCGTAATCTAACTGATTACCGAGATTGATATGGGTGGCAGTTAGCAACCTCCCCAATCTCGGTAATCAGTTAGATTACGAGTTAGTACACTTTTAGATCGTCTGTGGTCGAGTGGTTAAAGGCGTGTGCTGTGGACTCTCATGGGTCTATAGGCGGTGGTTCGAATCCTCTGCGCGACGGTCATAGATTGTGTGATTGATGTCGCTGTCCACTAGCGAATTATTCAAATAGTTACGATGGCGAAGCGTGAGGGGGATTCGATCTAGTCCTTACCATTCCCACTGGTGCGATTAGGTGTACTGTAAAAAAAAAAAATGGGGGTTATATGGGTGGCAGTTAGCAACCTCCCCAATCTCGGTAATCAGTTAGATTACGAGTTAGTACACTTTTAGATCGTCTGTGGTCGAGTGGTTAAAGGCGTGTGCTGTGGACTCTCATGGGTCTATAGGCGGTGGTTCGAATCCTCTGCGCGACGGTCATAGATTGTGTGATTGATGTCGCTGTCCACTAGCGAATTATTCAAATAGTTACGATGGCGAAGCGTGAGGGGGATTCGATCTAGTCCTTACCATTCCCACTGGTGCGATTAGGTGTACTGTAAAAAATGGGGGTTATATGGGTGGCAGTTAGCAACCTCCCCAATCTCGGTAATCAGTTAGATTACGAGTTAGTACACTTTTAGATCGTCTGTGGTCGAGTGGTTAAAGGCGTGTGCTGTGGACTCTCATGGGTCTATAGGCGGTGGTTCGAATCCTCTGCGCGACGGTCATAGATTGTGTGATTGATGTCGCTGTCCACTAGCGAATTATTCAAATAGTTACGATGGCGAAGCGTGAGGGGGATTCGATCTAGTCCTTACCATTCCCACTGGTGCGATTAGGTGTACTGTAAAAAATGGGGGTTATATGGGTGGCAGTTAGCAACCTCCCCAATCTCGGTAATCAGTTAGATTACGAGTTAGTACACTTTTAGATCGTCTGTGGTCGAGTGGTTAAAGGCGTGTGCTGTGGACTCTCATGGGTCTATAGGCGGTGGTTCGAATCCTCTGCGCGACGGTCATAGATTGTGTGATTGATGTCGCTGTCCACTAGCGAATTATTCAAATAGTTACGATGGCGAAGCGTGAGGGGGATTCGATCTAGTCCTTACCATTCCCACTGGTGCGATTAGGTGTACTGTAAAAAATGGGGGTTATATGGGTGGCAGTTAGCAACCTCCCCAATCTCGGTAATCAGTTAGATTACGAGTTAGTACACTTTTAGATCGTCTGTGGTCGAGTGGTTAAAGGCGTGTGCTGTGGACTCTCATGGGTCTATAGGCGGTGGTTCGAATCCTCTGCGCGACGGTCATAGATTGTGTGATTGATGTCGCTGTCCACTAGCGAATTATTCAAATATATATATATATACTGTATACACACACACACACACATTTATATATATATATATATATATATATATATATATATATATATATATATGATATCACGTGAAAACCACTGTTAGAGTAAAAAAGACTGCAGACAGGGATTCCCTGTCTCCAGCCTTTTTTACTCCAACGGTGGTTTTCATGTGATTGACAAATGTGGGATTACATTTTTCACCTGTAATATGTATAAATATATATATAAATATAGATGTATATATATGTATATGATATATATATATATATATATATATATATATATACGTATACTGTATATATACATGTACATATGTATGTACACATACACTTGCATACTTGCGTGTGTATATGCGTGTGTAAACACACGTGCTTAGATGTACTTAATGTTAATACAAAAGAATAGTTAAACTCGTGAAACCTCGTCTGTGTGTGCGTGTGTTTTGTCGCCCCAGTTAATGTCCATCTACCTTTAGACAAAGGGGCGCAAGATGTACAGCAAAGCCTATTGCGATAGAGGAAGAAAGAATATATATCTATGTGTACATGTTTGTGTATATGTATATGTATACGTATATATACATATATATATATATGTATATGAAAATGTATGAGCATATGTATATGTATACGTATATATATATATATATATATATATATATATATATATATATATATATGTATATATACATATACATAAATGTATTTGAGGATTTTGAAGTGGGTCTTGCTCAATAGCAACCCTTTTCAATTGAAGGGCATCCTCTCATCTGTTTGAAATCGCCTGGTCTTAGCCAGAATAAAGTCCAGAAAATATGTCACCTTGCTGAAGAGGTTACGACTGGATCAACGAATGCGGTCGACTTTTATGTGGAAAGTATGGGTGGAGTCGACGTCGCGGGTGGCACGGGCGCATTCGACCAAGTTGGATGGGGAATAATCGATTTTCTGGGTCGAATGCACAATTCAAATAGCCCAAATTCTGAAGGAGTTGACGGGGTTAAGGGTGTGCGTGCGTGCGTGCGTGCGTGCACACACCAAAAGGGCGATTATCCCCCACTTTCAACCTTTGGCCAAAATAGACGATTCATTTACCATCTTCCATCTATCAGTGACTATTCAAATGATGCAAGTCTCGTACTCAAACACATATTTATCTTTATCTACTTTTATCTAAATATCTATTTATATCTACGTATCATTATATACAGTAAAT
Organism: Oratosquilla oratoria; assembly: GCF_046742065.1. Taxonomy (NCBI): domain Eukaryota; kingdom Metazoa; phylum Arthropoda; class Malacostraca; order Stomatopoda; family Squillidae; genus Oratosquilla; species Oratosquilla oratoria. The sequence goes on from NC_134812.1 coordinate 36,411,828, forward strand.
ACATACATTCCTGCGTTTGTATAAGCATGATAATAAATGCTGGTTGTTCCTTTAACTTTTCTCATTCACTATATGAGTACAAGCAACAATTTGCCCCTTTAATAGTTACACAAAGTATATTTTTTGGTGTAGTAAGTGGAATACAATTCTATTTATTTAATGAGTAGCTTGGGGCGTACCACGAATTTAGAGGATTTGACGTTACCAGTAACTAAAGCAACATGTGAATATTTGGAGAGAGAAATCACACATCGCAATATGAATAAAAACAAAACTCTCCCGCCTTCCTTTTTTTTTTCTTTTTTTTTTTTTTTTTTTTTTTTTTTTTTTTTTTTTTTTTTTTTTTTTTCTTTTTTCTTTTTTTTTTTTTTGGCACTACCACGGCTCATTACCCAAGTAATGAGCAAAAAGGTGTCAAAGTTGGCAGATGCTAAAGTTAGCGGCAATATGCCATTAACGAAAAAAGAAAATATTCTATAATCTGATTACACCGTCACTTTGACTTCCCCTTCTCCAATGACGCAGAACTCAAAAGATGAAGTGATTGGTTACAAAAAAAAAAAAAAAAAAAAAGCGTGATAACCAATCAGCTTGTATATACGTCCTCATTGAAGATCGTGGACACGTACGGGGTTCTAAACGCTTGAGTAATAAGATTCTAGTACAAATGTGGTACATTTCAAATGGATCTTGTCATCATCGAGGCTGGAAAAGGAGCGAAGATCAAGTGCCAAAGTTCCAGAATGCAACGAAGGAAGGTGGGATTGTGCCCAGTCACTTAAGAAACATTTGATAAATGACAAGCCTCTGGTTGAGCTAAACTTTGGTGAAAGGAAACTAACTAAAAATATTGTAAGTGAGGGCCGGTTGACAGGTCATGAAAAACCAGCGCACTGTCGAGTAAGACAGATATAATTAATCTGCTCCCTCGTTCTTGCTCTCACTCTCTCTCAGTTAAGATAAATAAATAGACAAATAAGCAGATAGTTCATTATGAATAAAACAGTAAACATATGAATAGAACAAATAAGTCTTACTTCAATGTCATTCTTTTTAAAACAGCCGTATCGCAATAATTCATGTAAGGGGTACAGATGCCACACAGGTTTCATCACCGATTGTACCTTCCCTGAACGGGAAATCCTACATACCTGGGAGACCACACATACATCATATATATATATATACATATATATATATATATATGAGGTAAAAAAGGAAAGCAGATGTAAAATGGGGAGGAGTATGAAAAAAAAATGAAAGCAATAAACAGATATTTTGGAAGGAAATCAAGAGAGGAAGGGGAAGTCAATCAATTAAAAAACAAAAGGTGAAAGGCGCAGATGGACAGATCTTAACGGAGTATTTTAGAGAGCTGTTCAATGTTATGGAGGATAGGGAGGGATTAGTGGTAGCATTGGGAAGCACTAAGAAAATGACGGTGATAGGAGAGGAAAATGGAGGGATGCAAGATGCTCTGAAAATTATGAAAGCAGGTAAGGCACCTGTGCTAGACGGGGTTATGCAAAGTGTTTGAAGAAGGGAAGTACTCGTACAGTAACAGTGAACTGGCTGGTGAGGTTATTTCGTGTGTGTCTTAAGGAGGGTAGAGTGCCAGAGGTCTGAAGGAGTCTGTATAGTTCTGCTTTATAAAGGAAAAGGGGACAAATGTGAGTGTAGTAGTTTCAGAGGGATCAGTTTGTTGGGTGTGGTTGGAAAGGTTTATGGGAGGGTTTTAACTGGAGAGGAAATGTGTAAGTTTAGGACAGGTAGGGGTTTGCGTGGATCAGATTTTTTGGGGTAAGGCAGATTTGTAAGAAAGTTTTGGAAAAGGTAAGGATGTTTTTTGGGCTTTTATGGATTTGGAAAAGTCTTATGACAGGATAGACAGGAAGGTACTGTGGGAAATTTTTGTAGATATATGGGATTGGGGGAATCTGTTAAGGGCAGCCGAGGGTTTTTACGAGAGTACAGCCTTTGTTAGAATGGGAAATGGATAAAGTGAGGGGTTTAAGATAAAAGTTGAACTGCGCCAGGGATGTATCATATCGCCGTGGCTTTTTAATGTGTACAAATGAGGTGGTGCGGGAAGTAAAGGCGAGAGTAATGGTCAGAGGACTGGAGATGGTGAAAGAAAATAGGGAAAAGTGTGAAGTGGGACAGTCGCTGTTTACTGATGACACTGCGCTTGTGGCAGGATCAGAGGAAGGATTAATGGAGTTAATGACGGAGTAGGGGAAGGTATGAGATAGGAGAAAGTTGAAGATAAATGTGGGTAAAAGTAAGGTGATGAGATGTACAAGGGCAGAGGATGGCAGTGAGATGGAAGTCTAAAAGGAGAGAGGCTGGAGGAAATGGATAGTTTTAGGTATTTGGGGTCACATGTGGAAGGAAAAGGAGGGGTGGAGGTGGAGGTAAATTGTAGATTGTAAGAAACAAGTAAATGCCTCGGGGGATTAAAAAGTGTTATTAGCAATAGGCACCTGAGAATGGATGCATGTAGGGGTGATTGTATGGGGCAGAGACTTAGAATTTAAAAGAAGCAGAGAGAAAAAAGTATAAATGTGTTTGAGATGAAATGTCTGAGAAGTACGGTAGGGGTTACTAGGTTGGACAGTGTGAGAAAGATGGAGGTGAAGAGGAGAGGAGTGGAAAAGATGACAGATAGGACTCTGCGTGTATGTGTGTGTGTACTCGTATGTGTGTACTCAATATATATATATATATATATATACATATATATATATATATATATATATATATGCAATAAAAACACTAGGAATTTGTGTTCACAAATGCGTAAGTAACCACTGGGAAAGTAAACTAACGAAGGAGAGCGCTTTCGTATAATTACATCTTCAGTGCTGATACAAAGAAGGAATGATCAAATATGCTGTACCTTGTTTTTTCATTTTATAATTCCTTCTTTGTATCTGCACTGAAGATGTAATTATACGAAAGCGCTCTGCTTCGTTAGTTTACTTTTCCTAGTGGTTACTTATGCATATATATATATATATATATATATATATATATATATATATATAATATATATATATATACATATATATTTATATACACACATACACAAAAACAAACACACACACACACACATATATATATATATATATATATATATATTATATATATATACTGTATATATATATACATATACATATATATATACACTATGATAGCAATGACAACAACGATGACGATTACAGCGATGATGACGATGATGACAACGATGGATGGCAACGAGGAGAACGAGAAAGATAATAAAAAGGAACTCGAGGCGAAATCTAGCCCAATCACAATCTCGACTCATCTGTTGGGTCGAAACTCTTGGGGACTTCATTATGGCTCACAGAAGAAATTTTTCTTCGGCTGCACAAAGTTTCCACTCCTTAAAGGGTCAATGTAATGACATTGAATAATTGTCCAACAAAGGGAGGGACGACAGATCGAACCAACTTCAACCACCTACAGGAATCGAGGTTTCGAGGAAATGACGAACTGAAGGTGCAGGCAGGACTCCAAGGGAATTAGTGGCTGGGATTATTGATTGCAGGTTAAAGGTTTTCAGAGGGTGCATAAACCGTGCATGCCTACTAGTGTGCATATGTGTGTGTGTGTATGTATGTATGTATGTATGTATGTATGTATGTATGTATGTATGTATATATATAAATATATATATATATATATATATATATATATATATCTGTTGTATGTATGTATGTATTTACGTACGTATGTGTATATATATGTGTATATATATGTGTGCATATTTGTGTGTGTGTGTGTGCGTGTGTGTGTGTGTGTGTGTGTGTGTGTGTGTGTGTGTGTGTGTGTGTGTGTGTGTGTGTCTATTTTTTACTTTTTCATCAATTTTTTTAGTTTTTACAATTTACGGGAACTAAGTAATCAATTGCACAATTAATGATAACATCAATAGAAATTATACTGTACATAACAGTGATAATAATAATGATAATAATAATAACTTATTATAATCTATAATTATGATGACAATGCCAACGGTAATAACAGTGACAATGAATCTGGACTTGAGTTTATCCACCAAATACAACAGCTACCACGAACATATGAAATTGAGATCACAGAGCTGTGAGCACAGCGATTTAACCACTGGACCAACCCAACTCCCCTCATGGGGTCAAGGAGGCCTCGAGAAGGCAATCACAAAACATTAGGTATAGAGTGGTACTGCAAGCACTCTCAGGACTGAGCGAGGGAAAGTAGTTTCTGCAAAAATGAAAAAAAAAGAGGAGGAAAGAAAAGAAAGAGAAAGAGGAGGAGAGTAAAGAGGGGAAGAAGGGAAGAGAGAGAGGATGAGGAGGTGTATTGCATGCACTCTCAGGATGGAACGAAGAAAGAGAGCTCACGGAAGAGAGGAAGACAAAATGAATAGATAACAAATAAATAAAAAAGAGAAGGAGGAAAGATAAAGAAAACGAACGAGGCAGGTAAGAAAGGAGGAAAGGAAGGGAGGAAGTTGGGAGAGAGAGAGAGGAGGAGGAGGAGGAGTAAAAGAATAAGAGGGAAGAGGATAGATCGAAGGAAAGAGCTCCTGGAAGAGAGGAGGAAAGGAAGAGAAGAGGTTGGGTGAGAGAGAGAAGGAGGAGTGGGACAACGAGAAGGAAGAGAAGAGAGATGGAGAGAGTGAGTGAGGGAGTGAGAGATGGTAAGAGAGGTAGAAAAGTTGATAGGGTGAGAGGGTGAGGGAATGAGGTGAGAGGATGATAAAGACGAAGAGGAAAAAGACAAAAAAAAAAGGTAGAGAGGTGACAGGAGGGATAATAAAAAGGAAATAAGAGAGGAACAGGAAAGGGGAAATAAGGAAGGGAGGAAGAGTGAAGGAGAGATGAAAGGAGAGAGGGAAGGAAGGGAATAAAAAGAAAGATCTAAAGCAGTTCCACTTTGGGATACTATCCTTAGCCTCCTCCTCCACCTCCTCCTCTTCCTCCTCCATTTCCTTTTCCTCTTCCTCCTCCTCTTCCTTCTCCTACTCTTCCTCCTCCTCCCCATACTCTTCCTTCTCCTTCTACTTCTACTATTACTCCTATTCCTCGCCATTCATCCGCCTAGTTCCAGTATCTCGACGTTCTTCGCCACCATAAGAAAACTCGAGAGCCCTTCAAGGGCCTGGAGCGGTCGAAGGCCCTCCCATGCGATTTAAGGACAAAGCTGAAGCTCAAGGTGAGGGGACGAACGCAGACGACGACGACGACGAGGAGGAGGAGGAGGAGGAGGAGGAGGAGGAGGAGGAGGAGGAGGAGAAGGTGGAAGGGGAGACGGTGAAGGAAGAGGAAGTGGAGGATTAGCATGAAGAGAAGTATAACGAGAAAGAATTTGAGGGCGTAGGAGGAAGATAAAGAGGTGAGTAGAAAAAGGGGGGAGGAGGAAGAGGGGAGAAAGAGGGAGGAAGGAGAGGAGAAGGGGAGGAGTGGAGGAGGGGAGTGGAGAAGAGAAGGAGGGGAGTAGAGGAGAAGAGGAAGAAGGGAGGAGGGGAGAAGAGGAGGAGAGGGTGAAGGAGGAGGACAATCTCATTTCAGCACAGGCTTTTCATTCCTTCCTCGGTCGGAGCGTGGCTAAGGTAGAGGCCCGCAGACCACGCGGAGGGAACCATGCAGCACTGCAAAAGGTTCTTCACGACAGAAATCAAGGCACTGGTGAGAGAAGAGAAAGCGAGAGAGTGAGGAAGGGGGAGAAAAGAAGACAAGACAAGAGAAGACAAGACAAGAGAAGAGAAGAAAGAAAGAAAGAGATAAAGAGAAAAAAGATACAAAAAGAAACGCGCGCGCGCGCACACACACACACACACACACACACACACACACACACACACACACACACACACACACACACACACACACACACACACACACACACAGAAAGAGAGAGAGAGAGAGAGAGAGAGAGAGAGAGAGAGAGAGAGAGAGAGAGAGAGAGAGAGAGAGAGAGAGAGAGAGAGAGAGAGAGAGAGAGAGGTGAGAGAAAGGAGAAAGTAGCCTGTACTGGGATATCCAGAGAATCTGATAAAAATAATAATGATAATAATGATGGCACAGGGGAAGTGTGGGGTGGGAGTGGGTGGTCGAGAGGAAAACGTGAAATGTGATGAAACGGTCATTCTGGATAAGTAACGAGTTTAACGGAAGGGGAAACCTTGCTCTCCTGCCTCCCTGGGTAAACAAATGCCACGAGTTACGTGGGTGGCTGAACTCTGCTCAGACGGACCATATCGAAGAGGACACGGAGGAAACAAGCTGAGGACTTTTTTCTTTTCTTTTTTCTTTCTTCTTTCCTCCCTTATTCCTTTCTCTCTCTCTTTCTCTTTCTCTCTCTCTCTTTTTTTTTCCTTTCCCCAGAAGGACCATAGCGATGAGGACGCGAAAGAAACAAGCTGAGGACGTGTTTTTTTTTTCTTTTCTTTTCTTCCCTCCCTCATTCCTTTCTCTCTTTCTCTCTCTCTCTCTCTTTTTTCCTTTCCCCAGAAGGACCATAGCGATGAGGACGCGAAAGAAACAAGCTGAGGACGTGTTTTTTTTTTCTTTTCTTTTCTTCCCTCCCTCATCCCTTTCGTTCTTTCTTTTTTCTTCCTTTTCTCATATTGTAATCGTAAAGCAGCAGGATATAATGTAAAGCTTGCACTTTGTAATTTGGTCCATTCGGTTGCATCTCCTCCTCATGGGCAAAAAGACTGGTCCGATCCCCAACGACACCAGTGACAGCCAACTGACAGAGAACATGGAGTCAAGGTGGTGGCTTCGGCCGTAGCGAAACGCGCTTTCCTACGTCCGGTATCCTGAAAATTCCTAAAACTCATAGGTCATATTTTTGTATACATCATACATGACGCTAATGACGCTCTGGCATATATATATATATATATATATATATATATATATATATATATATATATATATATATATAAACATAGCAGTATGTGAATGAAATAGCTTGGCAAAAACAGTACAAAATGATGAGTGCCACCAAGATTGCCATACTTCTTGCCTATTCCTAATTTTATTATTTTCTCTTCTTTAAAAAACTGGACAAATAAAGGACAGCGAGAGGAAAGGAAGGGAAAAGAAAGGTAAGGGTAGGGCTAATGGAAATGATGGGAGGAAAAGGAACACGGTGGGAAAGAGAAAGGGGGAGGGAGCATAGATGGTGGCAGGGTAGGTCAAAGTGGGAAAGGGAAGAGAAGAGGAGGGAGACGAGAGGAGCGTAAGGGGAAGAAAACACAGATATTTGGAAATATGTACAGACGATAGACGACTCCCAATATTAGAGCCATTATATATCAAAGAGTTGAGCCCAAACCTGACCATACAAGCACAGGACCTCAAGGCCCTCTCAAGCATGTGACAAACCGCCACAAACCCAAACATGCAGCAAAACACTACAAACCCAAGTATGGGACAAAACGCCACAAAATCAAGAATGGGACATCACGTGGGGATGGAAGCAGACTCTTTTCTTTTTCTATTCTTACTATTCTTTAATAAGCCAACGTCCCAAGTCATAGACACGAATCAACTTCAATGTCGTATTAAACCCCGCTGTCATCAAGTCCTTTGACCCTTTCGCGCTATGTGGCACACTTCCTTTCATTCCGATTGTCGCCAAGCTATTCCATTCATCTATACGACAGAACCTACCTCGATGGCGAACAAGGCAGAACCTACCTTGATTAACTTCCTCAGTGCCAGATGGCACTCTTCTTTTAATTCTGGCCTC
>NC_134812.1:36427097-36479597 GCF_046742065.1 Oratosquilla oratoria
TTAATAAAGTCGCCTGCAGACCTTCACGTCAGAATCTGTCCAAAGCTTCTTTCTGTTCAAGTCTTTGGCCTTTCTTCGAGCAAGAAAGCACGATTGAAAACGAATAAAAGTGCTGGAATAAAAATCAGTGATGATGATAATAATGATAATACTAATAAAACAATGAGGATGAGGATTGATAATTGATGATGATGATGATGATATTAATGATAACAATATTAATGATAAGATCAATGATACTAATAATGATAATAATATTGATAAAGACTTAAAAAAGACAATAAAAAACGAAAATGACCATACGAAATGAATATCGCTGATAAATCTAAATAGAATCCCAAAGAATTCTATAGTTACATTAGAGATAAAAAGGTTATTAGGAATTACATTGTCCCACTATTATCTGCTGACGGTCAACTTGAATATTTAAATGAAGGAATATGTGACACTTTAAACAACTATTTTAGGTCAGTATTCATAAACGAAACACCTCAAATGAACTCCAAACTGAAACCAGTGAAAAGTCTAGGGTGAACTTACTACAGAAAATATAACAAAAGGAAAAAATAAAAGGTGTATAGAAAAACTATAAATTAATCAAAAACCAGGGCCTGGTGGTTGGCATCCAAGAATCACAAAGGAAATGAAAAATGAGATTGTTGTTCCATTAGAAATAAAATTCAAGAAATCCATCATATCCGGAGATGTCCCAAGAAAATGGAAGCTAGCTAACATTACCCCCATATTAAAGAAAAAAAAAAAAAAATTACAAAAAGAAACCAAACAACTATAGGCCTATAACCTCGACTTCAATCGTAGGAAAAATGATGGAAACTATCAGAGATGCTATCGAACACCATTTAAAAAGTAACTTTTTGATAAATGATAGCCAGCATGGATTCAGACGGAAACGTTCTTGCGTGACTAACCTACTCGAATTCTACAACACTGTCATCTCGAATTATGACAAAAGAAACAATATATATTTAATATATCTAGACTTTGCAAAATCAAAAGGTGTATAGAAAAACTCAAAATTAATAATATAACAATGATGATAACGAAAGACTACTTACTAAATTAGCTTCACACGGAACAATTTGTAGCCTATTAAGTTGGACTAGTAACTGGTTAAACCATCGAAAACAGAGAGTTGTTCTAAATGGCAAAAGATCTAGATGGGAAAATGTTACGAGTGGAGTTCCTCAGGGTTCCGTTCTTGGGCCACTTCTATTCATAGTATATATAAATGATATAGATCACGGACTAAAATCTATTGTCTCCAAATTTGCTGATGTTATATAACTGTGCGGAATGGCAAATGATCACTTAAACCAATTAGATACTCAAGAAGATTTAGATAAACCATAGCAATGGTCTGAAAAGTGGCTGATGAAATTCAACACAAGTAAATATAAATTTATGCACATAGGCAAAAATAACAGTAATTAGAATTACAAGTTATTTGGATATTCGTTAACAAAAGTGAATAGTGAAAAGGATCTCGGCATAATTGTCAGTAACGATTTCAAATCACCTAAGCAATGTATTTTAGCCTCTGAGAAAGCAAATAAGATTCTAGGACTGATTCCGCGATCTTTTGACTTCAAAAGTCCTTCTCTCATTAACAGGCATTTGAAATATGCTATTTCCGCATGATCACAGAATCTCATTAAAGAATTAACAGATTGGAAAAAGTACAACGGTGAGCCACAAAACTGATTCCAAATATTAAAAATCATACGAAAAAAAAGCGTAGACTCAGAGGTGACTTGATACCGATCTTTCAGATTCTAAAGGGAATTGACAGCATCTGAAATGACAAAATTTTCACACTGAATTAGAATCAGACAAGAAATAACGGTCTTTGTCAGGAAATAGATTTAATTTGGAATTGAGTAGAAACAACTTCGCCAACTGTATAGTTAATAAATGGAATAAACTTCGTGCAGAGACAATGCAATGTAGTTCAGTTCGAAGCTTTAAGATTCGTTTAGATAAACACCTAAGCGAGATGCTGTAGTGGCTGCCATTTATCTTATATTATTTGTTTATGTGTTATCATTTGTCTATTATTATTTACTTAATTGTTGTTATTATTTATCTGTCCATTTATTGTTATTTACTATTTACCTGTTCATTATTTAATTTTATCTATTTATTTTATTATTATTTGTATTATCATCTTTATTTATTTATCATTATTATAATTTTTTCGCATCCGACCTAGTTATGGACCAAAAGGTGTCCTGTCGGCATGTTCCTCTTTTGTAATCCTTTGTATAATAGATAACAATAGTAATATTGATAATAATAACAAAAATATTTATGATAATAATTATAATAACAATAATAGTTATAATAATGATAACAGTAACAACAATAATGATGAAATAAATTTAATTTAATAAAAAAAATATATACGAAATTAAAAAAAGTCGGCAGTACCGCGGGCAAAAGTTCTCTCCCCCACAGCTGAATATATTTCCTACTAATACCATCATCCATCCAAAGCAGCACCGGCAACTCCCCGCCCTCCCAAGCTTCCCGGCCACCAACCAACCGGCCTCTTGGGTTTTCCTGGCTGACCTTTCGGGACGGACGGGAATGGTCGCCTGCAACTCCGAACTCAACATCTGGGTCTCCGGTTCCTTCGACTTCCCCCTGAAACGCTCGCAGACTTTATTATCATTATTTTTATTATCATTATTTGATGATGATAATAATAATGACAATGACAATGACAATGACAATGACAATGATAATCATAATAATAATAATAATAATAATAATAATATCAATAATAATAATAATAATTAATATTATTACTATTATTATCATTATTATTATCATTATTATTATTATTATTATATTATTATTATTATTATTTTCGATTTCTCTTAAGTTTCTGACATTCCCAATTAGGTCACACAAACCGGACCTTGATGTTATTACCTAACCGCGTCTTTCTGGTCTACTTTGGTGCTCCAGCCGCGCACTTCACGATTACTTTTTCCCATGGAGTATGTTAGGCTTAGAGAAGCGTCGCAGGAGAAACCACAACATCGACCCTTTCTTTAGTGCCACGTTCGCGCTTGTGTACTGAATGCCTTTCCCTGCGGCCAGCTCCAGCCTTCACCGGTGCTACAACGTGCTCCGTGCAACACACGCCACAGTCTTTGTCCAATACATTTGTTCTCCATAAATAAAGTACCTTCCCTTTGGCGGTTCAAAGCTTTCAGAAGGTGGCCACTAGAACACCTTTCCCTTAACCAGTTTTGTTTTATTTTATGTTATTTATTTGTTTTGTTATCATTTGTCTGTTTGTTTATTATTATTATTTGCTTGATTCTCATTTATTATTAGTTTTATGTGAACTTATTATTATTTACTATTTACCTATTTGTTTATTATCTAACTATACCTATGCATTTATTTTTATTGTTATTTACTTTATAGTTTTTATATATTTATTAATTTATTCATTTATCATTATTATAATTTTTTTCGCATCTAACCTTAACATGGACCAAAGGGTCTCCTGCCGGCATGCTCCGCCTTTGTAATCCTTTGTAATAAAAGCACAACTGCAATATTTTTCCTTTCATTGACCCTATAAAATGGCAATACTCTTTATAAACTTTATTCTGTATAATTACATCGGCGATTTTATTCGGCTAAAGGTCCGTCACTGGAATAAAGGTTGTTGGGAGTAGGGAGGACATAATTATAATTCCTTCGTGTCCTAGTTTCTCTGTCTGTCTGTCTATCTGTTTGTCTATACGTTTGTCTGTCTCTATCTGTCTGTGTGCCTGTTTGTCTGTCTGTCTGTATCTGTCTGACTGCCTGCTTCTCTGTTTGTCAGTTTGTCTGCCTATATGTTTGTCTCTGTCAGTCTATCTGTCTGTTTGTCTGTATGTGTGCCTGCTTCTCTGTTTGTCAGTCTGTCTGTCTGTCTGTCTGTTTGTCTGTCTGTATGTGTGCCTGCTTCTGTTTGTCAGTCTGTCTGTCACTATCTATCTTCCCCATTTTCATCTCCGCTTGACCCTAACACTTACCTCTTCCAGATTTTCGTTCCTCACTCGTATCTTCTACCTTTTACTTCTCTTTTTTTCTCTCTTTCTCTCACGCCTATATATTACTTTTCCTACACTCTCTTTTTCACACCCCTTTTTCATTTTTTATTTTTCACTCTTTTTTCTCTCATTCCTCTTTTCCGTTTCTCCCACTCTCCTTTTCACCTTTATCTTTCATTCCTTTCCTCTTTTTTGCACTCTTTTACTTCTCGTTTTCCTTTCCCAGCCCCTCTTTTTTTCTCTCTCTTCCACCCTTCATTCTATTCTTGTTCCCGTCTCTTGTCTCCCTCTCTCTTCCTCACTCCGCAATTCTTTTCTCTCGCCTTTTCTTCGTGTCCCTCCCAATCTAAACTTAACCAATGTCCCACTCTTCTGATCACTTATACTCCATTCACGAAGTTAACTTCCTCGCCTAACTTTCGCCATCACCTTGTGCAGACCTCTTTTCCATGTTTCTTTATCCTTCCCCGTTCATCTGTGATCCGTGATGGGATGATGGGTGCCGTGATCATCCAGCCATCCCAAGGGCCCGTGTACAGAGTCCTGATTTCAGCTCATACCCTAACCTTTTGGCCCCGCCTGTACCCAATTGTACAGAACTATTCTCTGTACTTATGTTAAAACACTTGAAAAAACATGATATATTTCTGTAAACGTCAAGAATGTCGTGTGGCTCAAAAGCCCAGTTCCAAAAAAATAGAAAAAATATATACTATTTCAGTTAAAAGCAAACGGATGAGTTCATGTAACCTTCACTACATGGAAATTACAGACTCAGAGTTGAGATATGTGGAACACATTTGTTAAAGTAATAATGTTAAAAGTAAGCATATTTAAAGAAACAAAACTGATATTAACCATTTCTCTCCATTTTAAGACTCTTAGTGTTTATTTCAACTGCAGCTTAGGGATTTCATTTAACTGAAAGAAACTCCTTCCTAAAATGATTGATAACAGTTTCTATTCGTTCTACGAACTTGTCTTTATTGTGGCAGGAAATAGAGATGGAGGAGGAAGTGGAGGAGGAGAAGAGCAGGGATAGGAGGAGGAGGAGGAGGAGGAAAGTTTGAGGAGCAGCAGCAGGAAAAACAGGAGGAAAAGGAGGAAGAGGAGGAGTAGAAGAAGGAGAAAGAGGAAGAGTAGAAGAATGAGGAGGAGGAGGAAGAAGAGGAGGAGGTGGAGGAGGAGAGGAGGAGGAGGACGAGAAGGAGGAGCAGGAGGAGGAAAAGTCGGAGTGAGAGATTGAATACTAAATGCGGAACGAGGAAACAAAGTAAGAAAATAAATATGAAAGTATAAAGGAAAATAAGTAAGTGTAGAAGAGAAAAAATAGTGGTTGAAGAAGCCAAAGAAGAATACAAGTCAGAATAGAGAAAAAAGGGAAAACTAGGGGAACGAGAGATGGGAGCTGACAAACGCAGCCAACAAGAAAAGAGAAAATGTGTAAGAGAAAGGAAAAGGAAAAATACTGACAACCAGGAAATATGAAAGGTTGAACAGAAAATGAGAAGAGAGAGAGAGAGAGAGAGAGAGAGAGAGAGAGAGAGAGAGAGAGAGAGAGAGAGAGAGAGAGAGAGAGAGAGAGAGAGAGAGAGAGAGAGAGAGAGAGAGAGAGAGAGAGAGAGAGAGAGAGAGAGAGAGAGAGAGAGAGAGAAAGAGAGAGAGAGAGAGAGAGAGAGAGAGAGAGAGAGAGAGAGAGAGAGAGAGAGAGAGAGAGAGAGAGAGAGAGAGAGGAGAGAGAGAAAAGAGATAGAGAAAAGAGATAGAGAAAAGAGATAGAGAGAAAAGAGAGAGAGAGAGAGAGAGAGAGAGAGAGAGAGAGAGAGAGAGAGAGAGAGAGAGAGAGAGAGAGAGAGAGAGAGAGAGAGAGAGAGAGGAAACTAAGTTAACAGAAAAGAAACTCGAGATATCCCATGAGTCATGTAGGTTCACGTTTTATAGGATCTGAGGTAGTCGTATCTCTTAAGGTCGTAGATTTACGAGTTAAAAAGATATTTGTTCAATATGATTTCTCCATTTTCGAAGAAGACGCCGGCCATTGTCATGGAGACAACTATGCAATCTACCACTAAAATCCGTCCACCCTCTCTGACTCACTCTTAGTCTCGATTCACACGTATCGACCTTTCACCATGCGCCGTCCATGGCACGACGTCGTGTTCTCAAATAATCATGGGTGTCTATGGACTATTTCACACGTGTGAAAGGTTCCATAGACACATGTGGTTATTTAAGGCCACGATGTCGTGTCGTGGAAGGCGCACGGCAAAAAGTCGATGTGTGAAAGGAGCCATACTCTTTCCTTCCATACCGGGCGAGGCTTTTGTATTCTGGATATTTCCGTGGTATATCAGTCACCTCTGTGGCACTTCCTTGGTAATAAAGAGGTTAAAGTCTATTTCTATCAAACCCTTCTTAAGGCATTCGTCCTTTTATTCGGGCTGCCCCCAGCTTCTTCTGTTTATGTCCGTGGCACACTTTCGGTAATGAGGGGATTAAGATCCACGTTCAGACTATGTTTACATTACTGTAAAGTCCATTATGTACTTTGTTCGTAAGATTTTACTGAGCTGAGAGATCATCACCCTTCGTCTAAGTGACATTCTTCAGAAGAAACTTTGTTGTCTTCAGTATCCACAAAGTATCATTCAGCTCATTCAGCTGATGGGGCGTAATCGTATTGAAAGGATCGATACAAAATAGTGGAGACAACATACCGTCTGTTGGTGCCATCCTGACGTGCTCTCCTCTCGTAGCTACGTGGATCAGGCTTCCATCCCAAACGCAAGTGACTGCCACACACCTTGACTATCCGATCATGTTAGGCAGAGGTGGTTTCTGATATAGCTAGGCGCCTCACGAGAAATTCCTCGCCTTATACCATCTACTATTGATAATATGAAACTATTCCCGGGTTTGGATCACGCTTCGATAGATGTTAATGGTGTTAATGAGTCAATGGAAGCAAAAAAGTCAAAGTCAATGAACTATTCTAAGAATTAGCTTTATGGTCAGCAGATGAGGAAAAACAAAAAAATTGAAATTCTTATCTCGGAAGGGTTGGTGCACCTGACCGTGGAAACACCTTTGCTCATAATAATGGAGGCTCCTCCAAGTTTCCATCATCTATCAACATGTAAAATGCATATTATGTATATGTGACAACGAGAAGGTGGAAGAACAGGAGTGGAGAAAGAGGAGGAGGAGGAGGAGGAGGAGGAGGAGGAGGAGGAGGAGGAGGAGGAGGAGGAGGAGGAGGAGGAGGAGGAGGAGGAGGAGGAAGAGGAGGAAGTAATGCGAGATAAAGTCCAGGGGATGCAGTCATCTCGGGAGAAAGGAGACATGGGGCGTGGGAGATGGGTGAAGCAGATTGAGGACAAGAATGCAGAGGGGGGGGGCACAAGAATGCCAAGGACCGGGACGGGGTGTGTTCGAGGGAAATGCACACAGCCATCTGGCAGACAGGAGAAAAGTAAGCAAAGAAATTCGATGGTTATGGAAAGGAGAGGAGGGATGGAATATACAGAGAAAGGAAAGGGAAAGGAAGGCATTTAATAAGGAGGGATAGAATAGGTTCAGATGAAAAAGGAAAGGAATGGGAAGGAAAATATAAGAGGGGAAGACGCAGGACCAAAATATTTGCGCTAAGAGGACGGAAGGGAATGGAAATTAGCAAAGGAATCAGAAGCAAAACTGTCGCAGAAAGAAAAGAAATAGTAGAAGAGAAAGGGAAAGGGAAAAAATAAAAAAGGTAGGTTGAGAAGATAAGGAAAGAAAAAAGATGGACAAAGAAGAAAATTTATGGAAAAGAGAAAAAAAGGGGGAAAAGAGATGAAGGAAAAGGGACTATAAGCAAACGAGGGAATTAAGTAAAGATGAAAGAAATGGAAATAAAGGGAAGAGGGAAGGAGACGAAGAGAAAAGAAGATTAAATGAAATGTTATAGGAGGAATGAAAATGCGAAATTAATATCAGGCATTCACTCGTACTTGTATAAGAGAAGAGCATTCTTTCTGTAAGAAATATTCTCTGATGCAGATTCATGAACACTCTTTGGGTAAATAATCACCTAAAACTCTTCATGGTACACCAAGAAGAATTCTACGCTTCCAGAGAAACATCATAGAATTTGCAGACAGCAAGAAACCCTCGTGAGGCTTTCTCGAAAATTCTAAACGTTTCTTTCTTATATATGAAGTGCACTAAATCTTAAGATACAACGAGAATGGCAATAATTCAAATAATGAAAAATCTGTAATGAAAAATCTGGAATTTAGTTTATTGAAAATGTATTTGTCAAGCCGACTTTTCAAGTGCATTTGTAATTTTATTCCAAATGATTTTGCAGCAAAATCTATTCAGTGCTATGAATGAACTCCTTTATTTGATGTTAAACTTTTGTTCATAACTATAAATTCTATGACACTTATTTTCAAAATGCCACCAAATTAAAGTACTTATCTCAGTTAAGATAATATATATATTACTTTAATATACATTCACTTTACGTCACCAAGTCCTTATGACTATAGTTTTAATTCTTTCAGACATCTTTAAAATGTTTTCCCCTCTAGCTAAGAATTCTTACTTCTCGATTTTATGTAACCATATACAGTATTCCTGTATATCGTATCAACCACAATAACAGTCAAGAGCTGTTGGAAATGCCCGACGTCATTTCCTTATTCCATTTTATTCCAACATGTCGACCTATCAAGGTCTTGTCCTGGGAGACTTGGACATCAAATAATATCTGTCTCTGTCTTCAATGTCTTGGCTTTGGGGTCCCTGCATTCCTCAGGACAGCAATGCTATAAGCCATGTTTTTTAATATATCACGCGTATGTTCTGAAGTGGATCTATAATACCCAATAACACAATTTATTTTCAATACTTGGTCTTCCATACTAATATATATATATATATATATATATATATATATATATATATATATATATATATATATATATATATATATATAATATATATATATATATATATATATATATATATATATAATTAAAACAAAAGTAAAGAAAGAAGGAAAAGAGAGGATGAAGAATGGGATGGATAACGAAAAAGGGAGGAGAGGGGTAGGGAGAGGAAGAAAGATAGGCGAGAAGAAACAGAATGACGAGGAGGGTGGCTGGGGAGAGGAGAGGGTATGTATGAATCTTATGTTTAGTTCGGTGAAAAAAAGAAAGAGAGAGTGATGAACGGCCCAGCGAGAGTGAAAACTCCCCCAACAGGCAGGACAGACGGGCGAACTGAGCAGAGGGCGAAGGTAGGGGAGAGATGAACGTACGAACGAGTAAGGGACGGGGTTGGGTCTAGCGGAGGGGAAAGGGAAGAGGAGGAGGGAGGTGAGAGAAGAGGGAAGGGGATGGAGGAGGAGATGGAGGGGAGGAAGAGGAGAGAAGGGGAAGAGAGTGGAAGAAGAGGAAATGAAAAAGGCTGTAAAGCCTGCCATTTATTTTATGTTATTTGTTTATTTGTTATTATGTGTTTGAGGGAGGGTACAGGGTGGAGGGGAGTGGAGTGTATTGGGAATGGAATGGGTGGGAATGGTTTTTATGCCTTTGTTTTTTGGCTACCTCCCTTGTAAGGGAGAAAAAACCTTTGGTATATGTATGTGTCTGTTTATTATTATTTGCTTGATTATCACTTATTATCATTTATCTCAAATTATCATTATTTACTATTTAGTTGGTTATTATTTAACAATACCTATTTATTTTATTTATTATTATTCATAATTTTTATTTTTTTATCTATCATCATTATAATTTCTCCGCATCCGACCTAGTTATGGACCAAAAGGCCCCCTGTCGGCATGCTCCTCCTTTGTAATCCTTTGCAATCCTTTGGAATAAGGCGGGGGAAGGGAATAAAGGGAAGAATGGGAGAGGAGTGTAGAGAACGGAGAGGAAGTGATAGAGGGAGAACAAAGAGAGAGAAGGAATGGAAAGAAGAGGAGAGAGAGGAGATGGAGAGGAGAAGAGGGGCATGGGGAGGCATGAAGGGGGAAAAGGCCACTGAGGAAAAAAAAATCCATACTCAAAAGCAAAATAAAACAAATCGTTGAGATATACCTGAAGAGGTTGAGATGAGTTACTTTCGTGGAGAGGAGGAGAGGAAGGGAGTAAGGAGCGGAGTAGAGAAAGGAAGTGTTGAGAAAGAAAGGAACAGAGGAGACGTGAAGCTGAAGCCTCTGACATCCACGACGTGAAATGGCAAAGTAACACAAATATTGATTTACCAAAACGTAAGAATCTCTTCTATGGTTAGAGAACGCTGCGAGAGAAGGGAGTGGGAATAGAGATGAGGGGTATGGTAGGGTGAGCTGGAGGAGGAGATATGGAATCAATGGAATTAAAGGTTCCAGAAGGGATGAAACAAAGGGGCGAGGAAGGTGGAAATAAAGCAAAAGAGGTAGGGGGAGCACTAAGGATGGGAAGACGAAGGATAAATGGCAGATACATATATATACATATATATATATATATATATATATATATATATATATATATATATATATATATATGTATATACACACACACACACACACACACACATATATATATATATATATATATATATATATATATATATATATATATATATATATATATATATATATATATATATATATATATAGAGAGAGAGAGAGAGAGAGAGAGAGAGAGAGAGAGAGAGAGAGAGAGAGGAGAGAGGGGAGAGGAGAGAGAGAGAGAGAGAGAGAGAGAGAGAGAGAGAGAGAGAGAGAGAGAGAGAGAGAGAGAGAGAGAGAGAGAGAGAGAGAGAGAGAGAGAGAGAGAGAGAGAGAGAGAGAGAGAGAGAGAGAGAGAGAGAGAGAGAGAGAGAGAGAGAGAGAGAGAGAGAGAGAGAGAGAGAGAGAGAGAGAGAGAGAGAGAGAGAGAGAGAGAGAGAAGGCAGTGAACTGCGGAGGAAACAGGACGGCGGCGCACGAGCAGACAAGAAAGAACGAAGAGGCGGTCACGGCGGAGTGTTCTTACAGTCCGGCCGTTATTACTCTCTTGTTATTTTTCCATCAAGGTTATCGTCCTCGACTTTTTTTTCCTGTTATTACTGTCGTTAGCGGTAGTGCCACTGCTGCTCTGTCGTTGTCAATGTTGTAAATGCTTTTGTTTCATTTCATTGTATTTGATATTATTTCGTTTAATTATATTTTGTTTGAGCCTAGTCTATTTAATCTTATTTGTTTATCTATTTAGTTAATTCTTTATTTGCTTATTCATCTATTTATTTATTTATTTATTCATTCATTTGTTTGTTTACTTTTGATCTATTACTTTATCAATAAATTTCTCTTTAATATTGGTGGTGTTAGTAATAGCGTTGGTGGTGATGGTAATTACGGTGGCGGTGGTGACGGTGGCTGTGGTGGTGGTAGTTGTATCAGTGGAGGTTGGGTCATGGACAAGAATAGGTCAGGAGGATTGACGTAGAGGTCACAAGCGGGATAACGGAAAGAGAGGAAGCGATAGAAATAGAAAACGGAGATGGCTGCTGAGGTCAGTGTGGAAAATGAGAAGCAAAGAAAGCAGAAGCCTTGGAACACTGGAAGAATGAAAAATAGAAATAAAAAACATGCAACTGAGACAGTAAAGTAGTTAAAATAAGTGGGGAAAAGCAAAGGTAAGGAGGAGGAGGAGGAGGAGGAGGAGGAGGAGGAGGAGGAGGTAAAGGTGGAGGAGGAGGAGGAGGAGGAGGAGGAGTGGGAGGTAAAGGTGGAGGAGGAGGAGGGAGAGCAAGAATAGAAGACAATGCAAGAGACTTTGAAAAAGAATGAAGAAGTGGTGGACTGCAGAACAGAGGTCGAAAAATGCCTGTGAATAAATGATGCGAGAAGGGAGGATCAATAGACAGAGGAGGTTGAGAAGATGTCGCGTTGATCTGCAATGGCAAAACGTGCCACCACAAGACCTTTTGGTCTATGAAAAGCACAAATTACAAAATCTGTAAGAGCTACAAAAATACAATATTCTTTTAAAATCTTCATAACAAAAAACGAACTTTAACATGCAACCCGTTATTTATTCTTTCGCCTCTATACCTTCTTTATCTCATTCAGTTGATAAGACTTCCTTACAACAAGAGGAATAACAAAAACCTCTATTCAACTCTCTAGCCATTAAATTATCTTATATATTTCATCATATGAGCGTTTTCACAACCAAAGTACAAACTCAATTTTATTGTCGTTTTATGAAAAAACAAGGGTAGCCTTTTAATTTGATACATGTCTATTAAAGTCATTTCTGTATTGCCGTCGTTTACCCCCGCAATGTGGCAGGAAATGGGGATGACCATTCCTCTACGAGAAGTGAGACAAGAGGATTCTTCAATGGATTTCAATTATGCATACAGTGGGAGTGGGCTTTGACTTGGCCATCCTTCTCACGAGGAGGAAAAGCCTCTGGTGAGTGTGAGTGAATTTAACTAGTTGCATCTTACGGGAAGGGGAGCTATGCTAGTGAGGTCCCGTGTGCGTGTGTGTGTGCGTGCGTGTGTGTATGTATGTATGTGTGTGTGTGTGTGTGTGTGTGTGTGTGTGTGTGTGTGTGTGTGTGTGTGTGTGTGTGTGTGTGTGTGTGTGTGTGTGTGTGTGTGTGTGTGTGTGTGTGTGTGTGTGTCTGTCTGTCTGTCTGTTGTATATATATATATGTATGTATATATATGTATATGTATATATATACATTATATACATATATATATATATGTATATATATATATGTAATATATATATATAAATATATATTTATATATATATATACATATATATATTGCAGTAATTCACAAGGTACACGTGAAAATAATATGCAGAAAAAACACTGGAAATAAGAAACTTAGTCCAAACGTTTTCGTCTATTTAAGACATTACCAAGGAATACACAGTGACAGAGACATAGGTGAATATATATATATATATATATATATATATATATAGAGAGAGAGAGAGAAGAGAGAGAGAGAGAGAGAGAGAGAGAGAGAGAGAGAGAGAGAGAGAGAGAGAGAGAGAGAGATAGATAGATAAGTAGTAGACAAGCTAGGAAACTTGGAAAGGACAGACAAGATGCTTCATAACCAGGTTGAGAAATGCTTACTTTTAAAGACATTTCGTCATATTACGTTACGTCACCTAGCCCTGGTAACACTTGGAGCATTTTTTTTTTTTTTTAATAATACAATCATCAAGTTTATACAAACCTAAACATAGATTAATAGTTTGATCGAAAGTATGCTTAATGTCACTGGATTCGATAATGTTTCTTTCTAAAAAAAAAACTACAATAACTTATTTCATTAGAATTATCCCAGTGAATAGGATGGCTGTGGTCTCTTACATAAACAAAAAGGCCACTGGAAATTTGCCCACTCCTTACACTATACTTCTGTTGATTTATCCTTGTTTTTAAGTCTTTACCAGTTTGGTCGATTTAAAAAACTTTATATTTAAGGCATGGAATAGAGTAAACACAACCCTCATTTACTTCAGGTGATTTTTCTAATTAGCTTACTTTTTATAGTATTGTTATTTTTGAAAACCAGGTTAATATTGAATTGTTTGAGAATATTAGGCAGTCCAACTAATTTCTCACTATAAGGAAGATATGATTTTATCATTTAAAAAATTGTAAAAAAAAAATTGTAGACAATTTTTTTTTTTTTTTTTTTTAAAGAAATGCTCCAAGTGTTACCAGGCCTAGGTGACGTAACATCATATGACGAAATGTCCTTAAAAGTAAACACTTCCCAACCTGGTTATGAAGCATCTTGTGTGTCCTTTCCATGTTTCCTAGCTTGTCTACTACTTTATGTATGTATATATATCCACCTATGTCTGTCACTGTGTATTCCTTGATAATGTCTTAAATAGACGAAAACGCTCGGACTAAATTTCTTATTTCCCAGTGTTTTTTTTCTGTGTGTGTGTGTGTGTGTGTATGTATATATATATATATATATATATTTATATATACATATTTATATATACATATATTTTATATATATTTGTTTATATATATATATATATATATATATATATATATATATATATATATATATGCATACATAAAGAAGAAATAGAGAAGGATGAAGATTTTTATGCCTGACCACTCTTTTTAACTATGAAATTTAAATATTCAATATAAATCCCTAACTAGGTGAATACAAGATAAAACTAATATTTTGATAAACCCAAAATAAACCTCGTGCAAAAAAAATGAATACAAAATAAACATTTCACAAGAACATCACAAAACTTGTCAAGAGTGAAGCAAAATGGACATTCGTTTCTTTTAATACTCGAAATTGATCTGATGGTATCATATCTCTTCTGTGTGCAACACCAAGTGGAACTTAAGCAGACAACCCATTTGCACCATTCAGTAATAACCAATGACAGTCTTTCACCACCGTATTGGTCTTCGATCGCACAAAGAAACAGCACTGGTGTCCTTTTCCTTTGCCTACGTTATGAAATACTCGTATCTGTCAATCTACATCTACGAGTCTATATATTCCTGTCTACTCATTACATACTCATCTACATACCTGTCACTCGTTCGCTTCATACTCACCTACGCATACTTCTTTCCCTTTTCCTCCCTCCCTTCCTCCTTCCCTCCTTCCGCTCGCCTTTTATTTATTCATCTACCTCAAACACTCCAAATCCATTCCCTCCCGTCCGGTCTATCACCCTCACTCGCTCTACAACTTCCCCCCTCTCTCTCTCTCTCTCTCTCTCTCTCTCTCTCTCTCTCTCTCTCTCTCCCTGCCTCTCCCTCGCTCTCTTTCTACTCTTCCACGCCTTCGCTCCCTTTATGAAAACTTTCTTTTCTCATTCTCATATCTGCCTATCCTTCCCTCCTTCCACCTTCTCCCTCCTCTACTTCTGTATGTATGTATGTATGTATGTATGTATGTATGTATGTATGTATGTATGTATGTATGTATGTATGTATGTATGTATGTACTCAAATCTATGTATGTATATATGTGCGAATATATGTATGTAAGTATGCATGTTGTCATGTTTCAACATTTGTATATATTTTTCTCACTGTTCCCACACTCCACTTCTAACGTTGAAGTGAACCGCCATGTGTTGTTTGTGTATGTCATCGCCCTATTTTACCCATTACTGGGATTTTTGGCAGTCGCACACCTGTTTCAGTGTATATTATATTATATATATATATATATATATATTTATATATGTATACATACATATATATGTATGTATATGTATATTTACACATATTGATTGTCAGTCTTACTGAGAGCCAATTTGGCATGTTGTTCGCAGGGCATTGTCTTCAAGAGAAAAAAATTCTGTTTATCCACGAAGAACTCTGACAGGTATACTCCAAGTTAACAACCTTGTTTGTGCCGAAACTCCTCTCATGCAAAGTCCGTCTCGCCGCAAGACAGGCAAGAATGTATGGGAGGAGGAAAGGCGGCGAATGTGAGGAAGGTGGAGGAAGCGGGGAAATGGGGAAGGAGGGAAAGGAAGGAGGGGAAGTAAAGGAAGGAGGGGAGGGAAGGAAGGAAGGGGTGGGAAGAGTGCGAGGAGAGGGAGGGGAAGGCAGGAGAGGTAGGGGAGGGACGGAGGTGATGGAGGGGAGGTGTGGAGGGAGGGAGGGAGGGAGGGGAGGTGGGGAGGTGGGGAGGGAGGGAGGGGAGGTGGGGAGGGAGGGAGGGGAGGTGGGGAGGGAGGGATGGAGGTGGGGAGGTAGGGAGGGGAGGTGGGGAGGTAGGGAGGGGAGGTGGGGAGGTAGGGAGGGGAGGTGGGGAGGTAGGGAGGGGAGGTGGGGAGGTAGGGAGGGGAGGTGGGGAGGTAGGGAGGGGAGAAAGGGAGGGGAAGGTGGGGAGGGGGAGGGAGGTGAGGGAGGGGGAGGGGAGGGAGGTGAGGGAGGTGAGGGAGGGGAGGGGAGGGGAGGTGAGGAAGGGGAGGGGATGGAGGTGAGGGAGAGGAGGGGAGGTGGTGAGGGAGAGGAGGTGGGGAGGGAGGGGAGGAGGGGAGGTGGGGGAGGGGAGGGAGAGGAGGGGGAAAGGAGGGGAGGGGAAGGAGGAGTAGGAGGAAACGAGGAAAGCTGAAAGAGAAGAAAAGAGAGTTATGATTCAGAGGAGAAAGTATGAGAGGGCTGGAGGTAGTGGGAGTCAAGCGGCATTCGCCTTCTAATTCCAAAGGCGGAAATGACGCTCCACAACATGTTATATGAGAACGAAAAAAGAAAAAAAATGGAACATGTAAAAATGGTCTTTTTCGTGTGGAAATATGTTTCACATGTATAAACTTATATGTGTGTGTTAACTAGTACCATCTCCTTTTTCTTGGATTTTAATGGCTGAAGTTTTATACTGTCGTGGTTGGGTATACATATATACATATGTACATACACACATACATATTATATATATATATATATATATATATATATATATATATATATAAACATATATTTACTGGGATTTTTGGCTGTCGCACACATGCTTGTGTGTGTGTGTGTGTGTGTGTGTTTGTAATTAGCAATGTAAAGGGATTAAATTATTTTCAGGTGTTCCTTTTGTTCCCACATTATAGTAAACGTGGCAGAAAAGACAATGGGACTCTTAATCACAAAGAACAAAACCAAGACGAACCATAACAGTAGAATCGTCTACAAAATTCCCTGTAATGGATGCGACAGTGTATACTACGGCGAGACGTACAGAGGACTTAACAACAGACTCAGGGAACACAAAGCGGACTCAAGACACCACCGAGAAACAAACGCTCTAGTTAACCACACAGACACAAAGGAACACCTACCAAACTGGGAGGGAACCACTATTTTTCTAAAAGGTCTACACAAGAAACAACGGAGAATAATTGAATCCCTTTCCATTGCCAATTACAAAAACACAAACAAGAGGACTGGAGACTTGAAGTGGATAAAATCTACCTCGACACTTGCTCTCCAAAAATGGTTCCTCATTCTTCCCGACTCTACTGTAAATGGGTGCTATATTTCTGGTCCTTCCATTTCTTTTCCATTTACCTTATTATCGGTTATTCATATACCATGCCACCATTCTATTTCACATGGCATGTCCTATTTCTGTCATTCTTGTTATATTATTAATATAATAATTAATTATAATTTTTATAGCATTATTACTATATCATTATTATTACTATATTATGATCATCAATACAGTATAATAATTATTGTTATAATAATAATTATTATTATTATTATTATAGCATTACTATATTATTATTATTATCATTATCATTATTATCACCATTGTTATTATTAATATTATCATCGTTTCTATCAATATTAATGTTATTGCTATTACTCTTATCATTATTGTTAGCATTGTTATTTATTGTTAATTAATTATCATAATAAACATGTCATTCGATAATGTCCACACTTGTCGCCAACTCTAGCAACGCGGGAAGGTAGAAGATGAGAGAAAAGGGACAACGACGAGCGGCAGTGTCTAAAATGAGAGAGTAGGGTGTGGTGGAGGTCGTCGGAGCTCGGGAGCAGAGGCTGAGATGTGTAGTGTGAAGGGAGAAGGGGAATGGAGGGGACGGGGGCGGCGGCTGTGGGTAAACGCTACAGCAAGCAGCCTGTAGAATTAGATTGGACGCTGGGGAAAGTGGTCGAGGGAGGAGAAGAAGAGGAGGAGGAGGAGGAGGAGGAGGAGGAAGAGGGGAAGGGAAGGGAAGAGAAGGAGGATGGGGAGAGTGTTGCTGAGGGAGAAGAAGGGGAGGGAGAGGAGGGGGAGGGGAGGGGGAGGGGGAGGAAGAGGAGGAGGATAGTAAGAGTGGTTGATATGGAGGAGTGGGAGTAAGGGAGAAAGAGGAAGAGGAGGAGGGTAGGGGGAGTGGTTGAGGGGAGGAGGAGGAGGAGGAAAAGGAAGAAGAGTAGCAGGAGGAGGAGGAGGAGAAAGAGGAGGAGGAAGAGGAGGAGGAGGAGGAAGAGGAGGAGGAGGAGGAGGAGGAGGAGTGTCTTTCGCAGAAAACGCCGGAAATGCCAGAGTTGCATCTCGCCTTGCCTCTCCCCGCTCTTTTCTTTTCCTTTGGGAGGAACCTCCTTCCCCTCTCTCGACGCCCATTTTCTATGCGTATTGCCGACTCTCCACGTTAAGGGTCTCATGGTGGTCCAAAGCACACGACCCGAGTACTTCCCACGTTAAGGGTCTCATGGTGGTCCAAAGCACACGACCCGAGTACTTCCCACGTTAAGGGTCTCATGGTGGTCCAAAGCACACGACCCGAGTACTTCCCACGTTAAGGGTCTCATGGTGGTCCAAAGCACACGACCTGAGTACGCAAGGTCATGGGTTTAGTCGTCAGCTTAAAAAAAAAGTCCATCCCTTGCCTGAAAAGGTCTTCGAAGTTCATTTTACCACATATACTGAAATTGTTAATCACGAACCCCAGTTTTTTCTTAATTACTTTTTATAATCTTACTGGTTTTGTATAGACTGTATATATATATATTTATATATACATATATATATATATATATATATATATATGATGTAAGCGGAATAGGAAACACAGGAGTCTTAGTCTTGAGTTTATTCCTGACTAGTTTCGCAGGTATGCTTTTTCAAAGGAATATGTGTACAAACGGGCTGTGGGCATTATATACATGGGGTGGACCTCACCACCTCTCCGAGTTGCCATAGTTGGTGGTGAATGTGAACATCACATTGTGGCTCACGTAACAATGAAGACATTTTTACAATTAAATATGATAACACTAATACCAAAGAAATTATTAATAGTAGTAATGATAACGATGAAGATAAATATTTAATTAATAATATTAACAATAATAACAAAAACGATAGTAGCAATACAGGAAATAATAACAATAAAATAAAAGTAATAAAAACAATAATAAAAATGATAATACTAATAACCAAGAAATAAAAATTAATTATGACAATAATAGTGAAAACAATGATAATAAAAACGAAAAATTAATTAAATAGTAACAATAATAATAACAATAATAATAATAAAGATAATGAAAGTAATAATAATAAAGATGGTAATAATAAAAATAAAAATGTAATGATAAAATTATAAATATAATGATAGAAATAATAAATAATAGTTATAATAACAATGATAATAATAATAGTGTTGAAAATAAATAGTAACAAATAGCATTAAAAGAATAAATCAGGATAAAAAGATGGGGCAAGGTAGCATGGAGGAACTTCAGAGTGAAAGGAAGAAAGCTGGAGAGGGTAGGCCGAAGTGGGAAAAAGGTATCTGGGAAGCCATTCTTGGAGGGCAAGTGTCGCGGTAGATTTTGTCCATTTCGAGTCACCAGTTCTCTTGTTTGTGTTTTTGTGGTTGGCAATGTAAAGTGATTCAATTATTTTCCGTTGTTTCTTGTGTAGTCCTTTAGCTAGAATGGTGGAACCCTCCCAGTTAGGCAAATGTCCCTCTGTGTCAATGTGGTTAACTAGAGCGTTGGTTTCTCGGTGGTGTCTAATGTCCGCTTTGTGTTCCTTGAGTCTGTTGTTAAGTCCTCTGTATGTCTCATCGTTATAATTTCTTTGGTATTAGTGTTATCATATTTAATTGTAAAAATGTCTTCATTGTTACGTGAGCCACAATGTGATGTTCACATTCACCACCAACTATGGCAACTCGGAGAGGTGGTGAGGTCCACCCCATGTATATAATGCCCACAGCCCGTTTGTACACATATTCCTTTGAAAAAGCATACCTGCGAAACTAGTCAGGAATAAACTCAAGACTAAGACTCCTGTGTTTCCTATTCCGCTTACATCAACCTGTCAGAATGTCTCAACATATATATAATCTTCACTTCTTTTACGGTAGAGTGAGAATTTTGCAGTTGCTTCAAAATTTATATAAATTCTATTTCTACTACATTCCTGGTAAACCACACCAACAGAACTTCATAAGCATTCAAGCTGAGGACAAGGCGCGGCTTATGGGGGTGATATATTCCAACTCAATCCCATACTCTGATCATCCAATGATGCATTTTATAGATACTATTCTGGCAGACGACAGGCAATTTTATTCCGATTAAAGCAAGACTGCAGTGAGATAAATTTGTCTCCACCAAACCTCACGGAACGACGAGGGACCCTATACTAATTCTGGCTACCGACGGGCAATTTCATTCGTGTCAGCCTAATGCATTGTTCTGAAAGCTGTTTTTTGAATGAAAAATTATAGAAAAAAAAATAGATAACCTGTTTTTTAAATGAAAATTTTCTTTAGTAAAAAAAAAGTAGATGAATAAATTGATAAAATATATTTAATCATTGAGGGCAATAGATACATCAATAATTGTTAAATAAAAAAAATTCTTAAGTATAGGAAATAGACGAATTGATAAAATAAGATTAACTTATGAGGGCAATAGACAGATAAATAGAAAGATAGATGTATGAACAAACGATTATATGAAAAAATAGAAAAAAATTAAATAGAAAGTAGATAAGCATATAAATGAATATACTGTTTAAATAAATAAATACTGAAACAAACAGGTAAATGAATTAATGAATGAATAAAGAAATTAATAGATATGTAAGTAGATAAACAAGCAAATAAATAAATCAATAAACTGAATAGATTAATAAATAAATAAATATACAAATAAATAGATAAACAAATAGATAAAAGAACAGATAAATGGACAAATGAATAGATAAATAGGCATAAAATCGAGGGATCCCTACCGCCTGAAGAAAACTCAGCGCTGCGGCAGTCTCATCGCGAAGACAAGAAGGAAGACGACGACACAACAGGAAACGGATCCGATTACTCCACAAACATGGAGAACCCGTGGCTATGCAAGATCCTCCCGTATCCTCACATTCACGAGTTCTAGTCCTTCCCAGCAGTCTTCCACTTCTTTAAAGAACAGAGTATCCACTTCTGGTCCACGATCCTTCACCCTCCCTCCACATTTCGACACGTATCCTCATATTTACGAGTTCTAGTCCTTTCCGCAGTCTTCCACTTCTTTAAAGAACAGAGTATCCACTTCTGGTCCACGATCCTTCACCCTCCCTCCACATTTCGACACGTATCCTCATATTCACGAGTTCTAGTCCTTTCCGCAGTCTTCCACTTCTTTAAAGAACAGAGTATCCACTTCTGGTCCACGATCCTTCACCCTCCCTCCACATTTCGACACGTATCCTCACATTCACGAGTTCTAGTCCTTCCCAGTGATCTTCCACTTCTTTAAAGAACAGAGTATCCACTTCTGGTCCACGATCCTTCACCCTCCCTCCACATTTCGACACGTATCCTCACATTCACGAGTTCTAGTCCTTCCCAGCGGTCTTCCACTTCTTTAAAGAACAGAGTATCCACTTCTGGTCCACAATCCTTCACCCTCCCTCCACATTATTTTCTAATCCATTCTTTTTCTTTTTCTCTTTTTCTTTTTCAAATTCATGTCACCAATTCACTAAATATGGCGTCATTGAAATGCCATACTTCAAACATATGCACACAATCGTAGGGCAAATAAGCCTTCCACAAGAATGTTTAAGACGCTATCGTCATACTATGAAATACTGATATGAATAAACGAATAAATGAATACATAAATGAATAGATAGATAAATAAACATGTATAAATGAATAAAATGTATGAATAAATCTATGAACAAATGAATGCATGAATAAACAAATGAATAAATAAATAAATGAATAAAGGGAGCATACACTAACCAAGACGTACATCCACTACCCACAATGCCTCCCTGATTGCATCATAAAAACATATGACGTCTTCAAATCAGATGGCACGCAGTTCTGCCATATGCCGTCAAGGCACGCACTCCTGTGCACATTGCATGCTGTATGACGTCACCATTCTCAGGCTTGGGTCATGTGCCGTAAGCGTGCTAATCACGTAACGCTACCGCAGCATATTAAGCCTTACCAACGTCTTAATCGTAATGGAGACACAGCACATACTGTTGCTGTCTCTAGCGTGCAACAAAGTCAAGATGATGGAACTGGACATATGTGATGTAAAAACTAATGCAGTTCATCTGTGCTCCCTTGTTTTTATATGGATGTTCATACAGTCTTTACTTACTGAAAAATACTCAATTCCTACTTGCTAACCCGCCCACAACAATGACCAGATGAATGACATCGTCTGTTTAGCAAGGTAAAAATCGACGCTGCCGTAGTGTTCATAAATTCAAATAATCCAAAATGTTTCGCTACACTCTCTGAGTGGTAGGGTGGTGAGTTTAAACGCCAAGAATCCGTTGAAGTTTTATTACTGACGTTTCGTCCAACTTCACACTCTGAGGAAGTCCTAGTTGGACGAAACGTCAGTAATAAAACTTCAACGGATTCTTGACGTTTAAACTCACCACCCTACCACTCATTCTGTCTTCACACCATTACACTTTTTCTTTAACAATGAATTGGGAGGTATACGCAAGGGAGCGTATTACCTCACTCTGACACCGGCGCCAGTCCCCTCGGTCTCTCCAAGAAAGCTTCCATGCAGACACCCTTTCTTCCCACTCTAAATAACTCTCGACAGTCAGATTCGAACGACTTAACCCAGACATGAATTTTGTGGGCGTTCCCTTCGTCTCCTCCTCCATCGAGGGTTGTCTCTTGTGTAGACAACTCTATGAGCAGGATCAACATCATACGAAAATCGACTAAAACATGAATCTGTTTTCCCTAAAAAAGCGTAGACTCTAAAGGGAATTGACAACATCAAAAGCGACAAAATTTTCACATTGAATGAGAAGCAGACAAGAAACAATGGTCTCAATCTGTCCGGAAATAGATTCAATTTGAAAGTAGGTAGAAACAACTTTGCCAACCATGTAGTTAATGAATGGAATAAACTTCCTGCACAGGTAGTGCAATGTAGTTCAGTTCGAAGCTTTAAGAATCATTTAGATAAACACCTAAGCAATATGCTGTAATGATTATAATTTATTTTATATTATTTGTTTTTGTTCTGTTATCATTTGTCTGTTTGATTTTTATTTATTATTAGTTATATGTCAATTTATTATTATTTACTATTTACCTGTTTGTTTATTATTTAACTATACCTATGCATTTATTTATTATTTTCTTTGTTTTTTACAGTATTATAGTTTTTATTTATTAATTTATTATTATCATGATTTTCGCATCCGACCTAGATATGGACCAAAAGGTCTCCTGTCGGTATGCTCCGCCTTTGTAATCCTTTGTAATCGGGGGAACGTGCCATATGCCCATATAGCTGGAATTGATGTTCACGAATTATGCTGGTAACTGGCCTAGACTGAGTCTCACAGTACACTCTCTGCTTTGATACGAAGTCATAATTCAGTTATATAAATGGTCAAATTTACGAGAAACAATACAGAGATATACATAATTGTTTTCAGACCCCATCATAAATTTGGAATATATTTTCCAAAGCTACTCGAGGGACAGAGTTTTAGCGTTGTCGTCATAACTGCAATATAGAAAAACTTTCTGATGTAAAAACGACATTACGTCATTGTTTATTCAGTGTCGCACCGCCCCCACGATGAGGTCATGACCTGTGCCCACCCAGCAACACAGCCTCGAGCACCCGCACTCACCCAGCTTGTGCTGTGACGTGAGGACGTAGCACATCGTGACGTGCATGTGATATTACGCACTGGCCCAATACGTGTCTGAAATCATGTGATATCAGCTGCATCGTGCACTTGACACAAAGTGAAGAATACACTGTGACGAAACGCTGCGATTGAAAAATTCCCTTGAATTATCAATGACGACATGTTACACGTGTAGGAAGACTTTTTTTTTTTAAGTTCGACCCGGCGGCGCCTAATAATCTATTTTGGAATCAGAGATGGAGTTACATTTTATCCTTTGAGTTGGCATATGAAAAAAGATAAAAGTAAAAAATCAAATAATGCAATTAATAAAAAGCAGCCTAATGTAATGTCAAGCATATTTGCCTCAACCAAATCCGCTTCCCTCTCAGAGGGATACCAGCCAACTGAATAAATTCACCGGGCGTCCTCTAAAATAAAAGATTTTATCCTTTGATACAGCAAGGGTTAATTAATATACATTCAACCCTTTTGCTACAGAATAAATCAGGAAGTACTCTTTTTTGGAACGTACAATATTAGCCATAATGATTATGTTAGCACTTTCAGAACTGGAGGAAGAACCATTAGCCTCTTCAAGTTCGTCGATGACATCGATGGGCTGTCAAGAACTGAGGATAAAGGAGTAAGGCAACTCTCAGCAGTTCAGAAAAAGCACTATGAGCGAAACGTTTGTTAAAGACTTTGTTTTTCTTGGTTCAAATGAAGGAAAACTTATCAATCACTCTCCTTCCGTTGTTCTTCACGTCGGAGTCCATAAACCTTTAGTGGTTGGGTCACAGAGTTTCATATGTAGGGCCATAATACGAAAACCCATGGTATTTAGTGGATGTCTGACGATTCTATTCAGTGTTGAAATGTTCTTTAGCAGGTTCATGAACAGCAATGCATAAGTATGAGATATGTGAGAAAATAGGATGAGAACCCTGGAGCTGATTAGCATATAGGGCAACATGAGCGTCACAAAGACAAAGATCATGAGAAACAGCCAAGACGAGATCAAGACCAGAATCAGTCACTGACAAGGAGCTTGAGATGGTTAACCGTTTCGAATAAAAGGACGCCATCGTCTTTGAGTGGGAGTCAAAGATAAAGAAAAAAATATCTCACGAATTACAGACAGACAGAAGAGTTCACGAGACAGGCTCTATTGAGATAAGACCAAGCTGAAGTTAATGCGTACCCTAATACTCACTGTCTTTTAGTATGCTTAGGAGACTAGGACCTTGGCAGTTGAACTGCAGAAGAAGATTCGCGTGTTGGAAATAAGATCCTATTGAAGAATTCTGGATATCTTGTATACAGATCACCTCATCCAAGAGAACGGTTGCAGAACACAACCAGGCGACACGTGGGCCCGTACCAGGACTTGATGACCTCAGTAAAGAAACAAAAACTGCGGTGGTAAAGCCATGCATCAAGATCTACCAGAAGAACCAAAACCATCCTCCAATGAACATTTTAATAAGGAGAGAGAAGGTGGGACGAGAGGGTAAAGATAGGCATGCAACATCGCTGGGTGGACCAGGTAGAACTTTGCCAATACTCAAGCCCAGTACAGAACTGTCCCTGCGATCAATCCATCCCTGGCCCCCACCCTTTGGCCCCCGGCTCTCGACCCCCGGCCCCCCTGGCCCCCGGCTCTCGACCCCCGGCCCCTGTTCTCCGGCCCCCTGCCCCGTGGCCCCCATACTTAATCTGAGGCAAGTGGGGTCAAACCCACCCTAACTGAGAGTCTACCTTTACATTTTGATTAAACCCTTAGGCACGATGATGCTCTTTAGGAATTCTTTTCTGGCTAAAC
Organism: Oratosquilla oratoria; assembly: GCF_046742065.1. Lineage (NCBI taxonomy): Eukaryota > Metazoa > Arthropoda > Malacostraca > Stomatopoda > Squillidae > Oratosquilla > Oratosquilla oratoria. Next base: position 36,452,661 of record NC_134812.1, read on the forward strand.
GCCTAAAAGATTTAAGGAATATTACCATATCGAAGGCATTGAAATACTCTTACTCACTTCTGCTCTATGTTTCAAACTATTTTAACTACTGCTTAACCTCCATTAACCTTCCTCAACTCTCCTTAAACTCTCTGAACTGCCACCACCAATCTCAACAATCTTTTAAACAACAACTCCAGAACTCCTTTCTTAACTTAAATTAATCATCTCTGATGACCCAACTCGCCGGGCAATAAACAAGTCATTTTCCCTAACTTTCCTCACCACACCAATCCAGTGTCCCATCTTCTCATGATAGAGAATAAAAACAAACAAATAAATTTGTCTAAGTAGATAAATTAATATAAAGAAATGAAAATATTAATAAGTGATATATCAGCTTCCATAGATATTTATGCTCTCACCTCCAAACCCTAGACTTCCATCTTTCTCCATAGCTCTACTTCCCTTCCTCATTTCCTTCGTCTTTTTTCCTTTCCCTTCCCCTCTCTTCCTGTCTTCTTTCCTCCACTCGCCTACATTCTCCTCCCTTCCACTCTATTCCATTCTATATCTCTCACCTACTCTCCAGAACTCACAGTCTTACCTCACTCCATTCCCTCCTTCACTTTCGTCTTCCATTAACTCCTCCACCCTTCCCCCCCCCCCAAGAAAAAAAAAAAAAAAGGATAGGGGGCTCAAAGTTGGGAATCCCGTGAGAGAGGGGGCGAGGGGAAATCCGGCTGCAGAGCCAAGAGGGGACGTGTGGACGGGGGGGGGGGGTGTAGAAGGGTCGAAAGGGGACGGAGGGAAGCGGTTCGTGGTGGGACAGTCTAGGGGGAGGAGGGGACGGGAGAGAAGATGAGAGAGCGACGAAGTTGAAGGAGGGAGGAAGGGAAGCGGGTGCTATGACAACACGGGGAGAACGTTACAGACGAAAGAAGGGAAGAAGAAGAGAAAGAGAAGACGAAAGGAAAAGGAGAGGAGAGGAAAAGGAGAGAAAGAGGAGAGGAGGTTGAGAGGGAAAGGAGAGGAGAAAGGAAAAGGAGAGGAGAGGAAAAGGAGAGGAGGAGGAGAGAGAAAGGAGAGGAGAAGGAGATGAAGAGGAGAGGAAGAGGAGAGGAAGAGGAGAGGAGGAGGAGAGAAGGAGAGGAAGATGAGAGGAAGAGGAGAGAAGAGGAAGAGGAGGTACAGTGTAAGAGAAGGAGAATAGGGGAAGTGGGGAGGTTGAATGGAAGAAGAGAAGAGGAAGACAAGAGGAAAAGGAGGGGAAGAAGAAAGGGTAGATAGGAAGATTTTTTATAAGGAAAAGGAGAGGAAGAGTAGAGGAAGAAGAAGGGAAGAGGGGAGGAGGAGTAGAAGAGTAGGAAAATAAGAAAAAGTGAAGAGGGGAGGATTTTTAGAGAAAGATGAGAGGAAGAGGAGTGGGAAAAGAGGTTAAGAGGAGAAGATGAAGAATGGAAGAGGAATAAAAAGTATGAAAGAGGAAGGAAAGAGGAGGGGAATAGGAAGGGGAGAAGAAAGAAAGAGAAAGGGAAGAGGAAGGAACAAGATAAAGAATAAATGAAAGGGATGAGGGGAGGAGGAGAAATGAGAATGGAAAATGAGGAGGGGAAATGAAGAGGGTAAAAGGAGGAAAAAGAGGAATATTTTCTTTTTCCCTCTGCAATGTCACTGCAGCCTCACAAGTGTGTCTTCTGCCCCACTGGATCCCCATTCAGAGTCCACAGGAACTGTTTCAGCTCCGATGTTTCGTCACTTCCACTTCGAGGATGCGAAAACCCGCCGGCCAGAAGACTCCAACACGCAAAACCTTCGAAGTACAAGTCACCCACTTCGACCATGATCTCACCACGTCTCCCATGAGGGAAAAGCAAAGAGGAAACCAAAGGGGAATGGGGATGACCGTTGCTTGTGAAGCCGAGTTACTGGTGTGTGTATGTGAGGAGGGGAGAGATTGAGGGATCAGAGAAGAGGATGAGAATGAGAAACACGCAGAGAGGGAGGAAGGGTGAGAAGGAGAAGGCTTCGGAGGAGGGACAGACGACTGAGCAAAGAACGGTAAGACGTTGAGGCGCCTTGGACGAAGAAAAGCTGGAAGAGGAGAGCGGGTAGGGGGACAGAGGGAAGGGTCCGCGAGTTCCTGGGAGGCTGGGGGGGGATGATGCAGGCCGAGGAAATGGAGAAGAGCCGAAGTTAACGACGAGAAGTGCATACGAGAGGACAACGAAATATGAAGAACGATGAGCAAAAAAAGCTGATGGCGGTTGAAAGGAATGACGAAGTGAACGAGTGGGAGGGAGAAAAACGAAGAAATTATGACATTAGAGAGGAGGAAAGGAAAGAGGGAGAAACAGAAAGGAAAGGAAATAAGGGACGAGGGAAATAAGGAGAAGAGAGAGATAGAGATAGATAGATAGATAGGCAGATAGGTAGATAGATACACAGACAAGCAGACAGAGAAACAGACAGTCAGGCAGATAAATAAACAGATAGACAGATAGATAGGTAAAGAGAGAAACAGAGTTAGAGAGAGAGAGAGAGAGAGAGAGAGAGAGAGAGAGAGAGAGAGAGAGAGAGAGAGAGAGAGAGAGAGAGAGAGAGAGAGAGAGAGAGAGAGAGAGAGAGAGAGAGAGAGAGAGAGAGAGAGAGAGAGAGAGAGAGAGAGAGAGAGAGAGAGAGAGCGAGAGAGAGAGAGAGAGAGAGAGAGAGAGAGAGAGAGAGAGAGAGAGAGAGAGAGAGAGAGAGAGAGAGAGAGAGAGAGAGAGAGAGAGAGAGAGAGAGAGAGAGAGAGAGAGAGAGAGAGAGAGAGAGAGAGAAAGAGAGAGAGAGAGAGAGAGAGAGAGAGAGAGAGAGAGAGAGAGAGAGAGAGAGAGAGAGAGAGAGAGAGAGAGAGAGAGAGAGAGAGAGAGAGAGAGAGAGAGAGAGAGAGAGAGAGAGAGAGAGAGAGAGAGAGAGAGAGAGAGAGAGAGAGAGAGAGAGAGAGGCAGAAGAAATTGGCATATGTGAAGTATGTGGAGGCAAAGGTGTAGGAGACAGAGAAGGGTCCGGAAAAACACCGGTGGTCCGGTTCGTTTATGAAAATAAACAAACCAGTAGAGGTGATACCACGGCCGATTTGGATATCGAAGAGTACAATTCTAACGCCTTTACCCTGTAGGCATCGCACGAGACGGGAGTCTGATAAGAATCTGAAGAAGGAATCAAACGGAAAGCCTAACAACAGGAGAAGTCTGATGAAGGAGAATTTTATCAAAAGAGAATCTTGACAAAGAAGAATTTTGACAATAGAGAAGTCTGGAAAAAGGGAGGTTAAAAAACATGGTCTACTAGAAGAGAACTCTGCCGAAGAGGAAGACTAAAGAGATATGTGATGTACGAGATAAGAATGTGAGAAAGGGAACAGCATTTAACCAAAGACCACAAGAAGAAGAAATAGAAGAGGGAAGGAGTTTAAAAGGGATGATGACAGATGAGAAAGACCTGAGGAGAATGGGTAGAAGATGAGAAAGAATAGACAAGAATGAATAGAAAATGAAGGCAAAACGTAGAATAATAGTTGTAAAATAAAAAGGACCCGAGAAAGAGGGATGAGAGGAGGAAAAGAGTCCAGAAAAAGTGAAGTACAAGACAAACACAAAGCAAAACAGAGAGAGACAGCTGAAGGCCAAAAACAAAGAGAGCTCAAAGAAGATTGGGATCGGGAGGAGTGGGAGGGAAGGGAGGGGTAAGGAGTTTGGGATTGAAAGGGTATTGATTGTTCTGAAAAATGTAGCCACTGAAAGACAAGAGGCGAGGAAGGCAGAGAGAGGAGGAGAGGGAGAAGAGGAGGAGAGGGAAAAGAGGAGGAGAGGGAGAAGAAGAGGAACAAGAGGAGTGAGAATAGTAGGGGAAGTGAGAGGGGGAGTCGGAGGGGGAGTTAGAGGGGGAGTCGGAGGAGTAGTTAGAGGGGGAGCAGCTGGAGGGGGAGATAAAGAGGGAGATGGTTTGGGAAATGTAGAGGAAATAAGTGAGGGAGTTGAAGGGGAAAAATAAGAGAAAAGGGAGGAGGAAAGGGAGGAGGAGGAGGAGGAAGAGAAGAAGGCGGAGAGGGAAATGGAAAGAGAGGAGAAGAGGGAGGTAGACAGGAACGAGAAGAGAGAGGCGAAGAGGGTATATGAGAGGGAGGCAGAAAGGGAGGGGGAGAGAGAGAGGGGGAAGGTGGGTGAGAGAGGGAGGGGAAGGGAGTGGAAAGAGGAGAGAGAGAGAGAGGGGAGAGAGAGAGAGAGAGAGAGAGAGAGAGAGAGAGAGAGAGAGAGAGAGAGAGAGAGAGAGAGAGAGAGAGAGAGAGAGAGAGAGAGAGAGAGAGAGAGAGAGAGAGAATGGAGAGGGAAAGAAAGAGGGAGAAAGGAGAGAGGAGAGAGGTACAAAAGGAGAAGAAGTAGAAAGGAGAGAAAAGAGGGAGAAAAGAGAGGGAGGAAGGAAAGATGAAAGGGAAAAAGAAAAAGAGGAGAGATTGAGTGAAAGGGGAGAGAGGAAGAGGGGAGAGAAAAGAGGGAGAAATGAAAAGTGGAAAAGGTAGAGAATGAGGCAGAGGGGAAAGGGAAAGGGGAGAGGAGGAAGGGGAAAGGGAGGAAAGGGGGATGGGAGATGGGAGAGGAAGAGAAGAGATGGGAGAGGGGAAGGGGGAAGGGAGATGGGAGAGGAGAGAAGGAGAGTGGATAGGGGAGAGAGGAAGGGTAGAAGGGAGAGAAAAAGAGAGGGAGAGGGAAAGAAGAAGGGAGAGAGAGAAGAGAGTAAGGAGAGGAGAGAGGGATAGGAAGAGGAGAAAATGGAGAGGGGAGAGGGAAGGGGGGAGAGAGGAAGGGCAGAAGGAAGAAAAGAGAGAGGGAGAGAGAGAAGAGAGTAGGGAGAGGAGAGGGGGATAGGATGAGGAGAAAATTGAGAGGGGAGAGGGGGAGAGAGGAGAGAGGAGTGAGGAGAGGGGAGTGTGGAATGGAGTGGGGGAGATGAAGGAGGATCTTCGGCCTCAATCTGTTGCCTCGGGTCGCAGCGAGAAAAGATGAAGTGGAGAGGGAGGAATGGAGGAGGAGGAGGAGGAATTGAAGGAGAAAAGAAGAAAGAGGACGGAGGAAGGATGAGAGGGAGAGTAGGATGAGAAGGAAGAGGTGGGATAAGAGGAGGAGGAAGAATTGAAGGAGAAGAGAAGAAAGAGGACGGAGGAAGGATGAGAGGAAGAGTAGGATAAGAAGGAAGAGGTGGAATAAGAGGAGGAGGAGGAGGAGGAGGAGGAGGAGGACGAGGAGGGGAAAAGAAAAGAAAAAAGAAATAGTGGAAGAAGTAAAAAAGGGAGAGGAAGAGGAGGAGAAGAAGCTGTGGATGAACAGAAAATAGGAAGAGCGGTAAAAAGAAAAAAAGAGAGACAGAGAGAGAGAAAAAGAGAAGGAGAGAGAGAGAGAGAGAGAGAGAGAGAGAGAGAGAGAGAGAGAGAGAGAGAGAGAGAGAGAGAGAGAGAGAGAGAGAGAGAGAGAGAGAGAGAGAGAGAGAGAGAGAGAGAGAGAGAGAGAGAGAGAGAGAGAGAGAGAGAGAGAGAGAGAGAGAGAGAGAGAGAGAGAGAGAGAGAGAGAGGAGGGAGAGAGAAGAGAGAGAGAGAGAGAGAGAGAGAGAGAGAGGAGAAAACTGCTGGAACAACAGATAGCTTAAAGCCGGAAAAGAATATATATAAATATACAAGTTCCTTCCTGTGTATATGATTGCAAGGGCGAGGAAGAGTGTAAAGAGGAGAAGGACCACCAGAACGGGATGGGAGGAGAGAGCAAGTCGAGAATCCTCCTCCTCCTCCTCCTCCCCATCATCATCATGGTCATCATCATCATCATCATGGTCATCATCATCATCATCATCATCATCATCATCTTTCTCCTCCTCCTCTTCCTCCTCCATCTCCACCTTCACTTCCTCCACCTACTTCACCTTCTCATCCTCTTCCTGCTTCTCCACCTCCCCTTCCTCCTCCTCCTCCTCCTCCTCCTCCTTCGCTTCTTGTGGGGACAACACTGACTCTAGCAAACGCGCAACCGTCGTCACGGGAGGAAAACGGGGACAATTGAGACGGAACTAACTGGGCTGGAAAATAAGTCCCCATTAAACCAATTTTCCAGCCATCGAAGACTAGACATTAGGGGCCAAGAAAGGAAGGGGCGGGGGATTCCCAACAAGATCCCTTCTCTTGCGTGGATCTGAAACACTTTCCTCCCAACACACTCCCACTTGAAAATAGATTATTAATATCTTGAAACATGGGAATATCGTGATTTCTTTTTCTTTTTTATAAGTCGTATCTTATGAAGTCTCTCTTATATATTGATATTTTCAGCCGGCTTTTGAAAAAAAAAATGAATAAATAAATAAATAGCTAGAAAAGAAACTAGCGTCTCCCAATACCTTTGAGGAGGTGGTTGGGTGTCTTTTCTTGATTTTTCTTCTTGTTTTCCTCTCCTCTTCTCTTTTCTTTCATTTACAGACAGAGAGGAAAATCCCTTAAAGAGAGTGTGGCAAGACGCTGTCAAACAAAAGACTCGGGTAGGGACGAGCCGGGAGGGGGGGAGGGGGAGGGGGGGACGAGAGGGAATCGAAACAAAGGCAGAGGAACTGCCGCAGGAAAGACGATGACATAGAAAAAAAAAAGTACAAACAAAAATACCAGCAAGTAATGGGCAGGAAGAGCAGCAGCAGAATAGAGGGAACACGACGAGAAAGCGAACGAGGATGAAATATACACGAGAGGGATGAGAACGAAGATAGAAATAAAACAAAATGGCCGAGAGGAGAGGATTCCGAGATTGAACAGGAGAGGAAGTATGAGAAATAAGAAATGAAAGACGAGGAGATAGAAGGGGAGGTGGAAGAGACGGTGGAAGATGTGGTGGAAGAGGAGATGGAAGAAGAGTAGGAAATGGAAGAAGAGATGGATGAAATACACAAAGATGAAACTGAAGACAAGGTTGATGATGATGTTGATGAAAAAGAGAAAGTGAACGAACAGGAGGAGGAGCACGATCAGGAGGAGGAGGAGGAGAATGAGCGAGAGGAGGAGGAGGAGAATGAGCGAGAGGAGGAGGAGGAGGAGGAGGAGGAGGAGGAGGAGGAGGAGGAAGGTGAAGGATAAGAAGTAAGAGATTGTAGTAACGAAAGAGGAGGGTGCAACGTAGGAAGATTGTGTAAAGAGGATGAGAAAGATGAGCTTGCTAAGGAAGAGGAAACGGAGGAGAAGGTGAAGGAGATGTAAGAGGATGAGAAAGGGATGGTAGTAACTAAAGAGGAGTAAGTAACTTAATAGGAGGTAAAGAGGATGAGAAACAGGAGGTTACTTAGGAAGAGGAGGCGGAAGAGGAGGAGGAGGAGGAGAAGGGGGAATAGGAGGAGGAGGAGGAGGAGGAGGAGGAGGAGGAGGAGAATAATGGTAACGAAAGAGGAACAAACAACGAAATGGGAGGTGCTAAAGAGGATGAGTAAGATGAAAGGAGGAGGAGGAGGAGGAGGAGGAGGAGGAGGAGGAGGAAGAGGAGGAGGAGGAGGAGGAGGAGGAGGAAGAAGAGGAGGAGGAGGAGGAGGAGAAGAGGAGGAGGAGGAGGAGGAGGAGGAGGAAGAGGAGGAGGAGGAGGAGGAAGAGGAGGAGGAGGAGGAGGAGGAGGAGGTCATGATACCGTGGACGGACGAGCACCTTAATGACCGGGCCAGGCAAGCTATGGGAGGAGAGAAGGGGAAGGGCTTCGGGAGGAGGAGAGAGGGAAGGGAGAGGCGATTATGGTCGGCACTTTCCCGGTTATTGAAAAAGGTTGTCGACGGTGAGCATGACCTGCAGGCGAGGGCAAGACCCCGTTGCAAGGGAGAGGCGAGGTCAAGGAAGAGAGGAAACAGTTACGAGAACGAGGGAAGACACCGAAAGGTGGAGGTCAGCCTTGGAAGGAGATCCCTGCTCGGGAGGGCGAGAGACTATGAGAAGGACGTGTTCTTAAAATATATTTCATTTCTTCTTCAGAGGAGTCTGAATTATACCTTTACTTTTTCATTTATATATATATTCATAATTTCCTTTCGCGTTCTGCTTCTGTCCACTATCATACGTTTTCTATAGATGCATTGCTACACGTTTCTTTTTCCATATAGATAGACAGTGGGACTGCATCATTGGAGAGGCTGCGAACCAATAGAGGGTCATTAAGGGACGATGAAGGGCAACCTACTTGGAGTAGATGGTAGCTATAAAGACGAAAATGGTCAGTAAAGTTCTCTCATGTAAATGGGAAACATTTAAAGTGTCACAAGAAATACCGTTATGCTTTTGTACTTGCTTTTGAGAATTATTAATTTTATACTAGTGTGAACACGCGAACGCGCCTGCATTGGCTACTCTACGTCAGATCTGGGTGTTAGAAGCAAGCTTCAACGAGACCCCTGTTGTGTGGTCTAACCCGCGGTCAAATTAGCTTGACCTGAGGTTCAACCGCTGAGAACACCTGCGTTCTCAATCGGCAGATTCAACCATATGAATGATATTAGTTATTATAATTCATATATATATATATATATATATATATATATATATATATGCATATATATATATATGTGTATATACATATATATATGTGTGCATATATATATATATATATATATATATATATATGTGTGTGTGTGTGTGTGTGTGTGTGTGTGTGTGTGTGTGTGTGTGTGTGTGTGTGTGTGGTGTGTGTATGTGTGCGCATATATATATATATATATATATATGTATATAGTTATATATATGTACATATATAATTATATATATATATATATATATATATATATATATATATATATAAAGCCTCCAACTAATGTAGAACAAGAGTACACAAATCTCTTCAACTGAACCTGGAAAAATGTTTTAGAGGACAACAAATATTTCAGGTATTGAAGAACACTTAGAAACAAACACAACAGTATGAAGACAAAAAATATGATATAGAAAATATGCTTATGAAAAGTGACCTGAAAGCACAAATATAACATGCGAGGTAAGCAAAGTATAATACCTCCATTAATCTATTTCGCCATTCCCTATAGCTATCAGCTTGATGGAGAACTCTCCTTCTTCCTTAGATGTCATACAATTGAGAATCCCACACTCCTACTCCTCCCCTCATCCCCTCCCTTTCCATTCTTGTCCTTTCCTTACCTTCTTTTGTGTAACTAAAACCTCGCACAACAACGTGCCGTGTTTGGGTTCGACCTTCTCTTCCCCTTTCTCTCATCACTAAATCCATCCATACCTCACCACCACCACCACCACCCCTTCCTCCTCCACCACCACTTCCTCCTCCTCTTCCTCCTCGTCTTCCTCCTCCTCTCCCTAATCCCTCTCCTCCACCTACTCCACTCTTACATCTTTTCTTCCACTACTCTTCCTACTCCTCTTTCCCCCCTGTCATATTCTTCTTTGCCCCCTCTCTCTACCCCTTCCTCTTTTCTAATCTTCTCTTCTCTTCTTTCACATCTTCCTCCTCCTCTTCCTACTTCTCTTCTCCCACGTCTCTTCGTCACTACTCTTCCTGTCCTTATCTTTCCATCCTTCCTTTTCTTTTCATTTCAACATTTTCTTGCGCCTCCTCTTCCTCCTATTCTCTCTACCCTTTTTTCTCTCCACTGATTCTTCTTCACTACTCCTCTCCTTATCTTTCACCTTTTCCCTCTTCCACTTCTTTCCCCTCTTTCAACTCTTCTTCTTCTATCCCATCCTCGACCTCCTCTTACTCTTTCTACTTCTCATTTTCTTCTCATCCTTTTCTTCACACCCTTCTTTTTTCTCCACTTCTCTGTGTTTCTCTTCCTCCTCCTCACCATTTAACAGTTTTGCTTCGTTTTACATTGAAACAATGGTCGCTCTTTTATATACATGCTGTACCTTTCCTCTGCTTCTTTGGCCCTCCCCTCCCCTCCTTCCCACTCCCACTCCCACTCGCCAACTCTCAAACTCCTTCATCGTGAATTCAATGTCTTTTCAACCTTTTCATCCTATTTCCAATCTATTCCATTTCTTTTTACCCCATTCCTCCCTCTGGCCTCTCAATTTCCATTATGCAATTCCATCCCACTGCCCTCTCCTTTCCTTTACCCTTTCCTCGTCTCCCTCTCTCTTCCTTCTAAACACCTTCTCTTTTTCTTCTCTTTCCTACTGCTCTCTACTACTTTTCTTTTTTCCTCCTCTTCTCCCTTTCGTCTCCTCACCGGTTCCCTTTTCCTTCTTCAGATTCTCTCTTTTTTCACTTTTCCTCTCCCTTTTCCTCTTTTTCTTCACCTTCCTCCTCCCCTCCCCAGTTCACTTCCTTCCTCCTCCAAGCTTCTCTCCTTTTCATCTTCGAAGCTCCTCATAGACTTCGGTCCGCTTTATGAAACTTCATCCGCTCCCCCAACTTCTCTTCGTTACCGTGAATGACTTTGTTTTGGCCCCTGCGGTCTTTCAGTTCCCAACAACGCAAGAGGACTTTTACACCACCTCAAAATACCCAATCAAGGACCCATTCATTTCATCCTGGCGAAGCCTTATTCATCGTTCTGCCAATCACGAAGCTGCCATTTCTCATCAGCCTGACCATCCAAGCCTTTAGTCATCCTCTTTACGCCCCATCGTTAGCCTTCCTTTTACTCGTAGAACCAAAGTCCCTTCCTACCTCCCCGCCCACCTTTTCTTCATCGAAATCATCTTGATGCGTAGGTGAGTTGCAACGATGATGACAAGGGTGCGCCTCTAATGAACACATCTTTCTCCTTCACGTGCACATTTCAAATGACAAAGAAAAAGTCTGAACATGAAACAAAAACATAATGGACTTAGATGACTGGCCCGGAGAGAATAGAACGAAGAGCGTGATGATGCAGAGATGTCTTCATGGTCCCTTTCAGAGAATCCGAGTCACAGATAGGTCATCAGACATAAGAGGGTTCCAATGTCTTCCATTGGGGACGGAAAGAACGTATTAGTTTATTTTCACTTGTTTTCCTGTCTACATTTTCTATAATCATCCATTCTTCATCATTCTCCTCCTCATATGTTTATGCAATGAGAGAAATCGTTCCTTCGAATTTCAATTACAGGGAACCCGTAGCCCGACAATAGTTAGCATCATCCTCATCCTCATACTCTCCTATGAATCTCACCACGAAGAAAGGTTGGACTGTTGCCTGTGGCCGATTTAATGAAGCGGCCTTGCTGTGGATGTGCTGTGTCTGGCGACACTGCTTCTGACCCAGGGCAGTGGACAAGGTGCAGGGATGACCCGTTATCCAGGAGGAGCTAAGATAAGAGGGAGGGAGGAGGGGTGTGGAGTGTATTCAGGGATGGAATGGGTGGGAATCATCATATGCCTTTTCCTTTTTGGCTACCTCCCTTGTAAGGGGGAAAAAGCCTTGGTATATGTATGTATGTATGTATGTTTCCATATTACCAAATGGTAGGAGGAAGAGAAGGGGAGTAGCTACCGATTGTCAGCTCTCTATGAGAATAGAAATGAAATAGTCGAAAGTGATAGAAAACAATTCTGGTTCCGGTCTCAGATAGCAAGTGCCAGGCCATCAAGGCTTACAAAGAGAGTTGAGGAAATTAATCATATGTGTAGACTTTGGACGCGGAAATGATTATCTTCAATGTCTTTTACGCAAATGAAGTCCAATACGAATACTCAAGGACCACTACATGAAAGCTCCTGTCTTATTCATATATGTATCATGACAGTCAAACTGTTGTAGATTGATATCCTTATCATTTACATCTTACTTTCTTAGAAATTACACACACACGCACACACACACACACACACACACACACACATATGTTTATATATATAATATATATATATATATATATATATATATATATATATATATATATATATATATATTATGACTAAATTGGAATTACCGACTTTGGAGCAGAGAAGAGAGAGAAGCGACCTACAGGCCATCTATAGAATCATGAAGGGCACAGAAATACTCGATAGAGAGGACTTGTTAAATTGGGACAAGAGAAACACAAGAGGACATGGAAAGAAACTCAAAAACATAGTTATAGAAGAGATCTGAAGAAGAACAGTTTTCCACATAGAGTGGTGGACACTTGGAACAAACTGGACGAAAAAATAGTGTGTGCAAAAACCATTCATGAATTTAAGAGCAAACTAGACACTGCGAGATACAAAGGCGGGACACTGTGAGCGTAGCTCCCATTCCCATAAAATACAGCTAGGTAAAATATATATATATATACATATATATACATATATATATAATATATATACATATGTATACACATATATATATATATACATACAGAATATATATATATATACATATACTCGTGCGAATAAATCACAAAAACACGCGATTCACAAAATGTGTAATAAAACCACTTGGATTTTCGTCTTAAATAGACGAAAATGTTCGGTCACCTTTCATTTTATTTTCCAAGTGGTTTTATTACACATACATATACATATTCATACATATATATATATATATATATATATATATATATATATATATATATATATATATATATAATGTGCTGTCGTGCTATATCGATTCGTCTATACACCGATACAGGGTCAAGCGCACAACCTGCCGTCTGGATAGGGCAAGGAAGGCTGAGGATTAATTTTTTTCACTAGTCACTGTTGTCACGATTATTCATGTATGGGTCTTTGTTACAAAGGTTTTTACGGGTCCAGAGTGAACCTTTGTACGCAAAGGCTATACAGATCGGATGTAGGTCATATAACAGTGTTCATACAAAGTAAGTTTGGTCTTTGTAACTAAACTGAAATGGAATTGGAATGGTCTTTGTAAAAAGGTAATGGACGATGGTGCAAAGTCTTTGTATGAAAGTTACAATGGGTAGGTATGGGTCTTTGTAATAAAGGTTAAAATGGACAAGCAAAGTGTTTTTTATGTTAATGAGCAGCTTTTCTTAACCTAGAAATGTAGCTCCACTGGAGAAGATTAACTTAATCTCAGGGAACGATGGAAAAGGCCTCTGCTATGATCAATATGATTATTAGTCATAATCGTAGTTATACAAAAATACAAATAAATCAATGTTTCTTTAAAGACTGAACGTTCTGATGTTGATTACCTTTCAGCATTGATAGAATTCAAAAAAATGCAAGCACACAAAAAAATAAGAGATGTTGGATACTAGGTGTGCCAATGTCTAATCAGTGAAACTCGAGGCAACAGTTATTAGCATTATTGATAATATCATCATCATAATTCATCATCATTATTATTATTATTATTATTATTATTATTATTATTATTATTACTATTTTTATTATTTTTATTACCATTATTATTATTATTATTATTATTTTATCATTATCATTATTATTAATATTATTATTAATTATTATTATTATTATCATTATTATTATCATTATTATTATTATTACTATTATCATCATTATTATTATCATCATCATTATCATAGTATAAGTGCAGTATTCATAGGAATGGTCGGGAAAAAATCTCCGCCACCTACACAACCACCGCCTCAAGCATCTCTATCACCACACTCATCCCTTTTACGAGTAACACCACCAGACCCACCACTTTCACCAGAACCACCACTGCCCTGCGACCGTCTTTCGGCCTAGACGCTCACGAACCGGATTGGGCGCCGTCAAGTCAAACAACCAATGCCACCAAAGCCAACGTACTTTTTTGTGCTATCCTCGGCATTTGTAATTGTTATTTCGAACTATGTGTTCTTTTCTTTATCTGCGCTTCATGTACATTGATTCAATGCCACACACACACACACACACACACACACACACACACACACACACACACACACACACACACACACACACACACACACACACACACACACACACACACACACACACACACACACACACACACACACACACAAACAAACACCTCGTGGCGCTGTGGTTAGAGTTCTCGCCTGCCACTACAGCAGTCTGAGTTCGACTCCCGCCCAGGACTGAAATAATTTCAGTATCACTGCGCTGCGGGGTGTTACTCCAACTCTCGTTGGCGAGGAGCTGGGTGTGTGTGTGCGTGTAAGGTCACAGTATTACCCATAGATCGGTCATACGAGCTCTGAGCTCTCATCCGGGAGGTTAATAACTGTCGATCACGAGTAGAACACGTGATCCAAGACCATGGTGGTGAATCACACACACACACACACACACACACACACACACACACACACACACACACACACACACACACACACACACACACAGAAAAGGAATCTTAATTTTTTCATAATTAGATATACCTTGAGTGAATATATATGAAAATAAGACCTCTGCAGGCTCGACCCTAAAATTAAAATGGAAGAAGTGGAGGTGCAGAATGAGTAGGAAGTGAGGGGAAATTAGGGGGAAAGGGGAGAGGGAGGAGACAAGAAGTGGAATCGAGGAGTTAGAGGGGAGGGAAAGAGGGAGGAGAGAGGAAGTAGGATTAAGGAGTTGGAAGGAAGATTAGAGAGAAAGCTGGATAAGATGGGGAGTGGAAGGGAGAGGAAGAGGAGGAAGAGGAGGGATAAGGGGAAGGGGAAAGGAAGGGGAAGAGAAGGGGGAAGAGAAGGGGAATGGGAAGGGGAAAGGGAAAGGTGAGGAGGAGAAAGAGGATGGGGAAGGTAGGGGGAGGAGGAAGGAGAGAGGAGTGGAAGGGAGGGGAAGGCAGGTGGTGGAGTAGGGGGAAGGGTAGATGGAAGGAGAGGGAGAACGGGAAAAGGAAGGCGAAGGGAAAGGGGGGGTGGAGGGTACGGGAGGAGGAAGGGGGAGGGGAGAGTAGGAGGAAGGGGAGAATAGGGGAGGAGGAAGGGGGAGGGTAGGGGAGGAGGAAGGGGGAGGGGAGGGGAGGTGACGGAAGAGGAAGGGGAAGGGGAAGGGGAGGGGGAGAGGGGAAGGGGAGGGGGAGAGGGTAAGGAGAGAGAAGGGGAGAAGGGGAGGAGGAGGAAGGGTGGAGGGGAGGAGGAGGAAGGGTGGAGGGGAGGAGGGAAGGAGAGAATAAGGAGAGGGAAAGTGAGGGGAAAAGGGAGGTGGTGGAGGAGGGGGCGGGTGTATGAAAAGGTAAACTTTAATCTTAAATCGCCTTTATCTAGTTGTGTGGCATTTTAACCTATAGTATTGTAATTCTACAACGATTTAGTAAAGGAAAGATACACGTCCGAACTGTTTCCTAATGGGTGAGGGTGAGAGGAGGAGGAAGGGGAGGGGGGGGAGGAACGGGGAGGGGAAGTGAAGGGAGAAGGGGAGGGGGAGAGGGGGAGGGGGAGAGGGGGAGGGGGAGAAGGGGAGGGGGAGAAGGGATGTGAAGGATTTAACGGACTCTCCAAGCCTTTCTTGGGCCTGTGCCACGCCTTCACAAGCCTACCTCCTTCCCCCTTTCCCCAGGATCCCCCCACCCAATAGACTCGCGCGCGCGCACATCTCCTCTGCCTTGACCTTCAAGTTCAAAGTATTTTTCCTTCTTTCTTGTTTTTGTTTGTATTTTTGTTGCTGTTGCTGTTTCTGTTGTTACTGCTGTTTGTTATTTCTTGTTTGTTATTTGTTTTTGTTATTTGTTCCTTGTTATTTTTTGTTTTTTATTTGTTTGCTGTTCTAGTTTTTGTTGTTTGTTTTTTCTGTTCTCGCCGTATCATTTTTTGAAAGCCATAATGACAAAAATGAAAGAAAGAAGCAAGTTTCCCTTTTACATCGCCAGATTTCTACCTGAAAAAAGAGGAGAAAAACAGTGATGGAAGCTGTCAGCATCTTGCAAACTTGGATGAAGTAGCATTCCTATCCAAGTGTCCTGACTCGTTCGATGAACAACGCAGTCCTCCTTGGTCTAAAGACTCTAAACCTATTCCGCAACGGGTGACGTTTTTCCGTTTCATTTTGCCTCCCGTCAGTCAACCCTATTCACCTCTTATGGTCACAGCTTACCACGATTAATCAAGCGCAATGCTTGAGGACTTTGCTTGAGAGTTGACTGTGCAGGATCAGATGAGAGTCTTGCTTTGGGCGGTTGCCTGCTTGCTTGCTTGCCACGTCATGGGTCCCAGTGGCGACCCCTCCTGTGACTCAGTCTTACCTGCAGGGGGAAGAAGAAAAAAAAGTTGCAATACACGAGAGGTTTTCGCAGACATGGAGAGACTCAAGCTTCTGTGAGGTGGAAAAGAAATGAAAAATGGACTCTTCGAAAAGAATATATATCTTTTAAGTAGTCTGTAATGTATACTAGATTTGAATAAGTGCAAGATTTAGATATGTCCAACTTTGTGTTGATGATTACAGAAAATAGAAAACGTGAGTGATTTTTGAAATCCCATGTTAGTCCCAATGTAAGATTTCTCTTTGTTTTGGGAAGCTTAATATTTTAGATTGGAATATATTTAAATAGAAAGTTGCAGTTTATGTTTATAGCTACGTTTTGACTTTCATCTCTGATTCAGTGTAGTTGTGTAGCTTATTTGATATCTAAGGTAGACATACAGATTAAGAGTAAAGTAATATACAAAAGTGGTCGCACAATTAAATATATATATATGTATATATATATATATATATATATATATATATATATATATATATATATATATATATACACAACACTGAATGGGTCCCAATGACTAGAGATACATTTTAACAACCACAATGCACTTTAATTCTAAGCCATCAACATCGGGAGACCCAATGGAGGCTAATCTCTCTTGATAGCATAATCGGTAAGACACTACAGCACTTGTCATACGTTAGCCGGGTTCGAGTCTTTGGCAGTACCGCATTTCAATTTCTGCATGTTAGTCTCCCGATGTTGATGGCTTAGAATTAAAGTGCATTGTGGTTGTTAATATATATATATATATATATATATATATATATATATATATATATATATATATTAGAAGTAAGAAGATCCAATCTTTGCAAGGACGAAAAGATAGTCGTTGCGGTTTAAGTTTTCTCTGCAATTTACAATGGAAATTTACAATGCAATTTACAATGGAAAAGTACGCCTTGTAATCCTTAAGAAGACAGTAACACAATAAATATATATAAATAGACAACCAAATATATAGATAGCGATACATATGCTGTACAAACAGGTAAATGAATAAATATCACTGATACATACCTACACAAACATATCTATGATCAGAAAAATGAAAAAGAAGATTATAATCAAACAAATGAAGAAATAAAAATGCCCATACAACATACCGACCAGGCATTTACCCTCTCAATTTTCCTTCGCTATCATTACAACTACGTCATTCTAGTCCACTCGAGGAGCTCCATCCCTAATCACCCGCGGAGGCGAGCAAACACGGAACAGGAAAAGTTCGACCCCACGAGGCCCTCGAACTTACACGAGAGCCGCGTCGTCCCGGGAGATGAAACGCTCCATTACGAGACACAAGCCGAATATCAATAAATGAATCTGAGGGGAGAGGCGGGGCGAGGGACAAATTTCCTGGAAAAGGAAAAAGGAAGAGGAGAAGATGGGGGAGAAGAAGGGAGGGAGGATTATGGGAGAAGGGTACAAAATAGGAGAGATAGAGAAGGGAGATTGAAACAATGGCGGGAGGGTATGGTGGATACTATCGACAAAACCTGAAAACTGTCATTAAACACTGATCTTCTATGGACTGCTTCACCATGTAGTAAACACCCACAAGACAGCACTAAAGGTTTTTGCCTTTCGCGCCTGCCATTTTCAACATTGTGAATATCTTGTATCTTTGTTATATATATATTTTAAAAAAATAACACTCTCGGTCTTACTCTCTCTTTTTCTCTCTCTCCCTCTTTCTCAAATACCTTTCTTTCTCCTTACTACAATAGTTATAACTGTTTTCCTTTTTTTCAAGAGACTATTTGTATTTGTTGCTAGCTGCTCACCCACGTTCACAGGAATGACGTGTATCACTCTTTCGGGAAACATACCGGACAGGGCTAGAACCCGTAAATTTTCAGACACGGGCCTAGGACGCTAGCCACTGGACCACTACGCCTTCCAGCCCCGGACGTTGTTATACTTCTTCCATTATCTGGTGACCCATACGATGTGACCGGCAAAACCAGCAGCGTTGCCACGTCTAAAACTTCTCCAAAGGAAACGGGGGAGACATCGTTTTCTTTATATTTGCGTGTATGACCGGTATAATTAAAGAGACTGCATGCGGCCCGAAGACCCGCACTCAACTTCTCTATGTAATTACTACACCTGTGACTCAGCGACCCAACCCCACGGAAATTCCTAGGTCGGGAGCCGGGGCAACGTCGCTTGACCTGAGATACCACATCATTTAACAAGTCTCTTCTTTACATGTATAACAATTACTCATACCACCTACCATTTAATGAAAAAATCAATATGGGTTTAAAATATTCTATGTTAACATACTCGGGGTAGTGGACAGCATCCGGTATATGCTGAATGTTTTGATTCAGTATGTGGCAACACGGCAGACAACACCTTGTGGGTCACGAGATAATGGAAATAGTATAGCAACGCGCAGCGGCGGCGCCAGGAATTTTTAGTTGGGGAGGCTAAGGGGGGGGCTGAGCAAATTTTGGGGGGCTAATAGTAATATGATAATACACATATATTATCCTCATTTCAGAAGGGGAGGGGGTTAATGGTTGGGCTAGCACTGATGGCTGACAAATCTTTAGCCCTGGCAATTAAAAATTCCACTTAATAAAATTATTTCAATGAGGGTTTTAAATCTTTAATTTGCTCATTTCAGTTGGGCCCCCCCCCAACTGAAATGAGCAAATTAAAGATTTAAAACCCTGGGGGCTGGCCACTTTTTTGGGGGGGGCTGCTCCAGAGTCACAGACCCCGGAATGACTGACTTTCTTCGCCTGACTGCGTCTCCAGATGGCACGATTCTGGTGCGGTCGCAATGGGGATTCAAGTGGATACCATGCCGAATCTATGAACAGGTGGTCGTGAGTTCGATTCCCGAGACCCGCTGTGGACTATATCGCGTTGGTTTCAGACAGCCCTGGCCAGGAGGGGAAACGACTTGATATCGGCCTGAAAAAAACATCGCCTTCCAGCAACTGGCAGCGCTTTGGTCTAACAGGGGCTTCTCCCCTCTGCGTGAGAGATGGTGGGTTAGTTTGAGTATATACCACTTCGAGTGGGGTGGAGAAAATGGGACAAACAAATCCATCTTACAGTTGGAGACAGTGAGGCGAATACGCCCTCCACCACTTGGGACGGATGGAGTCGACGCAGCTAAGACTTCCGCCAAACAACAAAGGGATCAAACGATTTAGTCAAATGGCAGCCTCGGCTTGGAAAGAGTAGGAATCCCTTGTCCCCGAAGGCTCTCCCGAGGCGAACTCAGTACCCCGGGGTGCAAGAAAATAGACAAGGGGACGAAATGGATGAGGAATCTTGCAGAAAAACCATTTGGCTCGTGAACACAGAAGTAAAATAAGGAATATGAATAAAAGATTATGAACAATAATGATGGTAATGATGGTAAGAATAATGACAAATGAAACACAAATAGACAAGGGGACGAAATGGATGAGGAATCTTGCAGAAAAACCACTTGGCTCATGAACACAGAAGTAAAATAAGGAATATGAATAAAAGATTATGAACAATAATGATGGTAATGATGGTAAGAATAATGACAAATGAAACAATCAAACAAGTATACGGAGATGGCATAAGGTATTTGGAACCTTTTTTTCCCGCGAGAACCTATCAAACATGCGCATATACATACACGCACGCACACACACGCGCGCACACGCACACACATGCGCTTGTTGCTTGCTTGCTTACAATGTGTAACTCTCAAACAATGCATTCATTCAGCAATGACTGGACATACGGGCCAAGGCCAGACGGTTTTATTCATAACAATAGAGGTCTCAAGCCCCTCCCCCCCAAAAAAAAAAATCATAAAGCTAATATAAAAATTACTGGTTTATTTTGGTTCGAGTTTAGTATACATACGATTTTAATCTTTAAATGAGAACTCTAAAAAATACCTAGAAAAAAAAAACGATTGAATTTAGATAGAAATATCTATAAAATCAGGGATGTATATTCTAGGCTCTTGTCCTTCTTATCGAGTATGATAAGCTATGGTTATTACGCATTTAATTTGGGAGCAGACTCATGCCCTTTCTGGTTTTAAGGCTGGGCCATAAACAGTAAAATTCGGCAGAACTCGTATACAGTTAACCATACCTCCGTGTGAAGATCGTCTCGGGTGATTTAACAACATAGACATTGTTAACAACCAAGACACCGTAAAAGAAGAGGCTTGAGTCAAGTCTAGACATTATTCATATTATTATATTCATTTATTTATTTATCATTATTATAATTTTTTCGCATCCGACCTAGTTATGGACAAAAAAGTCTCCTGTCGGCATGCTCCGCCTTTGTAATCCTTTGTAAATGCATCCTCTTTCATACCGGATGTCACTTTTCCTTGATTGTGGCTGCCGCCAAGCTCTTTTATTAATCTTCATGGCACAGGAAATAAATCGCAACATACTGAGATTCGCGAAAAACACGATCGGAAACACGCGATCTCATGCCACATCAACTTTTTTCCATTTTATTTCCTTCCAAACACGATCGAGATAGAAGCATATTCGGAATCTGATATGCTGTCGGGCTGGGACTCGAACCTAGCTGATACATAACAAATAGACAGTGACTTATCCAATTGCGCTATGCAAGGTATTAAATTGGAAAAAGTTAATGTGTTTGATATGATGAAAATCTATGTACTGGGGACCATTGTGTGTTGCATGTACGTATATGTATATACATATATATATATATATATATATATATATATATATTTGTGTGTGTGTGTGTGTGTGTGTGTGTGTGTGTGTGTGTGTGTGTGTGTGTGTGTGTTTGTGTGTGTGTGTGTGTTTGTGTGTGTGTATGTGTGTGGGTGTGTATAACATACTGACATAAATATGTGATATTCATTCCTAACATTACCATTGTTATGCAATATGGCCTATAACTATTTGTAGTGATGGTGCGGCAACGACAAAACACATCTGCCCTGTTACTCGAAACTTTATGATAAATGTGCTCAAAGAGAGAAACGCCGTTCGCGACACTCGTAATCACACGCCCACGAAGGAGCTTGCGGGCAGACACGCAACATCACGCCCAGTGGCACGACGCGATGCCGCGGGCGTGTGCCTTTCTTCTCTCTTTCTTTCTTTCTTTTGTTTTTTTAATATTGTTGCGCTTGGCGGAAAGAGGGGAGAGGGGAGGAGGGAGGATGGAAGAGGGAGAATGGGAACAGAGGGAGGGAAGAAAGAGAGGAAGTAGAGAGGTGAGATACACATTGGGAAGGAGAGGTTGAGTTATAGAGCGAGACGAGAGAGGAGGTAACGGGGATGGAAAAGAGAGTAAAGGAGAGAGGGGGGAAGAGGACGAGAACAGGAGGGAAAGGAATGTACAGGGAGTGGAGAAGGAAAAAGGTAAAAAGTGGAAAGAAAATGCGAGAGGACAGGAGGGAGGGGAGGGGAGGAAAGGGGAGATGAACTGGAAAGGGTAGACGGTAGAGTGTGGGGGGAGAATGGGGGGGATGGAAAAAGCGGGAAGAGAGGGGAGAAAATGATTAGGGAAGGAATTGAGAGGAAGAAGAAGAAGAGAAGAGTGTGGGGAATGGGAGAATGAGAAAAGGAGGAAATGAGGGGGGAAAGGAGAAGACCAGGAAGTAAATTTGGAGAGGGAGGGAAGGCGGGCAAAGGAAGAAGAAGGGAAGACGGAGAGGATGTGAAAGCGAGAAAAGGGAAAGAAAGGAAGGAAAACTGGGAGAAAGGGAGACGGACATGATATGGGAGAGGGAAAGAGGGAGGGAGGAAGAAAAGGTGAGAGCGAGGGAGGGGAAGAATGGCTGGAGGTAAGTTGGGACGGGGGCTGAGAGATGCATGATAAAAGAAGGAAGGAATATGGGAGAGAGGGAGAGGGAGAGGGAGAGTGAGAGTGAGAGGGAGAGGGAGAGGGAGAGGCAAGCCTCCGGGGATGGATGGATCATGAAACCCAAATGTGTTTCCAGCTACAGTGACCTCCCTCCTCTTCCTTCGTCGTTCACTTATCTATTTCTTTTGCCCTTCCTTCCTCAAAGCTTCCATATTCCGAAAACTATTTCAATTTGTCGTCTCCCATCTACCCTGCTGCTGAATGAAATTATCTTCTTTTTATTCGTATCTCTATTTACACTATGCGTCACCGTCCTAATGTGCTCCAAAGAGGTCAACTAGGACTTCTTCAGCCAACACGAAAATGTGCGCGAGTGCGGACGTGGGTGGGTGTTCGTGGGAGTAAGTATGTGGCCTATGTGTGTTTGTTACGTCTTCGAACATAAGTTTTGATACACACAACGATTCTACTTGTGTAATGCAAAGATCTCGAGAAGAAAAAACGAAAATTACAGTAAATTATTACAAAAGTTTTGAAAGTATGCAAACGTAAAACAAGAACATTTCAGATTTATCCATGTGGAGTTGAAATGATTACTAAAGTGGAAGAGTAGTCTTTGTCACCCGACAATCACATCAGTAAGACAGTGGGTGAGACAGACTCCAAACGAACATTAAAATTGCCCTTCACTACATTGATAAATAGATGATGGAAAAATAATAATAACGATAACAAATTAGAATATAATTCATCCAAGATTAAATACATTGCAATGGTGTGGCATTCTGACAAAGCGGAGAATATTTATAAAATCGAGAGAATACAAAGAACAGTTCGAAGCTTTAAGAATCATTTAGATAAATACCTAAGTAAGATGTATTGATTATAATTTATCTTATATTATTTGTTTTTGTTTTGTTATCATTTGTCTATCTGATTTTCATTTATTATTAGTTATATGTCAATTTATTATTATTTACTATTTACCTGTTTGTTTATTATTTAACTATACCTATGTATTTATCTATGTATTTTATTTGTTATTTACATTATTATAGTTTTTATTTATTATTTCATTATTGATATGATTTTTTTTTTTCGCATCCGACCTAGATATGGATCAAAAGGTCTCCTGTCGGCATGCTCCGCCTTTGTAATCCTTTGTAAACAGCAAACAAACTGATACCCTGCCTATCACACAAACCAAATAAGGAAAGATTGGGAGAATTGGAATGTCATCATTAAACGAAAATAGAGATAGAGATGGTAGAATTGCGGTGATTTGATCAGCAAAAAATAAATGGACAGAATTGACAGTGGAGATTTCTTCAGTTGGAACAGATGAGCATTACAAGATCAGAGAGAGAAAAATATGGATATTACGAAACGATTTTCAGTTCAGATGCTTCAGCCTGTAGACCTCCAGAGAGGACACGTTGTCCAATCTAAAACCAAGATATAAGGAAAGCGTTATCAATGGAAATAAATACAGTTAGATAAACGCGCATGCACACGAGCACGTACACACAAGCGCGCGCGCGCACACATACACACACACACATACACACACACACACACACACACACACACACACACACACACACACACACACACACACACACACACACACACACACACACACACACACACGCACACACACACACATTTAGACAAAGAAACAGTGTGAGCAAACACTATTCAAGATTTTAAGAAAAAACTTGATGCTGAAAGATACAAAGACGGGTCACCACAAGAATAGCTCCCTTCCGTATAATACAACTAGGTAAACACACACACACACACACACACACACACACACACACACACACACGCACAAAGATCGAAGAGAAAGGTAATATGATTCCAGTATTCAGGTCGCTAAAGGGGATAGACTACATTGACAGAAGGGATCTCTTGATTAGGGATAGGAAGGTTGTAAGAAATCATGAGAACAAAAGTAAGGAATGTAGTATTTCTAAAGGAAGTGAAGAAATACAATCTTTTATACAGATATATAAATACTTGGTATAGCCTACCATAATAGCCCAAACTAGAACAATACATGAATTCCAATTATATAGTTGTTGGGAAAAAAAAGGATACAAACCAAGTTGGAACCATACAAATATTTGAAGCTACGTATGGTAAACAAGGTAGTAAGAGACGAAACCCCACGAGCGTTGTTCCTTTCCTGTACAGTATACTGAAATTAGTTAAAATCAGGTAAATACACACATAAACAAACATACACACACAATCTTCTATGTGTATTTTTTTGTTTATTTACAACTATGTTATATAGAAGAATAATATGTCTAAGTGAGAAAACATATTATTCTCATAACATAATGTGATGTCTTTAAGTAATTGGTTCCTTCCCTTTGTCTCTGTTGAGTTTGACTTTTAACTATTTATGTTTTCTGATTACATTATTTCCTTCATTCAGCTGTACAAGAATCTATGTTTCTTGATATCCTACAGGCATTTTGTCACTTTTTTTTCCTTATGACCTGTTTTTCCTTTCACTCCCCCAAAATAAAACCAAAAAAATCTCTGTCATTATGTGTATCCATGTCAATGTTCTGCCCATAGTATTCGTGTTTACGTTCGTTTTTATTCCTTCTAATGACAGGTATCCAGTTTTCTCACTTTAGTTATAATAAGACGAGAATCATATCTGTTACTGTTCTTTGCATTGGCTCAACCTTGCTTATGAATTTCTGTTCATGGAGGGATGACTCCACTGCTGCTTATTCCAACCTGGAGTGGATTGGGACTCAGAGTTGTTTGTTCTAATCTTTGTCCTTCCATGAAGTGAAACTGTAATTCGTTTGTTCGTCACCAGTTTGAATGTCCCAACATAAATATTACTGTGCACGTTTATATGTTTATGTACAGTATATGTATATCGTATATCGGGTGACAGTTTATCGTGGCTGGTCTCATTGTGATTTGGTCCATCTTTAATGTTTAGCACTTCTTCGGAATTCAATCATTTTTCATCCTTGGCACCACTTGTAATTTCTTTCTAGACCTTTTTGCAACAGACATACAAACGAACAAACAATCTAGGAAATAAATAAACAAAAAAATAAATAAATAAATAGATTAAACATTACATAAACAAACAAGTATACAGATAATGAGTAAATGAACTATGAATAAATCAATCAGTCAGTCAATCAATAGCTAAATAAATAAGTAGAGAGCCAAAAACAGATAAGTCAATTAACAAGCAAACAGATAAATAGATAATTAGGTAATTAAATATATAGATGACTTAATAAATAAATATATAAATAAATAAACAAATAGATCAGTAAATAGATAAATAAATAAATTAGTAAATAGACGAATAAACAACTAAATAAACGAATAAATAAATGATATAACAAAAAAATAGATAAATAGATTAATAACTAAATAAGAGATATAATACATAAAACCTAATGTGACTCTGCGGCAGAAATACAATTCGGCCACCGAGGCCGGGATTAGTTATCAAAAGATTGTGATTAACTGTCGCAGATCTTGACATCCCAAAGGCCGCGCCGCAGTCGTCGGCTTTTCCATCGACGGTGAGCGGAGAAATGTTTTAAAGAAAGGAAGGACGAAAAGAAGGAAGCAGGGAAGAAAGATGATTAAAAGAAAGACAACAGTAAAGAAGGGAAGCAATAAGAAGAGAGAACAGGAAGGATAAGATATATATATATATATATATATATATATATATATATATATATATATATATATATATATATATATATATATATATATATAATATATGAAATCGACAGCATTAAGGAGGTTGTTAATCTTCTTATGGGTATTTTCAAGCTTTCTAACTAGGACTTGGCCATTTGGGGGTTGGGCATAAACCAGATTACCAAAGTAGTTCATTTAATTCTCAACGTTTCGTCTGCAAGGAGACATCACCAGGAAAATATGTAACATATAAATTACCGACATACAGAAACAAAGAACATGGGTATAAATTATAAGAAAAAAAATCATCAATAAAGAAAATAGACATCAATAAATCAAATCGTAAACCAATACAGATACATAGACTGTTGGGGGACAATACTTACAAAATTAAAAGAATTAAAAAAAAAATGACAAAAGATAGCGTGGGCCTTTGGCTTGTATATCAGAGCCTAACCTGCATAGATGGTGTAGGGGGAGGGGGTAGTGGGGTGTGACCTGTCTTAACAGCGTCGGTATGGGGGTTGGGGGGTTGGGGTGGGGGCTGCGAGGTCGGTTGGAGGGGAGGATGGAGGGAGTGGGGGGGAGGAGGAGAGAGAGGGTCCTCATGACCCGACTTCACATTGTCAAAGGGTGTGATGGAAACAGAAGGGTTGGTTGGAGGGAGAGGGGTGGGGGTGTTCGCCTTGCAGGAGAGAACATTGTTATACAAGCTAATGCTTGAAATCGTGTTACACTGGATGTTTATAATAGGGTTATATTCTCTTATAAACTTTGCTTCTAAAAGCTTAATTTTATGTGCATCCCTATTACTTGCGATTATTCTAGTGTTTTTGACTAAGTACTCACGGGTGGCGATTTGTTTATGATATGTTCTCAAATCTTGTTTGATAGCCCCACTTTGTAAGTACATAGAAATTCTCCTACTGAGTTACGAGTTTCATAGTCCTCGTTATCACATATTAACTCATATACTACGCTGATTTTAGAAATGGTCTCAGTTTTGCTATTTAGGTTGTTTTTTTATAACTAAAGACCTAGTTTTTGGGTTGGAGTAGTATACAACTATGCGGATTTTCTTCTTGTTAAAGATTGGGTAGCAGTTTCTAGTGATGATATCTTTTATATTTTTTCATCTTTTTTTTTAAGCCTTAGTAAAGATGTTACGATAATAGATGTTAATAAATTGGGTCTTGGAGGATTTTTTGGGGGAAAGGTGGTCACAAATCATTTTATTACAAATGGAATCAAACTCATAGTTATGAAAACCATTATTCACAAGAA
>NC_134812.1:36484597-36487097 GCF_046742065.1 Oratosquilla oratoria
GAGAGAGAGAGAGAGAGAGAGAGAGAGAGAGAGGAAGGGGAATTTTAATAATCTTAGTGGCACCCCTGGACAGTGAAAAGTTAACAATATTAAGCTGGAAGGATCAATGATTTTCATTCGCTCTTTCCCCATAGGACTCGAAATGATTCTCCATATTTGCTTTCAGCAAATTTTACGCTGTCATGATTAATGTATGTTATCTCACTGGACAACTAATTAGAAATTAATTTTTCCTCATTCCAGATTCATTTATTTATTTATTCGTTTATCTATCCATCTATCTATCTATATATATATATATTATATATATATATATGTATATATATTATATATATATATATATGTATATATATATATACCATCGGTTCAGTGCCACTCCAGCTTCGCCTTCAAACATCAACTCCATCTAAAATTAATCATCAATTTTGTTTCTTATCCTATCTCCTCTCTCTCTCTCTCTCTCTCTCTCTCTCTCTCTCTCTCTCTTCTTCTTCTTCAGGTTCTCTCCGTCCCTCTCACCACCATTTACCCTGACGCTGCTTTCTTCTCCTTTATAATAAATAACAGACGGACACCCAAATAAATAAGCTGATAAAAAATCAACTACATAAATGCTTGTTGCTGTAGATCTCTATTTTGGAAATACATTTTCTTTTTCTTTCTATAAATTTACATGACTAATGTTTAGACTTTATATATGTGTGCGCGTGTTTGTGTGCATTTCTGTGTGTGTGTGTGTGTGTGTGTGTGTGTGTGTGTGTGTGTGTGTGTGTGTGTGTGTGTGTGTGTGTGTGTGTGTGTGTGTGTGTGTGTGTGTGTGTGTGTGTGTGTGTGTGTGTGTGTGCGTACGCGCGTGTGTTTCTTTGTCTCTGTTTTCTCTCACTTCCTTCACTCAAAAATGGTCTTCCTTTCCCTCGCCCCTTTCCACCACCTTTCACTTCCTTTACCGTTTCCCTTCAAAAATAATATTTTTTTTTTTCAAGAGATATTCCAATTTTCGACCCATGGGTCTTCCATAAGCTGAATAGAATTGTCTGGCATGATCCAGAAACTACCCAGAAACTAACGAAAATAGTTATCCTTCGCGTGCTGAGACCTAATGATACATTCATTCTCCTTTCGTCGGGTGATTCTATTCAGCAGAAGCTAATCAAGTCAGCATTCAGAGACTTGAGTCTTCGGGTTCCGTCTTTCCTCTGCGCAATTCAAACTCAATATCCCTCCGTCACGAAGAGAGCCACGGGCCTCAATTCTCTCGTTGTGAGCGGTGACGGAGATGGACGCGGAAGCCGGAATTCTATTGACTGTGCTCTTCGGATAAAGAGGGCCGCGTTGGCTTCTTTATATCTATATCCCGTTATCACTTTCTCTTCTCTCTCTCTCTCTCTCTCTCTCTCTCTCTCTCTCTCTCTCTCTCTCTCTCTCTCTCTCTCTCTCTGGCTCTCTCTAAAAAAGATGGTTCTCTCTGTTTCTTTACATATATATTAAATTTGAAAAATCTCTCATTTTCTAAAAAAGAAGCAAATAGTGGCATTTTGTCATTACAGCGGTAAAAGTTGCATGCTCACTGGATATTTTCAGTCTTTCTAAAGACAAGAAGATAAAGAAGGAGATAAAAGCTCTGCAGAGGCAGCTGATACTCTCCCCGACTGAACTCGCGACTGAACTCGCCGACCGGATTCGCCAATTGAAATCGCCGACTGGACTCGCCGATTGAAATCGCCGACTGAACTCGCCGACTGAACTCGCCGACCGAACTCGCCGACTGAACTCGCCGACTGAACTCGCCGACCGAACTCGCCGACTGAACTCACCGACTGAACTCGCCGACCGACCGCGCCGCCGAATTTGCCAAAGGAACCTGAAATCTCCACTGGAATTGCAATGGTTATCATTCCTTGTTGTATCTTAGTATATAGAAATAACATTTCAAAAAAATCTCTCATTTTCTAAACTAAGCAAATTGTGACATTTTATCAACAGAGGGGTAAAAGTTATTTTGCCCACTCATTGCTTGTCTTTAGTCTTTCTATACACGAAAAGATGAAAAAAGGAGAGAAATATTGTCCTTGTCCTTCATTCTATAGATACTGAATAATGGCCGAAGGTTGAACAACCTGCGAAGCAGAGACCAGCACAGGCGGTGCCTCGTCTCATGAAAAAATAAACTTTATTATAGTTTCCATTGATTACTTTATTACAGTTTTTATTGATTTAGATTATTATAGTTTTTATTGATTCATTTTACTTTATTATAGTTTTTATTGAGTGATTTATTTATTCATTTATTTATTTATTCATCATTATTATAATTTTTTCGCATCCTACCTTGATATGGACCAAAAGGTCTCCTGTCGGCATACTCCGCTTTTGTAATCCTTTGATACAGGAGCCCTCGACTATCTCAACCAACACATGAAATACAAGACAACGTGCGATGGCTGCGTGATTACTCATGAAGATATAAAAGAGTAGTTTAGAAATAGTGAGTTTACAGTTA
>NC_134812.1:36494597-36497097 GCF_046742065.1 Oratosquilla oratoria
TTCGTGATATTTCACATCTTCAGGGGATTACAACAAAGAAAATTGTCACATAGGTATATAAGAGGTAATACAATGAACTGGGAAAGGAACGGACATAACACATGGAGAAAATGTCACAAACATTGAACACTTACAATTAAATAATTTTTGTAATGATTTAATTTGATTACAAATTTTGTCAATGATAAAATTATCTAATTTAAACATACCATAGCTAATATTAATATTAGATCCTTCAGAATTTTTTATCATGCAACTTTCAATGATATTTCTTTTGGCAAATGAATCACAATTTATGATAGAAGAGGCATTGGTCCAATCGATACGATGATCGAAATCTCTCATATGGATAAACAGCGCACTAGACTCTTGTGCTGTTTTTACACTGTACTTGTGTTGCTTGACCCTAGTTGCGAGTTCTTTGCCTGTTTGTCCAAGATAATACCTTTCACAATCTCTGCAAGGGATCCTGTATATGCAACCAACTGAGTCATTAGGTGAATTTTTGATTATTAACTTCTTAAAAGTATTTGGATTATTAAACACAACTTTAATATTCCATGTTTTAAGAATATGGGGAACTTGAGCAAGATTGTTACTAAAAGGTAAAATCAAAAGATTCTTATAGTCGAAGGGGGGGGGATGTTTGAACACTATAAAAAGTTTTTTTCGCTAAAGCGATGAGCGCGGTCCTAAAATCTTTTGGGGTATTTTTTTAATCCAAGACCAACATTAACAATGTACTCAAATTCCCCATCATAAAATCAGGGCTGCAAATACGAAGAGCACGTAAAAACATAGAAGAAAAGACAGAATATTTTACTTTATCCTGGTGAGACGAGCAAATTGTCGGCTTCCTATAAACACTGAACTTAAAATTATTACCATTCCTATGAACAAGGCAATCCAAAAAAGGGCAAAACTTACCATTATTTTCTAGTTCAACAGTGAAATTAATAGAGGGAACTAAATTATTCAGAGATTGCAAAAATGCATTTAAATCCTCAGAATTGGGGCCACAGGCAAAGAACATCGTCAACGTACCTATACCAAAGTCACATTTGGTGGCAAAATTTCACTTAATAGTTTATTTTCAAAAAATTCCATATAGAGATTGCTAAGGACTGAGGGGATAGCGGATTACCCATAGCCATTCCGAATTCCTGAGCATAAAATTGACCATTAAATTCGAATTTACAATCTTTAATACAAAGCTTAATAAGTTCAATGATTTTAGCTGAAGGCAATGGAAGTGGGATTTTGTCCAAAAATTCGGTGAGAAAGACAATTAAATCATCTATTGGAATTTTTGTAAATAAACTAGTTATATCAAAACTGACAAGCTTGAAATTATAATTAATATTTAAACTCTTAAGTTTATGAACTAAATCAACATTATTCTTTATGTTTAGAATTTTAAATTGTGCCAACCAAACGGACTGAGTAAGGATACTAACCATTTTGATAAATTATATGAGATGGATTTTACTGAGCTAATAATTGGTCTTATAGGGTTTCCAGGTTTGTGTGTCTTTATGAGACCATACCATATAAGGTAGAGAAGGTCGTAATGGTGGAAAAACGTCTGATTAATTCGTCTTCTCCCTTTAAAACAGATTTCATTGTCTTATTAAAATGGCTGGTTCACCTTACTGAGTGGGGATTAATATTAGTTTGAAGTCTAGTGTAAGTGATATCATCAGACAGGAGATCACTCATCTTTGGCCAAAATAGTCCTCCTTTGTTTAAAATGACCACAGCATTTTGCTTTATCTGCTCTAGAGAATAATGGTAAGTTGCCCTTTTTGGATTGCCTTGTTCATAGGAAGCCGACAAATGTTTTGTCTTATATTCACTATTACTCGTCTCACCAGGATAAAGTAAAATATTCTGTCTTTTCTTCTATGTTTTTACGTGCTCTTCGTATTTGCAGCCCTGATTTTATTGATGGGGAATTTGAGTACATTGTTAATGTTGGTCTTGGATTAAAATACCCCAAAAGATTTTTAGACCGCGCTCTCGCTTTAGCGAAAAAAACTTTTTATAGTGTTCATTCGACTATAAGAATCTTTTGATTTTACCTTTTAGTAACAATCTTGCTCAAGTTCCCCATATTCTTAAAACATGGAATATTAAAGTTGTGTTTAATAATCCAAATACTTTTAAGAAGTTAATAATCAAAAATTCACCTAATGACTCAGTTGGTTGCATATACAGGATCCCTTGCAGAGATTGTGAAAGGTATTATCTTGGACAAACAGGCAGAGAACTCGCAACTAGGGTCAAGCAACACAAGTACAGTGTAAAAACAGCACAAGAGTCTAGTGCGCTGTTTATCCATATGAGAGATTTCGATCATCGTATCGATTGGACCAATGCCTCTTCTATCATAAATTGTGATTCATTTGCCAAAAGAAATATCATTGAAAGTTGCATGATAAAAAATTCTGAAGGATCTAATATTAATATTAGTTATGGTATGTTTAAATTAGATAATTTT
>NC_134812.1:36514597-36517097 GCF_046742065.1 Oratosquilla oratoria
TTCGATTCCTCTGCGCGACGTCATGGTTTGTATGATATACATATATGTATAATTAAAATAAACGAGTAATGCCTGGTGACCCAGGAACACGTTTCATACAGATCAATTTTGACCTTCGGTGATCGTGAGGAGGTGCTCCGTCGTGCCCAAAGTGAAAAATGTCTTCATTTTCAAACAAACTAACAACAGCAGGAACGGATTTATTATGTAGCCTGTCGAAGTGATCCTAGGAAGTCGAAAATGATTGGCTCATCAAACCTCTCGATAATAAAATAACACCATACTTATTCCTTATAAATTCACCTCCTTGTTAACATAAACACAATACATGTACATATATCTGTGGCCTTTTAGTGTTCCATCAAACTACAAAATTTCATAAAAAATAACTTTTATTTCACCCTCTCATAAAATCTCGCTCTCCTATCATTATCACATTCAAAGATTGTGAGTAACGACGCTGGAACATATGATTTTCTTCTAACACACTTTAGAAATCTAGTGGACATTTGACTTACTAGTTCCAATCTCAATGGTACACTGTCCGACTGAGTTCTGTTGCGTTGACCTAAAGAATCTTTGAGGAATTTGACCAGAGTAGTTTTTCTTCATCTAGACCTGGGGTTCTCAACCTATTTTCACGTATACCCCGAACTTATGCATTGCTGTTCTTTAACCTTCTGGAGATGAACTTCAACACTAAATTTAATCGTTTTGCATCCACTAAATGCTAGTGGCTTTCGGTTGGCGGACCCACTTGTGAACCGCCGTGGCCCAGTAAGGTTTCATACACCACAGGTTGAGAACCACTGATCTAGACAAAGACGACATACTTGACTTCGAATTTGCCTTCTGACCTTGGTTCTCTCCTTTTGGGAACGGCCCTAATGCGGAGTATTTCATTTTTGTATTTATATTCAATGACTGTATTTCATTTTTGTATTTATATTCAATGACTATTACGTACCCAAACACTTGACTTCGAATTTGCCTTGTAACCTTGGTTCTCTCGTTTTGGGAACGGATCTAATGCCGAGTATCTTATATTTTTATTTATATTCAATGACTGTTACCTACCCAAACAGTCCAAGCGCATAATAGGGCAAAGGTGACTGTTTCGGCCGCAGCTACGAGACTCCTGGCGTAGTTTCATCACCACCACCACAGCCTTTTAATAACTCTTTGGGATATATGAATACAAAGTTCTTTGTTTATGTACAATTAACATTGCCCAGTTCGAATAATGGGATATGGCCACAAGATAATAGTGAAATACACGTCCCCCCTTTCGTTGGACATAATATTCTCGTACTTCAAGTACCATTTTAGTATTATAATACGTTAATCTAATGGTAATCGTCTACTTGCTATTTTACTTCAAGTACCATTTTAGTATCATAATACGTTACTCTAATTGTAATCGTCTACTTGCTATTTCTATATTACCTGAAAAACAGTAGAAATAACAAAATCATATCTAATTGAATTGTTTATACAATTTTGGAGGCACCCTGAATAAATCTATGTATACATGCATGTATGTACGAGTATGTATGTATATATGCATGTATGCATAATTGTATACAAGTATGTATGTATGATTGTATACATGTGTGTATGCATTCATGTATCCATGTATGTATGTATGTATGTATGTATGTATGTATGTATGCATTCATGTATACATGTATCAATGTATGTATATATGTATGTATGTACGTATGTATGCATGTATGCAAATATAGGCCTTGAGCACCTGCCGGTCTTGAACATCTGTGTCTCAAATAAACACCAGTGTGCCTCAAACACCTGTATGTACCAGACACCTGTGGGCCTCAAACATCTGTGTGTCTCATACACCTGCGATGAATATCAACAAACATCTGCATGTGACCTCGATCACGTGTCTTTATGTTGACCGTGATTTGTACCAATTACATATGTTGTTGTTTTTCCAGCTGCACCAAAAGTTTTTATTCAGCCGATGAAAGTCCCCCTTGTGGTTAAAAAAACGTTATCACACTGGGCTATTTTTCCGCCCACCTCCGATTAATCGGCGATACCGCCTAGCTCCAAAACTATTTCCGCCGTTAGGTCACTATGGCAAAGTACTTTTCTCAACAAAAATATATAGAAGATCATTTGGTATGCTGGAGGAAAATTATCTTCCTGCATCACTTCAGACTCCTTCCCGAAAACTGTGGGCTACAAATAAGTAGACCAATGTGATAATGGTAGTTTATAATAGAACATACGTGACATTTATATTTCTTTATTCTTTGTTGGCTCTAACATTCTTATAGATAGGCCGCACTGAAATGGGTAGTAAAAGCACCTTGCGTCAATTAGAATTCATAGGATTTTTACGAGTGTCTTGCGGCATATTTAGTTGAGCAACTCTTTCCCTCTACAAAAGTTAGTTCCTCAAAGATATTGCCTGACATGATACACACATCTACACACAGTTTACGATTCTTCGGTTGTATAAGTTGATGACAAT
>NC_134812.1:36519597-36562097 GCF_046742065.1 Oratosquilla oratoria
CGTCTTTTCTCCTGCTCTCTCAATCTCATTCTTACTAATTCATTCACTCACTCGTTCACTAACTCATTCTCTCTCATACTCTTTCTCTCTCTCTCTCTCTCTCTCTCTCTCTCTCTCTCTCTCTCTCTCTCTCACCCTTCTTGGTTTGCTTTTTATTGTTTTTATTTCTTTTTCTTCTTGTAATCATTTTATTTTGTGTATTCTTCCTTTTCTTTTTCCTTTGTTTCTTTGTTTTCCTTTTCTATTTCTTGTTCCTATTCTTCGTCCTCTCTATCAGAATCCAGCTATTCTTCCAGTTTAACAACAGACCTTAGTTTTCATTAACTTCTTTTTTTTCTTTATCAATTTGCACCATCTCTCTCTCTCTCTGTGCTTTCTGTGAACATTTCTCTTCTTTCGTCTACTGATTCCCTCTTCCCCAACACTGTTGCCTTCTCGAACTCTTCCTCACACATGCAGATATCAGTGTCCCCTTTCTCCAACAATTTTCATTTCTCCTTCACTGAAATTTTACATCATCGTAATCTTCGCCACCACTGCCATCATCACCTACACCACTACCATCATCACCAACACTACCACTACTACAACCACTAACACCACCACTACTGTCACCACCATCACCACTGTCACCGTCACCGCAAGTGCCACCTCCACACTACCATCACCACTACCACTACCACCACTACTACTACTATCATCACCCCTACCGTATCCACCACCACTACTACCATCATCACAACTTCTATCAAAATAGCCACCTCCGCAATTAACACTGCCACCACCAAGCTACCACTATTACCACCACCACCACCCCCACCTTTGTCTCTTCTTGTTATTCGCCCGTTCTCCCCTCTTTTTGTCCCGAGGAGGGCCCCTACCTTGTGGTTTTGAAATCCACCCCACCCACCCCATAATTTTTTTTTTTTTTTTTTTTTTTTTTTTTTTTTTATACTAAGACTTATAAGTTCTGGCCGTCCTACGCCCTTTACCTCTTTTTCAGTGGTCCACCTACTCTTTTACCTCTCTCTTCCTCTCTTCATCTCTCAGTCTCCATTTCCAGTACTTTCAGTTTCTTTCGTTAATGTCCATCTCTTCATTAACATTCTACCTGCCTGTACCTCATCTTCGCCCATACCCCGTCTTCGTCTGTACCTCTTTGTCTCCTTCTGCCTTTCCCATTCTACTATACGCCCACAATGGAAAAAGCTTACAAGCTTTTTTGTGTTATCCTTGGCAATTGTAATTGTTATTTCGAACTATGTGTTCTTGTCATTATCTGCACTTCATGTATATTGATTGTTTGCCAAATAAACTTACTTACGCCACATTTTACCTCTTATCTCACTTCAGTACTTCCCTCTGCCTCTTTGCCTTCATCTGCCCCTCTTCTCCCGAATTACATATACTTTTTTTATTCCTCTCTTTGATTCCTACTCGGCTCCTACTGTGCCCTTCCATCCTACCACTTGGGCCTACCTCCCCAATCGTCTACTTCCTCACCTCTGTCAGTTCCCATCGCGATTGCAACGACTCCGGAGGACACGTCAGAGCAACAAACAGCAACATGGCGCTTATGTCAGTCAGCTGGGTTGTAACCTTCTCCCACATTTCAGTCCGCAGCGCCCTCTCCCCCATTTCAGCCCGCAGCGCCCTCTCCCCCACTTCAGTCCGCAGCGCCCTCTCCCCCATTTCAGTCCGCAGCGCCCTCTCCCCCATTTCAGCCCACAGCGCCCTCTCCCACAATTCAGTCCGCAGTGCCCTCTCCCCCATTTCTGTCCGCAGCTCCATCTCCCCCATTTCAGTCCGCAGCGCCCTCTCCCCCATTTCAGTCCGCAGTGCCCTCTCCCCCATTTCAGTCCGCAGCGCCCTCTCCCCCATTTCAGCTCGCAGCGCCCTCTCCCCCATTTCAGTCCGCAGCGCCCTCTCCCCCATTTCAGCTCGCAGCGCCCTCTCCCCCATTTCAGTCCGCAGCGCCCTCTCCCCCATTTCAGTCCGCAGCGCCCTCTCCCCCATTTCAGTCCGCAGCGCCCTCTCCCCCATTTCAGTCCGCAGCGCCCTCTCCCCCATTTCAGCCCACAGCCCCCTCTCACCCATTTCAGTCCGCAGCGCCCCGCGCCTCCGTCACTCCCCAAGGGTGCGCCACCAACCTCCTGCACCGGACATATTCTCTCTCTTTCGACCTACCAGTAGACGAAGGAGGTTCACTTATTTATCAAAATCGCCTGGCGATATCAAAAGAAAAATATACAGAAATGTGTTAGATCACTATAACGCCAGTGTTACAGGGGTAGTTATCAAACTATTTTCTATATTTGGAAGGAGGGGGCTGCCAATGACTGCCGCTTTAGATATTGTCCGAGCACGTAGAGCAGAAGTGACGACCCTTGACCACAGTTAAAATACTTCTCTCACAAATCACCGTCAACGACAGGAATTTCCTATACGAGATTCCTCCCAACTTTATTCATACTAATTCTCTCTTTGCCAATGCACGAAGTCATACACGGGGGAGAGACCTTAGATCCAATGCAAGGGAAACTTAATTCATAAGAGAAATGAAAGTTCACTGGATCTGAACAGAGACTTTTCAAACATCAGCCGAGCACTAGCCCTTAGCCCATTCTTCCCGAAGTAACTGACGGTAAGCATAGTATACCTATCATATTCAAGAACAGCTGGCGATTTTATTCAGTTGATGGCCAGACTCCAGCTTGAACGGTGTCTCATCCTACGAGAATTCCATTCATATCATCAACAACTCTACTGATGCCTTCAAGTGTTTGCCTGATCAAAATGCATCAACAGCATAGACGGCAGTACTATCTTGTGTGTCGAGTGGCCTTTTCCCCTCTCTCTCTCTCTCTCTCTCTCTCTCTCTCTCTCTCTCTCTCTCTCTCTCTCTCTCTCTCTCTCTCTCTCTCTCTCTCTCTCTCTCTCTCTTTCATTGTGGCTAACGTCGGGGTGTTTCACTCCCCTCCGTGGAAAAATTCTCATCTCAGTGGAACCTCAGCAGAGGAGGGGGATTCTCTCGATATCCTGTCGTAGGAGGAGGTGGAGGAGGAGGAGGTAGAGGAAGTGGACTATCAGGAGGAGTAGTAAGAGGAAGAGGAAAAGTAGTAGGAGGAGGAGGAAAAGGAATAGGAGTACTAATAGGAGGAGTACTGATAGGAAGAGGAGTACTAATAGGAAGAGTAGCAGGCGAGGATGAGAAGCAGGAGTAGCAGAAGAGACAAGAGTAGTAGTAGTAGTAGTAGTAGTAGTAGTAGTAGTAGTAGTAGTAGTAGTAGTAGTAGTAGTAGTAGTAGTAGTAGTAGTAGTAGTAGTAGTAGTAGTAGTCGTCGTAATAGTAGTAGTAGTAGTAGTAGTAGTGGTGGTAGTAGTAGTGGTAGTAGTAGTAGTAGTAGTAGTAGTAGTAGTAGTAGTAGTAGTAGTAGTAGTAGGAGGAGGAGGAGGAGGAGGAGGAGGAGGAGGAGGAGGAGGAGAAGGAGAAGGAGAAGGATGAGGAGGAGGAGGAGAGGCAGGAGTAGCAGGAAGAGAAGGAAGAGGAGGAGTAGGAGGTGGAGGAGTAGAAAAAGAAGAAGAAGGAAGAGAAGGAAGAGGAGAAACTGCAATTAATTCAAGTCACTGATATAAACTGTCTTTAAGA
The DNA here is from genome assembly GCF_046742065.1 of Oratosquilla oratoria. NCBI lineage: Eukaryota > Metazoa > Arthropoda > Malacostraca > Stomatopoda > Squillidae > Oratosquilla > Oratosquilla oratoria. The sequence continues at coordinate 36,523,247 of NC_134812.1, forward strand.
TAACGTCACAGAATTTAAGATATGCGACGTTACATTTAACATCAGAAAAATTATAATAAATTTTCGCGAACAGATGCAAAGATAATAAAACACGTTAAAATAAACCCCTGAGAATTGACTTTCCATTTACCTTTCCATAGCAGCTGGAACTTTTTCTTTTAATTTCTGTCTGCCTCCAGCCTATTCCATTCATTTCCACGAACCCCTGTCGGTTATAAATGATAAACTAATGTAAACGCACATTTGCAAGAACATACACGAAAGCCGACTATAACGCACGGCCATGACCCCAAACACTCACATTTGCAAACGTAACGGAACCAGTTCATCTAGAAACTTTCCTTCTAATTCCCCTCCGTCCTCCACTCAGCCCAATCCCACGCTCCTCGTATCCTCGCCATCCACTCCCACACAATCCTCGGTTTCATAATACTTTCTGCCATACTTCCATTTTCCTCAAACTGTCTGAAGAGGAATGAGCTTACATTCTTTAAGAAAAACCGAATTCCTTTCCTCTCTTCCCCTCTCTCGTCTGGGCCTTCTATGTGTATGGGTATCTCCGTTTGACTTCCATTTCTTTGTTTGTCATCTTGCTCTTTATTCTACTCTTTTTCTCTCTTTTCCCTACATTGGACGTCCCAATACCACTACCATTCCTGCTCGTTACACTTCGGTAGCCAAATAAATTCGTTCATCTGTCCACTGTCCACTTATTTTATCGTGTTTGTGTCCATCTGTTTGTGTGCCTGTGTGCCCGTCTGTCTGTGCCTCTGTGTGAGTGCCTGTCTGCCTGTCTATGATGCACACGCACTCTCACACAGTCTGACTCTAGAGTAATTTTATTGACCCTTTACTGGGCAGAGGTTATTATGAGCTGAATAAAATCATTGGACTTTAGCCAGAATGAAATCTAGAAATAATTTGTTCGTGACATTTGACTGTTAAAGGATTTTACCATACAAATACCACATTTCAACTTTTAGCTTCTCAATTGCTTGAAACCCCCATACATGGACCAGATTCTCTGGCAATGAGTAGACGAACCCTTCAACAGGTAGAGGGTACAGTCGTCTTTCAATGGATACCATAAATATAAGTTGAATGTGTTTCATAAAGGGTTGGGTGAAATATAATGCTACTGCTGCATCTGCTGCTACAACTTACACCTTTAGGATTATCAAAACACACACACACACACACACACACACACACACACACACTCACACAGACACACACGAAAAAAATCATAAAGACATAACCTCATACAAATGGATATGGACATATGTGACTATCAAACGTTTCTCACGATAAATGCGCACGCCTTCAAGCACTGCCCCCTGACCACGAAGGGTGAAAAGGGCACCTCTCCTCTCCTCTCGGTCGCCCTTCAAGCTGCCTCGAGATCGCATCTGTACTGCATCGTGAGTGGGACTCGAGAACCAGGAATCGGGATTAACGACCCGACCATCTGGGATGTCCACGTTTGGGTTTCGTGGGCTGCGATCCCATTTTCCTTCCCGGAAAGACTGACACGATTATCATGCCGGAACTTCTCGACAGATAGACCTATTAAGGTCCAATAGCACACACACACATACACACACACACACACACACACACACACACACACACACACACACACACACACACACACACACACACACACACATCTCTACATATAGATAGATATATATATCTATATATATATATATTATATATATATATATATATATATATATATATATATAAGCCAAGTAATGTCGTAGCACATTAGTAAATACACTAAAACCCACTGTAGATTGGATTAAAAAAAAAAGGAAATAAGGATTTCCGTATATTTCGATCACTTATTGTGATCCTCTTCAGCGGAATACTAAGACAAGATAAAACACATATCTTATATACAGAGGAGAGAGGTGGAGTGAGGGAACATGGACATGACATATCAGGTGGTGTCTATGTTGCTGCGCGGGCTTTGTGGCAAGTCATCCGCTTCTACAGTAGAAGGAAGTAATTTGTTAACTGCAAAGGTGGTTATATAATCAGGTGACCATTGTCCATTTGATATGTTAAAGTTAGGAAATTGTTTAATCAAGGAAGATTCAATAATTTTCCTTTTAAACCATATTTTTATTTGAATATGATTTTTGCCTCGTCCCAATTTATGCGGTGATTATTGTTGGCGACGTGTTGCAATACCGCGGAGTTCTGTTGTGCGTATTCTAAAATATCTAAAAATGCCAATCTATTGTTCACTTCCCATTCCACTTTAAATTTAATGTTAGCTAGCAAACTAATACATGGAATATTTCGAGACGGTAGTTCTGCAGGACATAAAACCCCACGGAATGTTTTGGTATATGTGGATGATATCTTCAAGATTTGGGATGAAGAGTGGGGTTCCTTCAATGTTTTCTTCAACAAACTCAACCACCTAACTGCTAACATTGAATTTAAAGTGAAATGGGAAGTGGACAATAGATTGCCATTTTTAGATATTTTAGTTATGAGACATCAGGATCACCTTTCTTTCACAGTGTACAGAAAGCCCACACACACTGGGAGTTATGTACACTTCTGTAGTAACCATCCCGATAATATTAATCATAGTGTTGCCTCGGGTCTTTTTCTAAGGTCACTGAGACTATGCAGCCCATCATATTTGGATTCAGAAATTTCAACTATAAGAAATCAGTTAAGAAGATTAGGGTACCCAGACTGGTTTACAAACAAAGCCTTAAGTAAGGCCAAAATCAGTTACTATAAATCCACTTCCCACCCATCTCAGCATCATAAATGGAACAAAAATTGTCTAAAACTTCCTTATAACAAAGTTATCAATGATTTCTCCCAAATGCTACCAAAAGATAATGTAAATATTATTTTCAGTTACCCCAATAATTTATTAAAAAAAGTAGTCAATGTGCATCATAGACCAACAGAAGACAAAAGCCTCGGAGTTTATAGATTACCCTGCTCAGGATGTGATGAAGTATATTGGGGACAAACGGGTAGGGAACTGCAAGCAAGAATAAAAGAACATGAAAACTCAGTAGAATACGAACAACAGAACTCCGCGGTATTGCAACACGTCGCCAACAATAATCACCGCATAAATTGGGACGAGGCAAATATCATATTCAAATCAAAATGTGGTTTAAAAGGAAAATTATTGAATCTTACTTGATTAAACAATTCCCTAACTTTAACATATCAAAAGGACAATGGTCACCTGCCCTTCTATTGTAAATGCGGATGACTTGCTACAAAGCCCGCGCAGCAACATAGACGCCACCTGATATGTCATGTCCATGTTCCCTCACTTCACCTCTCTCCTCTTGTCTTTGTATTCCGAAGAGGATCACATCAAGTGATCGAAATATACGGAAATCGTTATTTCATTTCTTTTCTTATATCCAATCAACAGTGGGTTTTTAGTGTATATATATATATATTTATATATATATATATATATATATATATATATATATATATTCACTAGAGCAAATTATATTAGCACATTTGTCAGTCACACGAAAATCAGTGTTGGAGTTAAAGAAAAGCGGAAAAAGCGAAAACTATATATTTCTACTGTTAAGTACAGCCCACATCAGCAGAGGACTGTACTCTACTGGCGAGGACTACAGATGGCAGCTGAAATATATAATTTTCATGTTTTCCGCTTGTCTTTCACTCCTACAGTGGAATTTCCGTGTGTGTGTGTGTGTGTGTGTGTGTGTGTGTGTGTGTGTGTGTGTGTGTGTGTGTGTGTGTGTGTGTGTGTGTGTGTGTGTGTGTGTGATTCACCTTGGTCTTTGAATCACGTGTTGGACTCGTGATCGATAGCTATTTCCCTCCCGAAAGAGAGCTCAGAACTCGTATAACCAATCTATGGGTAATGCTATGACCTTACACGCACACACACACACCCAACTCCCCGCCCACGAGAGTTGGAGTAACGACTCGAAGCGCAGTGATACTGAATTAATTTCAGCCCTGGACAGGATTCGAACCTGGTGCCGCCGGTACCGCCATACTGACAGTCCGGGACTCTACCAACCGAGCCACCGAGTGTGTGTGTGTGTGTGTGTGTGTGTGTGTGTGTGTGTGTGTGTGTGTGTGTGTGTGTGTGTGTGTGTGTGTGTGTGTGTGTGTGTGTGTGTGTGTGTGTGTGTGGGTATGCGGTCACGCTTGCATTCGTCGACAGTTTGTGCACGTGACAGGAAATAGTTACAATACAATTCATTCCGACACCCTCTACTTAATTAACCCGGGTGTTGCCATGCGAGGATGGAAGGGATAAACGACATCTTCAATATCGTCTTTTTGACACAGGGAGCTTGGGATGCTGAGTGCAGTGTCTATGGGTTACTAAAAACTTTATCAATGCAAGATGTGTTTTCAGTATCCTATAGCAATCTTTGGAGTTTGTGTAATCGATTTTAGTGGTTCTGCAACACTCCCTGAAAATAAAAGAAAGGTAATTGCTCGCACAGTGTAAGAGGTTTCAACTTCTCTTTACGCATTATACTTCATATAACGCCTCGTATGTACTGGCTACCTGGAGATAGATGGTGTATAAACCGGTATTTATCTAGATTTCTTTTAACTGTAAATACAAAGTAATATTGAATCAGGTGATAACATTCATGACCATAAGATGAGCTACTTCCCAACCACCCCCCCGATTAATTAATCAGTTGAATAATATTCTCCGCATAATGTTCCTCCAAACGATTATGAACACACACACACACACACACACACACACACACACACACACACACACACACACACACACACACACGCACACACACACACACGCACACACACACACACACACACACACTTCACTCTACCGATCTGGGTAGCAGATTCCCCGAAAGAAATTAGTGGAATATAAGTGATAAACTCCATAACATACTTAGGAATATAGATAACAAATAAGAGGAAATGCCTCAAAGAACACATAACATCTGCAAAGCAAACTCATTTCCTAATCAAACAGCCTTAATAACATCAAGAAGCTGCAACAAGATCGGTATCGGCAAAGTGTTCTGGAAAAATGTCACCATCCCCAGTCTACTCCACTCTCTTGAAACAATTTTCTTCACAAAAAATGAACTCAACAGGCTGCAGATAACAGAGAACAAGGCATACAAAATAATATTCAGAGCACCACACTACACAGCAGCAGCCCTGAGAGCAGAGATCGGATCTTCCTCAGCTTACACTAGAGATATGCAAAACAAGCTCTCATACACCAGACACATCATTGGAGATGGGGGAACAAGCTAGTCAAGCTCATTTTTCAAGACCTATTTGAAAGACAAGGAAGTTACTGGGCCAAGCAACTTTGATCATACTTGCAAAAGCTAAACCTAGAGGGTCTCAAACGATAAAAACCTTAAAGCCAGGATAAACAATATTGACACAGGCATATGGAAAGCCGAACTGGTAAGGAAACCCTCCCTATCGCACTACAGGCGATAGGAACCAGAAATAAAAATGGAAGATGAAATTTATTAAAATAACGGGGAATAGTAGCTGCTATCAACACAGCACCATGTTTTTAGCTTTGCACTTGCTTCATAAATGTAATCAGCTTAGCAATCGTGGACCACACAACAGCCTGCTTATCATCTTGCTTTCAGGTTCAAAAGCACACAAAGAGCTTGAGCTCATAGTAACGTAGAAAGCATTTCTCATTGATATCATTCAGCTCTCGCCTTGTCAACAAACATCAGCACTGAAATCGTATCACAAGGTTGTGTGCTTCTTTGCTCCCAAGTCCCAGCACTTTTTTTTATGAAATAATGAAAGGAAGGCAAGTATATATGTAACTTCAAACACCTCGGTGTAATTTCACTACAATAATTCAGGTACAAGGGGGCTGAATTCATATTGAGAATGGTAAAATGCATACATGGTGATTGAAAATTATCATTATTAATTTTCCACTTTCAGACTACTACTTGCTGCCCTTTATTTCAATGAAAATTCATGTAAAAAGCAGAAAACTGGAAAAAATGAAGAGGCGCAATGGGCTATATCTTATCCCAAAGAATGTAAACAACAGCCGTTATATCTTCAGTGTCCTAGCGGTGGAAAATGTAACTAAGACACCGAAAAGCTCATGTGCTATGAGGCACTTTCAAGTTATATTTTCATAAATGAAAAAAAAAAAAAAAAAAAAAAAAATCCTCAGTTGACTTTTAAGGCCTTCAACAATCTTCTCTAGGGTAACATTTCTACTGCTTAGAGATTGTACCTCTTCGGCGCTGGTCACTGAAACACAAACACTCGCCATCTCATTGTTTGAAGCAGCCCCCCCAATTGATTTGGCCTGAATGACGCCTACTGCTTAATTATATACACACACGCACGCACGCACACACACACACACACATCGTATATATATATATATATATATATATATATATATATATATATATACACACACACACATATATATATATATATATAAATATATATATATATGTGTGTGTGTGTGTGTGTGTGTGTGTGTGTGTGTGTGTGTGTGTGAGAGCGTGCGTGTGTGTGTGTGTGTGTGTGTGTGTGTGTGTGTGTGTGTGTGTGTGGGTGGGTGGGTGGGTGTGTGTGTGTGTGTGTGTGTGTGTGTGTGCATGAAGGAAAATATACAATATATACATGTATAAGTAAATTATGTGTATATAATGCATTGTTTGCATTTATTAGTGCATGTCTATTAGTGTGTATGTGTGTGTGTTTGTGTGTGTGTGTGTCTGTGTGTGTTTATGTGTGTGTGTGCGCGCGTGTAAACGATTTCTTACTTAAAGGAAAAGAACAGTGACATCACGTAAAATAAATCATACTTCTCCTGTTTGACATATCATCCTTCGTAGGATCCCTGTGTATCTTCATTGTTCCAGTGAAATATAATGTGATGGTCTTAGAAAAAGAAGATGAAAACTACAAGAAGGCAAGACCTAAGGTGATGAAGAAGCAAAAAAAAGATAGTATAATCTTAACTATTTTTCAAAGACCTCATTAATACGTGTACCTACACCTCAACCCTGTTAGATTTTGTATTGGTCGATGACACGCATGGCGTGGGTGGGTGTGGGGGGGGGCAGGTAGCGGGGTTGCGTGTGTATCGGGACCCGTGTGCGAAGAAAACGATTGGTGAGCCGCGGCTGGCGTTCTTGAGGGGGCCACGCGACTGGGGCCTGGCGTGTAGGAGGGCTGAAACGTGTTTAAGGGGTACGAAGATGAAAGAGGGGAGGAGATATCAAGGAGACGATATATGTGACATGAAGAAGAGTGAGGGAGGATGAAAAGAAAGGTGGAAGGCATTGAAACGGCATGAGAAGGAGTTTATTTTGCGGTATATTGGAGTGTACTACATGAGCAATCTACGAAGATATCTCAATCCATAATCACATGCAAACATTTATATAGGAATACATATACGAGGAAGAACTATAGTGTATTGTTTTGTGTGCTTAACCGGGTTTTCCTAATATGCATTAAAAGACAGAAATCTTATCTGCAGGGTGCTGTGCACATAAGGGAGACACATACTTTTGGGAACAGTTGATATCATGCTAAATCCAGGTTTTCCAGAATTATCAATTAGGTCACGCTTGAATTGGACCAAATATTCCAATTGGGTCATGTGCGAGGAAGTAAGGTCAACAAGACTAAGCGAGACTTACTCGTACAAGGGGGGCGCGACGGCTAAAGGAGCAAATGTCTACGGCAGCGTTTCTCAACCTTTTTACCCCTGCGTAACCTTTAAAATAAATCGTATGTCTCAAGGAAACTGAAAAAAAAAAAAATATATATATATATATATATATATATATTATATCATATATATATATATATTTACATATATATACATGTATATACATTATATATATATATATATATATATATATATATATATATATATATATATATATATATATACCATACCTTTCTCATTCTATTTTCATCGTAGTAGGTTAGATTGGATGATGTCTATATTGCATTATTACAATAACTAAGAATATGTCGTGCGTGTTTAATTATAATACGTATATGAAATTAAAAAAAAATAAAAAGTGCATTAGCTTATCTCACTTGTTCTCGCGGAACCCTTAAGGACCTTTTGCGGAACTTTAGGGTTCCGGGGAACCCTGGTCGAGAAACGCCGGTCTAAGGAATGCCAGTTGCATCACTTGGATAAAATGTATGTGGGTGAAGGTCGAGGGAGTGTGGGAAAAATAATTGGGAGAAAAATGTTCAAGAGGGTGCCCGAAGTGTCTGAAGAAGAAATAGACAACGAGCACGCACAAGATAGGATGAGAGGAGAAGCATGTGGGGGGGGGGGGTGCTATTCCCCCACCCATCCCCTTCTCTCCTTCGTCTCCCTCCTCCCTTCTCCCCCATTTCTCCTCCTTCCCACTCAATGCCTCATACGGGAGAAGGAAATGGAATGGGTGAGGGACCGAAGGAATGAACGTGAGTGAAAGGAGGAGGAAAGAAGAAGAGAGGAAATGATAAGAGGGAACAGGAGGAAAAAGAATGAGGCGATCAGAAAAGATTGGTGAGCAGGGAAAAGAGGAGGAGGGAAGAGAACAGAGGACGAAAAGAGAATAGAAATGAGGAGAGAGGAGGGAAGAGAAGAGGAAACTAATAGAAAAGAGAAGAGGAATGAAGAGTAGCTCAAGGGGAGATAAGGAAGAGAGAAAGAGGGTGGGAAGGAAGGGGGCACTGAAGGTGGGAGGGGAGGACAGGGTGTAGGGCAGGGTGGAGGGAAGGGAAGGAAAGAGAAGGGAAGGGAAGTGGGACGAGAGAAGGGAGGGGAAGAGGGCAGGTCGTATGCACAGCGGAGACGTTCTGCGTTGTTCGATCGTGTTCACGAGGTGAAGGGAAGGGGAACCTAAATTAGGATGGGCGAGGGCGAAGGGGAGGGGAGGGGAGGGGAGGGGAGGGGAAGGGAGGAGAGGGGTGGGTAGGGGAGGGGCGGGAAGGGGTGGTGAGGGGAGAGGAGGGGAGGGGTGGGGAGGGGTGGGAAGGGGAGCGAAGGGGATGGGGTAAGAGGGAAGAGAAGGTGAGGGGAGGGGAGGGGAAGGGGAGGGGAAGGGGAGGGGAAGGTGTGGGGAGGGGACGAAGGGAGAGGTGAGGGGAGGGGTAGGGGAGGAGAGTAGAGGGGAGGGAGGGGAAGGGAGGTGGAGGAGGGGAAGAGGAGAGGGAGGGGGGAGTGGATGGAGAACATCGATGAAGGGGGCGGGTAAAAGCGGGGCGGGGCCAGGGTTGGGGGAACTACAAGGGGAGGGTCGAGCGGGAACCACCGATGACTAATGTCTCATTGGGCTGTCTGTCTCTCTGTCTGTGTTTAGTCTTTATAATGGAGACCTCCCGAGGCCACGACCGTGTCCGTATTTCTTCTTTTATTTTCTCCATTCTTTTGGCTACCTCCCTTGTAAGGGGGAAAAAGCCTTGGTATATGTATGTATGTATGTACTTTCTCCATCCCTATATCCTTGTTCATCAGCCGTTGGTGTTCTAAAATGTCGCTGCGCTTTACTTGTACATCTGTTTAGATTCTTCCCTTTCACTGTTACTCACAACGTGTGTGTCTGCTCTGGCTGCTAAAGGGTATTTCGTTTAATCAAGGGAAGGACTCTTGCGCAGCGAAAGAATTCGCTAATTCAAGGTAAAATATTGCGTTGATCTTATTGTAGCTACTTTTGTGTTCTTTCTGTTCAACTCACGGTAGCTGTTGGAAATCTTCATACTTGGTGTGTGTGTGTATAATAAATAATAATAATAACAATAATAATAACAATAACAATAACAATAATAATAATGATAATGATAATGATAATGATAATGATAATGATAATAATAATAATGATAATAAATAGTAATAACAATAATAATAATGATAATGATAATAATGATAATAAATAGTAATAAAAATAATGATAATAATAAAATGATAATAATAGTAATAATGATAATAATAATAATAATGATAATAATAATAATTATAATAATAACATACGGTTTATTGGTTACAGCAGCATTACTGTGTGTATTCAGCCTCGGATCTGCTGCAGTCTCTGTCGAGACAGCCTGACACCACCCTACGGCAGTGAGCTCAGAGCTCCTTATTAGCCGATCTCTGGGTAGGTCTGAGACCACTCACACACCACACACCGGGACAGCAAGGTCACAACTCCTTGACTAACATCCCGTACCTACTAGCTGCTAGGTGAACAGGGGCTACACGTGAAAGGAGACAAACCCAACTTATCTCCGCCCGACCGGGGAATCGAACCCCGGTTCTCTGGCTTGTGAGGCCAGTGTTTTACCAATCCGCCACCGAGCCGTGTAAACGTGTGTGTGTGTGTGTGTGTGTGTGTGTGTGTGTGTGTGTGTGTGTGTGTGTGTGTGTGTGTGTGTGTGTGTGTGTGTGTGTGTGTGTGTGTGTGTGTGTGTGTGAGTGTGTGTGTGTATGTACGTGGGTGTATACACACCTGGATTCACATGTGCGTGCACTCGCACGCAAGTGTGTGTTCGTGCGTGCGTGCCTTTGCCCGAGGCCTGAGAATAAGATACAGATATAGAGAGAAAGGGGCCTGGAACCGGTTTGGCCTACCGAGAAGGGCTGCGCAATGTATATATTAAATACCAACTTCAAAGATAACAAATAGATAGAAATAGATAAATGGACTGATATATATAGGTAGATATGTAAATAAAATGTATAAGAATAAATATATCAATGAATATACAAATGAATAAATAGATTGATATATAAATAATTTGATAAATAATAAGATAGATAAGTAAATCAATAAATGAAAATATAAATAATTCAATCGATGAAATACACGAATAAGTTAAATAAGTTAATTAAATTACATACGTTAAATGAATATACGAATATAAATGAAAATACATAGAAATAGAAATACATAAACAAAACAAAAGAAACAAAAGATCCAAGATTTTCCCGAAACCTCAAATGTTTCTTTATTAATCTATAACAATCTTTAACTTATTGAGAACGTATGCAGATGCTATATACTTGGTCTTTGCCTAAGCATTTGACAAAGTAGCTCATTACACCCCTCATGAGTGTGTGGCTATGCTTTCTATCCAACGCAGGTATGGTATGCAGTGGAGTACCACAGGGACAAGTGTTTGGCCCAGTGTTATATATTATAACGACAAGAGAATTACTAAAACTCAGACCTCATTTGCAGATGATATTGAGGTAATGAGGTATATACAACATAAACAAGACGAGGCTCTATTGTGAGAAGAATGACTGCATACAATGTAGGGATAGCAAAGAATATGATCAAGCTCTGGGTATCTACATTTGCGCTGTGTTGTCCCCAAACCTAATTAAAGACAGATATAATGGAAAGAATAGAGTGGCGAGATATGGTACTCATAACAGTTGTAAGGAACAAATTATGCGAAAACTGATTAAAGCATCTGAACACACACACACACACACACACACACACACACACACACACACACACACACACACACACACACACACACACACACACACACACACACACACAGACACACACATACACACACACATACACACACACACATACGCATATATATATATATATGTATGTATATATATATATATATATATATATATATATATATATATATATATATATATATATATATACACGTGTGTGTGTGTGTGTGTGTGTGTGTGTGTGTGTGTGTGTGTGTGTGTGTGTGTGTGTGTGTGTGTGTGTGTGTGTGTGTGTGTGTGTGTGTGTGTGTGTGTGGCTCAGGAGGGACTTAATATAACCCTTTGAATTTTTAAAGGGAAGTTATAACATTAAAATTAAAAATCATTTCACACTAAATCAAATGGATGAGACGAAATGAACGAGAAATAAGAATTTGTGGTCTCAAGCTGTCAGGACGTTGATCTGATTTAGAAATAGAAATAATTTTCCTAACCGCATTCCCATTGAATGGAATAAAGTTTCAAATGTGGTGATTATATGTAACACAGTTGGAAATTTTCAGATTTACTCAGATAAATACTTTTTTTTCAAACTGACCTCGTTATGATCCAAAAGGTCTTTCGGTATTCCTTTTCACTGTAACATTGTAACTCATTGAGACATTATGAGTAAGTAATAAAACGCCTATCAGAAGAGGCCTTTTCAGAACGCCGACAATAGAGAAGGGCTACTAGACTGGTTTTCAGGGAAGGCAGTTCGTGGCTCCTTGATATGGAAGAAACTCGTTGGGTCACGTTCCGTAAAAACCTTCAATGCGGTGACACCCGTCACGTCGACTGAAACTGAACTTGTTCACAAAAAGGTTGAAACGGAGGCGGTTTGGGACTCCGAGACTCCATTTCATCCCGAGTCGACCCCTCAGCTGAATAGAACATAAGAATAGAGGAGACTGCAAGAGACCATAAGGCCTACACTAGGCAGCTCCATATCCATCACCACCTGTCATCCCCATCCATAAAGTTGTCTAACCGTTTCTTAAAACAACTGATAGTTTCAGCACTCACTAGAAATAAACCATAAAATATAAACGAAGGGTTTCCGTATTGAAGGGGTTTAAACGCCTTTTCCTTTCAGTCTGACAATGACGACGCGATCTCTTTCTCTTCGATGAAACCTGCCTTCAATTCTCTAATGGGGCTGACTTAAATTACACCTTTCCAACCCCCCATCCCATCACCGCCACCATAACCATTGCCATCATAACCACAACCACTTCCACCATAACTATCACCATTTGGACCGAGACTGCAATACGACTGGACACGAAGCCAACACCACAGTTAACAGAACATAGCGGTTTCCTTTCCCGTTTGGTTCACTTGGCCCAAAAATAAGTTGCATTTGGCCCAAAAATAAGTTGCATTTGGCCCAAAAATAAGTTTTCATCATATTGGCTCAACAATTAATCAAAAGAAAGTGGTGTTCCCCAGAGCAAAGGTAAAAATTGTATTTCTGTATCCTTTCACTGTTTTGTTAGTTAACTTTAATCGTTAAACCACAAACTATCCCATTTCCTCTGTAATCTGCTGGATTTCCATTTTAACCCCATAAGTACAACGAACCTAATGAGATACCTAATGGTTATCGGTGACTGCCACTTGCCTCAGCTGCCTGAATAAATAGGATAAGAGAAATAAATGACTTTGCTCGCAGCTAGGGGCCTGTTGGCACAACCTCTTTACCACCACTCCCACCAACAGCCCGACCCCCCATCCCACAGAACATAGGTTGCATTTCATAATATTTGTTTAGTAAATAGTGTTTTGATATTCTTCAACACTGTTCGCCCCGGTCTTTTTTGTTTTGATCGTTTAACCCATTCAACTCCGATGACAAGATGTCTTGTCATTTGGTCAAATAAAACAAAAAATCATAAAACACCAAAATGTTTGATCAAACACCAGAAAAATATGACGTCAGTCCTCGCTTCGCTGCGAGCGAAGCGAGGACTGACGTCATATTTTTCTGGTGTTTGATCAAACATTTTGGTGTTTTATGATTTTTTGTTTTATTTGACCAAATGACAAGACATCTTGTCATCGGAGTTGAATGGGTTAAATGCTCTGGATGTAAATGAGTCCTTTACTGGCTATCAGGTCAACCATCCAGGTGCACTCATTGCGAAATGGATAAACAGGATTGGTTCAATTTACTGTCTCTTTCAATCCTACCCTGAGCACAATGAATGCTAAGTATCTCCAACCGTTGCTTGTTTGTTTGTAGTCTGTGTGATTCACCATGGTCTTGGATCACGTGTTGGACTCGTGATCGACAGCTATTTACCTCCCGAAAGAGAGCTCAGATTTCATATATGACCGATCTATGGGTAATGCTGTGACCTTACACTCACACGCACACGCAACTCCTCGCGATACTGAAATTACTTCAGGCCTTGGCGGCCGGGAACTATACCACTGCTCTACGAGTCGTGTGTGTGTGTGTGTGTGTGTGTGTGTGTGTGTGTGTGTGTGTGTGTGTGTGTGTGTGTGTGTGTGTGTGTGTGTGTGTGTGTGTGTGTGTGTGTGTGTGTTTGCATGTGTGGGTGTTTGCATGTGTTTGCATGTGTGGGTGTCGGAGAAGTTACGTGACTGCGCGTTCTGAGTACTGAGTACTTGTTTGTCTTCATATAGTACCCTTAGGTTCACAAAGCCTGACGTGTATGAAAGTCCATACCGTTCTTTATTCTACGTTGAAAATCGAAGTCAACCCACTCACACGTAAACACGCGCGCACACACACACACACACACACACACACACACACACACACACACACACACACACACACACACACACACACACACACACACACACACCCGAATACATATGAACACAAACACGAACACATAAATACATACATACACACACGAACACATATGAACACAAACACACACACACACGAACACGAATACACATGTACACACACACACATATATACACACACAAACACACAGTGTCCCGAGTTCCTAGAATACATGAGCGACCACATAGGTAACTGAGCACAAATCAGGTCGTTTCATATTTCATCAAGCCAGAATAAAATGCCCTCGGGCGCAGGTGCCACAGACGAGCTCTCCATCCATGGTAATCAACGACTATGGACTCGAACTGGTCTGGCTAGAAAGCGGTTGAACTTGCCTATCTAAAGTATAAGAAATAACAATAATAATATATATATGCTAGTAGTGACAATTGTAATGATAACGTTATTACTATTAATGATGATGATGATGCTGCAAAATGATAATAACAAAAGTAGCAATGATAAGTAAATATATAAACAAATAAGTGGATACATAGAAAAGATAGAAATAAATCTTCTTTCATCTTACCGCTGAAGAGGTTACATTTTCTAATAATGGAGGACGCGTCAAGTGTATGTATATATATATATATATATATATATATATATATATATATATATATGTATATATATGTATATATACATATATATGTATATATATGTATATATACATATATATATGTATATATACATATATGTACAGTATATATATGTATATATACATATATATATATATGTATATATATATATATATCTATCATATATATATATATATATTATATATATATATATATATATATATATAATATACATATATATACATATATATATATATATATATATATATATATATATATCCGATAATTCTTATGACAGTTGCATGCAGGATTCGAACCTACTGCTATCGGCCACATAATATCTTCACAGAGCCATAGCCCATAGCAGTGGGTTCGAATCCTGCATGCGATTGTCATAAAAATTATCGGATTGATGTCCCTGTTATTAGCAAATTTCTCTCATCTATATATATATATATATATATATGTATATATATAATATATATATAATATATATATATACATATATATACTTATATGCAAAGAAATCACAAAATACTCGTGATGAACTATTTTGCAGAAACCACAGGGAAATTGGAAAAACAGATACCGAACGTTTTCGTCTATTAAGACATTTTCAAAAGTACAGAAAAGTAATACAGAAAGAAACAATATGTACCTAAGAAGACAGAGGATTTTTGGAAAGGTCCCATGTTACTAATTATCACACACAATCTTGTCAATAATAAAATTGTCCAATTTAAATAAACCCAAACTCAAGTTCATATTATTTCCAAAATTTCTGTACCTTTGAAAATTTTGAAATTTCTGTACCTTTGAAAATGTCTTAATAGACGAAAACGTTCGGTATCTGTTTTTTTTTTTTGTTTTCTCGGTGGTTTCTGCAATATATATATATATATATATATATACTATATATATTTTTTCTTTTCTTTTCTTTTCTTTTCTTCGTGTGTGTGTGTGTGTGTGTGTGTGTGTGTGTGTGTGTGTGTGTGTGTGTGTGTGTGTGTGTGTGTGTGTGTGTGTGTGTGTGTGTACAAGAAGGATCATATTGACTCCAATCCGTCAGGACCATTTTATTATTATTATTGTTATTAGTATTACTATTATTATTGTTATTAGTATTACTATTATTATCATTATTATTATCATTATTATTATCATTATTATTATCATTATCATTATTATTATTATTATTACTATCATTATTCTATTTATTGATATTTATTCATTTATACTAATTTATCTATATTTATTTATTTATAATTATAAATTTTTTATTCATTCATTTTTATTTTTTTATTTTATTTAGTTATTTTATTAATTTATTTGTATTCATTTTTATTTATATATTTATTTATTCTTTTTTGTTCTACGTATCGATCTCGTTCAATTTGTCAGGACGTCTTTCGGCACTTAGAGTACTCACAGTATCTTTCAAACCTGCTGTCGCCCTTCTTTACAACGCCGGACCCTTCTGTTCCCGTTGCAGGAGTCCTACCCATCCCTTACTGGCTTCGGTTTTGCAACATCTGCAAGAAGCCTCCACTTGTCAACAAAGAATTACTCGATTCAGCTGAGATTCCTTAACAACATTTACATACTTTTATCTGACATGGCACTTCTATTTGTTTACATATCTCCGAAGCCGTCACCTATGCAATTGGACTGCTGGGGCAGGTAACGGCTACTACTGGGAATCGGAAAGGTTTGCGGGATTCGAACCCACAACTAAACAAATACGAGGGTAGCACGTTTCCGATTACGACTCCAGTGCACATTTCTTATATGAATATTCTTCCAATCACATTAATTCATTCATGGGCACTGATTAACCCTTTATATACTATCTGGTATTTTTTTATGCTTCCGTCAGACATTTTCATATATCTCCAATACGTACCAGATGATACTTTGTTTAATAATTATAGCCACCACTACGTTATTTCATTTATCTCCATGGCACTTCTTCCGTAGCGAATTGATTAATTTTTTATGCACAAATGCATTTATACCTTTGCCTTCCCAAAGACCGATTAGTGGGAAAGTTTTACGATGAATACGTGGACGACATGCAGATTATGTGCGCGCATGTGTGTGTGTGTGTGTGTGTGTGTGTGTGTGTGTGTGTGTGTGTGTGTGTGTGTGTGTGTGTGTGTGTGTGTGTGTGTGTGTGTGTGTATTTGTGTGTGTGTGTATTTGTGTGTGTGTGTGTGTGTGTGTGTGTGTGTGTGTGTGTGTGTGTGTGTGTGTGTGTGTGTGTGTGTATTTATGTGTGTGTGTATTTGTGTGTGTGTGTGTGTGTGTGTGTGTGTGTGTGTGTGTGTGTGTGTGTGTGTGTGTGTGTGTGTGTGTGTGTGTGTGTGTGTGTGTGTGTGTACGTGTGCTCAATTATAATTATATGTCTGTGTCCTTCCGTCCTTGAGTCCCCGTGTAGTCACCTTGGTCTTTGGATCACGTGTTGGACTCGTGATCGACAGCTATTTCCCTCACGGAAGAGAGCTCAGAGCTCGTATGACCGATCTATGGGTAATTCTATGTGTGTCTGCGTATATCTGCGTTCCTGTGTATGTGCGTGTCAATGCGTGTGCACTATGCGAAGATGTGCACACAAGCCGTACACATGTGCACACATGTATACATACGTGCGTTTAAGCGTAGTTGGCAGTGCTCGCACGCTCATAGTAGAGAGGTCCCTTGGCTGCTTTCCCCCCGGAACAATACTCGACGGACTCGACCCGGAGCCGCCGCCGACTCAGCCAGTGACCCCGGGAAGAGGGATCCATTAGCCGATACCAACCTGCAAATGGAAAGGTCAAACACAAATTACTCTCATGGTTACGAGGAAGAAACAATCATTTCACTTACTCATTCGGTCTCTCTGTCTCTTTCTCTCTCAATAATACCCACGTTCACTTACATCTTCCATGCATACAATACATACATATATATATATATATATATATATATATTTATATATATATATATATATATATACCTATATAAATATATATATATACATACATATATGTGCAACACTGAATGGATCCCTGTGATTAGAGATACATTTTTATCAACCACAATGCACTTTAATTCTAAGCCATCTAGGTTGATAAAAGAAATATATATATATATATATATATATATATATATATATGTGTGTGTGTGTGTGTGTGTGTGTGTGTGTGTGTGTGTGTGTGTGTGTGTGTGTGTGTGTGTGTGTGTGTGTGTGTGTGTGTGTGTGTGCAGAAAAAACACTGGTAAATGATAAACATAATCCGAATGTTTTCGTCTATATATCTTCAGGGAATACAGCATGAGAGATACAGAGACATATATATACTAGAAAGGTAAAGCCATGTAAGGAACATTAGGAAGTTAAATCACACGAATCTGATGGAATTACATACAATTGGGGTACTCAGGTCAAGGTCTTGATGATGGACAAAATGTTACATAGGCCGGGAGGGATAACATCCAGCAATTTTCTTTGAAATGAAATTATCAAGCATGTACATACCTAAACTTAGATTAATGTTTTGATCAAAAGTGTAATATATGTGGGTTGTAATATATACAAGGGATGGAGAACACATATCCTTCAGTTTTATTTGGGAAATTTTATTAGGATGTTTTTTAACAGCAATATCGTTCTTAAAGACTACATTTATATTAAATTCTTTGAGAATTTTAGGTAGTTTTACCATGCTTTCATGAAATGGAAGCACTAGGAGGTTCTTTTTACAAAACTGATTTCTCCCCTGTGAGGTGTTATTTGATGACCACATTGTGGAATTTGCCTACCAAATGCTTTGGATATTTGAAGACTGATGCTATGCTATATCTTGCTCAGTTCATCATTCAAAAACTCAAAACTGCAGATTCTGTACACTCTGAGGAACACATAACTGAAACCAGAAAGCTTAGTTTTTTCATGGTGAGACGAGTAGTAATGAACGTAAGACAGAATATTAATATGTTTTCAAAAAACATCAAACTTAAAATGTCATATGTGCCTCTTTTCTTTCTTGATGTACTACCGTAGCAAAAGTGTTATGTACATTGCTGCACGTTTTCCTAATAGCAGTTGCTCACTGAAGGCCCAGCTACGGAGACAGCCTAACAGCATGCGAATATCGCAATGTCTGCCTCGCCTTCGAAGCAAATTGAAAGTACAACAATATTGTCGAACTGACAAATGGTGCAGTAAAATAAACAGACGACGTTAAATCGCCAAACGCACAGCGAGGAAGAGAGATGACCAGATCCAGTTCACTTTAACTTTGCAAAAGTCCATAATGAAACGAAAATTTCCTTATCCTTTTTTTTTTTGTGCCAGAAAGCACATACTAATTTAAAAAAGAAAAATTGTGATTGGACGAAATTTAACTATAAAACAAGTATAGCAAAATTAATTATGATACAGATCTCCCCCGACTTTAGAAAAATTGACTTTGAATGTCAGATCGTCATGACAGGATAAAAAGAACGCCTTGATATAAAATCGCCAATCGCACTACAACGATGTCGACCTGACAAATGGGGGCGACGGCGTAACGAACACAGAAGAAAAACTACTTGACGTCATGTGGCGTGTGCCCTGGGCCGCCTATCAGCCGAGAACCTACAGGTGAAAGTTATTAATCTCTTCATTAGGAACTCTCACTCCCCCCCCCCTCCCCAGGGGAGTCCACATCAGCTGTCCAGCTGTCGACAGGGTCCAACTACGCCACCACACCCCACCTGCCTTAGCCTCAGCTGCTGCTGAAGCTGCTGTTTCGAACACAGACCTCGCTAAGGTGCGGTCCCTGTTCAGGTTTCCGGCTGATGCAACATCCCTCGCTCTGCCTCGAGGGAAGAGCAATTGACGACGCGAGCCATCTGGAACTCAGGATGACAGCCACAAGGTGGCGGTAGGGTGAGTGGGAGGGAGACGAAAATGTGAAGTGGATGGGCAATGGAGTTGGAGTAGGTGGAGTGGATGTGGGGATTAGGAGTGTTGGGTGAGCGATTTAAGACTGTTGGGTGAACGATTCAAGAGGGATGGACGAGCATGTTATAAAAGGTAGGTGGAGTTAGGTGAGATGAGTAAGAGAACCAGGAGGAATTAGTAAGGGCGTCAAAAGGAGGTGAATAAGAAGCCAAAAAGGCTGAGTAAGAGAGTCAAGAAAGACAAACGAGGTCAAGAAGGATGGGTGCTGGAATCAGGAGGAGTGAGGGAGGGAGGGATTTAGGAGGAGTGGGTGTGGGATTCGTCAAGGCTGGGCTAGGGAATCAATATAGCTGGATGAGATACTCATGAGGGGCGAGAGGGTTAGGTGGGGTGGGTGAGGGTGTTAGATGGGGTAAGCGAGTGTTAGTGAGAGAGAGAGAGAGAGAGAGAGAGAGAGAGAGAGAGAGAGAGAGAGAGAGAGAGAGAGAGAGAGAGAGAGAGAGAGAGAGAGAGAGAGAGAGAGAGAGAGAGAGAGAGAGTGTGTGTGTGTGTGTGTGTGTGTGTGTGTGTGTGTGTGTGTGTGTGTGTGTGTGTGTGTGTGTGTGTGTGTGTGTGTGTGTGTGTCTGTGTGTGTGCGCGTGCGTGTGTGTGTGTGTGTGTGTGTGTGTGTGTGTGTGTGTGTGTGTGTGTGTGTGTGTGTGTGTGTGTGTGTGTGTGTGTGTGTGTGTGTGTGTGTGTGTGTGTGTGTGTGTGTGTGTGTGTGTGTGTGCCTACAGTCATTCGACAAATAGTAAGCATCTATTCCTTTGACAAGGTGATGTCCTGTACAGATATCTCGGCTGAAACTCAAAGTCTCTTTTCACCTGAAGGATCACCACTGTATCGAGGGAGTCAGGAATATTGTCTCGATCCAACACTTCTTTGATGGTTTTGTTCTTGTAGATCGACACCAAGATATGGGGGGAACGAGCTTAAGGCAGTGAGGACTGGAGGATGGATGGGTGGAAGAGGAATAGGAGGAGGAGGAACAGAAAGAGAAAGTGAAGAAGAAGAAGGAAAAGAAGGAAGAGGAGGAAATGGAGGAGGAGGAGGAGCAGGAAGAGGAGGAAGAGGAGGAAGAAGAGGACGACGAGGAGGAGGACGAGGAGGAGGACGAAGAGGAGGAGGACGAGGAGTAGGAGGAGGACGAGGGGGAGAAGAAGAAAGAGAAGGAGGAGGTGAAGAGGGAGGAGGAGGAGGAGGAGGAGGAGGAGGAGGAGGAGGAGGAGGAAGAGGAGGAGGAAGAAGAGGACGACGAGGAGGAGAACGAGGAGGAGGAGGACGAGGAGTAGGAGGAGGACGAGGGGGAGAAGAAGAAAGATAAGGAGTAGGAGGTGAAGAAGGAGGAGGAAGAAGAAGAAGGAGAAGGAAAAGGAGAAGGTGAAGAACAAATAGGAGGAGGAAGAGGAGGAGATACAAGATAGAGGGAAGGATTACAGTGGGTTTCCATTGTAGCAACGGGCGCCAAGTTTCGAACTCGGGCCTTAAGCCCTTCCAAGCCGGGTGGCACTTTTCTCGTTATTCAGGACACCATCCTGTTATATGATTCATCTTCGTGACGCCCTCTAGCTAAGGGAAGGGCTATAACCCATTTAGATTAACCCCAACCGTATCGAGTGGCAACTTCTTCATTTTGTTTCGGCACCTGAAAGGCTATTTCATTCATGGCACAGAACTCAATGGCAAAGAGGTTTCAAGGCGAATTGCAAAGGCAAGGTGCCTATGGATTAACGGGAATCGATAGTTAGCCGACAAACCGACTTCTGTTCCACCTACGCCAGTTACATGCGTGCTCTCTCTCTCTCTCTCTCTCTCTCTCTCTCTCTCTCTCTCTCTCTCTCTCTCTCTCTCTCTCTCTCTCTCTCTCTCTCTCTCTCTCTCTCTCTCTCTCTCTCTCTCTCTCTCTCTCTCTCTCTCTCTCTCACTGGGAAGTATGTGAAGGTGAATGAAGGAAGATACAATTCTTGGACCAAGTTTATTGTCAACTAGTTTCGCATAAGGGCTTCTGGTGAAGTCAGTGCGAAATTAGTTAGGAATAAACTTGGACCAAGACTCGTGTCTCTCTTCAGCCACCGACACAGACGCACACACGCGTGTGCGTGTATGTAGGTATGTGTAGCCTCCGAATTAAATAAATAATCTAATACAAGTGTAATGTCGCATACAGATTACAAATTATTTGGAAATTCGTTAACAAAAGTGGATAGTGAAAAAGATCTCGGCGTAATTATCAGTAACGACCTCAAATCATCCAAGCAGTGTATTTCAGCCTCTGAGAAAGCAAATAAGATTCTGGGACTGATTGCGCGATCTTTTGATTTCAAAAGTCCATCACACATTAACAAGCTATATAAATCGTTAGTTCGTCCACATTTGGAATATGCTGTTTCCGTATGGTCACCGAATCTCATTAAAGACATTGACAGACTGGAAAAAGTACAACGGCGAGCCACAAAACTGATTCCAAATATCAAAAATAAATCATACGAAAATCGACTAAAACACATGAATCTGTTTTCCCTAAAAAAGCGTAGACTCAGAGGTGACTTGATACAGGTCTTTAAGATTTTAAAGGGAATTGACATCAAAAGTGACAAAATTTTCACATTGAATGAGAATCAGACAAGAAACAATGGTCTCAAACTGTCAGGAAATAGATTAAATTTGGAAGTAGGTAGAAACAACTTTGCCAACCGTGTAGTTAATGAATGGAATAAACTTCCTGCACAGGTAGTGCAATGTAGTTCAGTTCGAAGCTTTAAGAATCATTTAGATAAATACCTAAGTAAGATGCTGTAATGATTATAATTTATCTTATAGTATTTGTTTTTGTTTTGTTATCATTTGTCTGTCTGATTTTCATTTATTATTAGTTATATGTCAATTTATTATTATTTACTATTTACCTGTTTGTTTATTATTTAACTATACCTCTGCATTTATTTATGTATTTTATTTGTTATTTACATTATTATAGTTTTTATTTAGTTTTATTATTAATATGATTTTTTTTCGCATCCGACCTAGATATGGATCAAAAGGTCTCCTGTCGGCATGCTCCGCCTTTGTTATCCTTTGTAATAATGCAATATAGACATCATCCTACCTAACCCATTACTACGATGAAAATAAAACGAGAAAGATATGGTATATTGTTGTTGTTGTTGTTGTTTTGTTTTTTTTGCAGGGGTTCCTTGAGATATGCAATTTATTTTAAAGGTTCCGCAAGGGTAAAAAGGTTGAGAAACGCTGCTCTATATGATAAGACACTTCATAACACATTGGGCTTTTAAGCCTCAATTGATTAAATTCATGTGAAAGACAAACATTTAAGATATATGACACATGAACTGGATATTCCAATGATATTTTACTCCTAATCATTTCTTTCCATTCTCGTAATGTATCAAAAGGTCTCCATCTGATCATTTCTCTATAATATACCATAATACATATAACCCACTTTGTTTCTAGCAAATATTGGAAACAATTTTGAGAATTATTTACAACATTTTGCCTATATCTTCACTACGAGTAAGCACAGCAATACTCGATATTGTCTTCTGACAGAGGGTGATTGAGTACGGTTCGCTTCTATTTCAAGTCTCTAATGATTGCAAAAAGTAACAGGACGACGACTCGTGTCCGTCGAAGTTTGCTCGCGTGTATGGGTGAGTCTACTCATGAATGAATTGTTGAACTTGAATAAAGTAACTTACAAATACTATCGTCGCGTGTCATACTGTCTCGTACAGAACCCTCCAGATACTTTTCTGTGCAACTGCGTGTACCCTTTCCAACGTCACGTTTTCTGCCATTTTTTTTTTTTTTTTTTTGTCTTCGCTGAGTTGGAAGGCAGCACTCAGTGCAGCCCCCACCCCCCTCTCCCGCTTAGTCGGAGACAGCAACCGGCGCCGTCTGTGTGGAGACAGCTGGAACAAAGTTGCAACATTGACAAAATGGTTCGTTGATTGCTTCGACTGCCAATCGTTCTACTCTCACAAAGGTTACGTCAATAGAAGCCTTGCAGCTGGGTGGCGGGGGCGGTGGCGGCTGTGATGGTGTTCATGGTGGTAGTAGTTGTGGGTGGTGATGGTAGTTTTTATTTATTTATCTATCTATTTATTTATTTATTTATTTATTTATTTATTTATTTATTTATTTATTTATTTATTTATTTATTTATTTATTTATTTATTTATTTATTTATTTATTTTTATTTTTTTTTTTTTTTTGGGGGGGGGAGGTCAAACGTCACTCCCACGGGCTTTGTTTGATTCCGTGCGGTGGTGTTTATGGAAGAGACACCTTGCAGAAATAAAATGGGATGGTGGAGGAGGTGGGGCAGTAGAATAGAGAGGCTACTGCTGTTAGAGCGGCGGCAGAGACTAGTAGCTGACGGAGCTCATAGGGGTTTTGAAGGGGGTGCTGGTGGTCCCCGTCTGAGGAAAGAGGTGGCGGGGCAGTCGCAGGAGGTCGGCATTTTCGACACGGCAGTGTTTCAGCGGCGGTCTTCCGTGGTGCACCTGGGATTCAGTTGCCAGAAGCAACGGTCCTCGAGACGCAGCCTGAAGATCAGCTTTTCTACCCGTCTGGGAGTGGAGCGGAGGAGTACTAGGGGTTCATATGCTGTCACCCTCTTGTACCACCTCGCCCGTTGGGAAACCTCTGCCTCCAGACTGTGTTTGAGGTGCCACTGCGTTCGGTGTTTGAGCTGGCTCCTGCTGGGGGGGGGGGGGTTACCTGGACGTCGATCCTGAGGCGCTCTGGTGGTAGGTCTAGTGGTAGAGTGTGGCAGTGGTACCGGGTAATGGTAGTAGCTGTTGGCAGCAGCTGTGGGTGGTTGTGAGGGTGGTAGGAGTGGGTGGTGGTGGTAGGAGTGGGTGGTAATAGTGGTACTAGTGGGTGGTGATGGTGAGTAGTGGATGGTGGAGGTAGTGAATGGTGTTGGTGGTTAAGGTAGTGGGTGGTCGTCGTCGTAACTGATGGTGGTAGCGGTTGGTGGTGGTAACGGTAATTGATAGCAGATGGTAGTATTAATGGTGGTTGTGAATGTCGTAATGATTATGATAATGGTGATGGTGGTGATAGTGTGGTGATGGTTCATGCACTAACCGGTATTAACTGCCAGAGCAAACAATAATCAATATTAAAACGTTATCCGCTGCCTTGCCTCCATATTCACAGTCATTCCATCACCTGCATCATCGTGAACGCCGCCGTATAAGCGTCTCGCCTATCCTGTCTCTCGATAAAAGCGACAACCACGCGAAACTTGATTCATCGGGATTGGTCAGTAACTAAGAATACGGCCGCCATTGTGTCACGGAAACTCGGCCACACAAACGAAGAATGTATCCCTCCTCAAAAGATTATTGTACTTATTATAAATTACATGAAAATTAATTTGAGTTATGCACTGACATCTTTATAATTTTTCATAAAAATAGCTTTATCTTAAGTTCTCCATTATAACACTTTCTAGAAAATTATATTCTAGTCACTGTTGCATTATTCTTGTGAACAAAAACGAGATGTTACAATATAACATATTTGCCATCAATTGCTTCGAAAATACCGATCCAAGTAGTTAGGTACCAGCATTGCTACACTCATTCAACTACGGAAAATTCTTACACTGTTCACTATGGGAATTCCGTTAATATCAACCAGATAATGAATATGTTATGCTACCCTTGAGATATGCTATTCCTTTCAGTGTCACCTCCCCCCCCCCTCTTGCGTCACTCTTTTCCCCCATCTGCTCCAAAAATCTTGCCATTCCATTTCCACTTCTCCAGATGATGTGCAAAAGAAACGCATCATTACCTTGGTCCTTTTCCTCTCCTCGTCTTTATTTTTTTTTCAGCCTCAGCTTTTACTTAAATCTCCCTTCTTCTTTAAGACTATTTTGATTATTTTCTTTTGTCCAGTCCTGGTTTATTTGCAATGTACCTCTCTATGTCTCTTTTACCTCTTATTGTTCTGATATTACTAGTGGTTCTTATTTACTTGCCAGTAAGCTCAAACGTCATTTACTTTTGTTTCCGTTCTTCGTCAGACTTCTTCCAAGAACTCGTGACGTCATGTCGCTTTCCCCTTCGTTTTCGTATCTCCAGAGTCCTCATTATGTTTCTCAATCCGTCTGCCAGGTTCCTGACACCAAGACCATGACCGGAATAAGAATCTAACAACACTCGCTACAACCTTGAAGTCATAACCGACAAGAAAGGATCACCACCTGAACAACAACACTACCACAACCACCATAAACATAATTATCACAACAATCGCATCCACAAAAACAAAAATAAGATTACTACAGCCCCAACAACCAACAAAAAAAAAAAAAAAAAATACAGCAACCACCATAGCTACCAGAACAAGTCATCATCGAAACATTACAATTCACTTGTACAACCACGGTTACTAATACAATTATTCTCTATATACCATATGTTTACCAAGAGCTTTTTCCCCCTCATAAGGGAGGTAGCCAAGTCAAAGGGACGTACCTACTCCCATCCATTCCACTCCCATCCACCACCCTTTCCCCCTTCTTATCTTAGCTCCTCATGGATGACGGGTCATCCCTGTATCCCGCCCACTGCCCTGAGTCAGAAGTAACGCAGCAAGATACGACTCTTTTCACAATCATTTATTCCTATCATTAACAATACACCATCCCAACTGTCAGATATCTATTACCTATTTTAGTACCTCCGCCATGAAAAATATGTAATTATCCGGGCAAAATGGCGTCCTTGAAGCTTTAACAACTTTGTATACTGCTTAGTTTTGCTATTAACAGCCAAAACAGCCAGGAGGTTAAAAAAAATACGTGTCAGGACAGTAAATCTTACGATGGCACTAAAGGTGCCATCTGTTACGAGGAGTGGCCCTAACCCTGAGAAGAGACAAAGGATCAAATCAAATTAAGTATCACACAACCCACTACACGGAACGGTCTTTCTCCATCCGCAAACCTTTTGTATTCTTCGTCTTTTTTAATTCTTCTCTAATTATACCAATCCCTCTTACGCATCGGATGGAACTTTTGCCTCCATCTTGTCTGCCACCGGGCCATTCTATTCATCTCCTCTTCCCCATTTGGTTTGGAATCCTCCTCGTTGAATCCTTCTCCTGGATCCCCAGTGGCTAAAGGTGATTACCATTTGTCCGGGCTGTCCAAAAACGTAGGGCAAAGGTGACAGCTTTGGCAGCACTGAAATAATTTTCCATCCCAATGATAAACTCTCCCCGATTCTTAATGCACATTAATGAATGACAGGCAAAGGGAAGGGTTTCAACATAAAGAGACTAGAGATGATTCAACATCGCCATTGGAACTTGTGCAATTTTAGTAAAATTTCGAAAGTGGAGTATTTTTTGGGGGGAGGGGAGGTGGGCAAGGTCAAAACAAGAATAGGTCAATTCATTTTGCACAGAAAAGCAACGAGATAACGTCATGAGGAGGGGAGACAAACAAATGTCTTTTTTTTTTTTTTTTTTTTCTTTAGGCACCTTGCACGCCTCCTTATATCCCAACCAACTCCAGTCTCCTCCTGTTCACTCCAACGTCATCATTATCCTCTCATCTTGTCCAACTACTCCCTCCACCAGCCTGAATTTTACAGTTATTTCTTCACAATTGTCCCTAATTTCCTCTTCTGACGTAATGGGGCCACAGCATGCCTTGTATCCTGCATCGCCGCTGACAGAGACGGTTAGTTACTGATTCTTTCAGGAGCGCTTCTTTGCGGGCTTTCTATTATCTTTTGTGTCCTTTTAAGCTTTTAACCCGTAACAGCTCAACAAATGATAATGATAATTGTAATGAGAATATGTACCGAACCGGATGGCCGCTGATTATCGTCATCGTTTAACGTTGATAAAAATCTTCCAATATCTATTTGTGTAGCTTTGAAGGAACTGCGGATTCCCGTAAAGTGAAAGTAATGGAGGTATAAGATACTCAATCACATTTGTACCATATATACATAACTGGATACTTTCGGAGGATTTCTTTTTTTCTGAGAGAGAGAGAGAGAGAGAGAGAGAGAGAGAGAGAGAGAGAGAGAGAGAGAGAGAGAGAGAGAGAGAGAGAGAGAGAGAGAGAGAGATTAATTTATTTTACCGATTATTTAGTATTGGCTTTATTTTTATTTATTTTTCAATAAATGTAGATTAAGTAATATGCAATCGTCCAAGATCACTTGCCCTATACATACTGATGGTCTGTTATTCAATTTAACACGTATAAAGAATGCAAATTCCTCTTATGTAATCATATCTATGTACGATATAATGTATTGTGAGGGGAGGAAGGGAGGGGGAGAGAGGGAGGGAGGGAACTGAAGGAGAGAGGGAGGGAGGGAGGGAGGGAGGGAGGGAGGGAGGGAGAGAGGGAGAGATGAAGAAACGGAGAGACGAAGAGACAGAGACAGAGACGAGAGGCGAAAGACAAGAGACAAGAGACAATAGACGAGAGAAAACGAGACACGAGGTGTGTGTGTGTGTGTGTGTGTGTGTGTGTGTGTGTGTGTGTGTGTGTGTGTGTGTGTGTGTGTGTGTGTGTGTGTGTGTGTGTGTGTGTGTGTGTGTGTGTGTGTGTGTGTGTGTGTGTGTGTGTGTGTGCATATACGTGCATGTGTACATAAGTTCGCGTGTACATGTGAATAACGCGTTTCCTTTGGGATCACGAAGTCCACCAACATTCCTCGTCTGTTGCCTTGTTTTCCTCTTGGAGGGAAGAAGAAAGATTTGTACGTGTCTTCTTCCCCCTTCCTCCTGGTCTCTCCCGTTCTACTCTTCCACGTCCCTTAGCGTGAAGTCATGGTTACGCCCGGGACAAGTATTCAGCAACTGAAAGGAGTGAGCGAGGAGGCTCAGGTATATCTATGTACAGTCCATAGACACGTAAGTATATATCGTGTATACTATGTATAGTTTGTATGTGTACGAGCATTTATGCATTTAGGTATGAATATATACATTCATATGTATGTATATGCTGCATGTATGTACGTGCATGTATGTGTGAGTATATGATGCATGTATGTATGTAAGAGGCTGGTAGACAAGTGGGTAGAGAGGTAGATGACGAGTGTTATATTTTTATAGTTTATGTATTTACTTAATACCCGAAGGTGAGAAGGTGAAGGGAGTTGCACAAACTCGCTCCCTGTCTAATGTTTACAAACAGCCACAGGAGACTCAATTTCATTGCTGTATAATATTCATTTTTATTCTGATGTAACAATATGAAAACTAAGTCAGTGTGTGCATTGATTTCGAGATTGCTTGAATAAGTAGTATTGCTTACGAGGTTTGTAGCAGCTTTTCTGATTGGAGAAAGGGTGGAGAAATTTTACTTAGTTCACGATTGTAAGATCATGCCCTTAGGGTATAATCTTTTATCTAACAGTAAAGATCATTGGACTAAAGAAATCATGACGTTATTGCAGAACTGACCTAGTACCAAAATTGAGGATTCCAGACGGGAGTCCCTTGGTGTAACTTAAAGAACCAAGTGTATTAATATTCGGGAAGAATAGAAAAAAAAATTAAGCTCCGTTTAATTTCCCTCTCTTATACAGAGTAATACTAAGTGAAACTTGACTAAATCGGATAATTTAAGTTGTGAGTGACCATATATAACAAAGACAGTGATTAAAGGAAAGTAGAAAGTAAAAGCACGAAAGAAAGACGGACCACAGAGACGACAACAGAGTGGTGAAAGGGGACCATAGCGGGCCACAATGCGTATGTGCATGCATGTATTCTTAAATGCATATATGCATGTAAGTGTACATGTATACATGCATATATGAATGCATGCATATATGTATGTTTGCATGCATATGCTTATGGATGTTGCAGGGGAGGGGAAGGGAAGAGGAAGAGGGGGAGGTGGAGGGGAAGTCGAGGGGGAGGCTAAGTTGAGGGGAAGGAGAGGGAGAAGGGAAGGGGCAAGGGAAGTGGGAGGGGAAGAGATGGAGAGGGGGAGGGGAGAAGGGAGGGAGAAGTCAAGAAGGGATGGGAGGGTGAATGGGAGCGGGAAGGGGTAGGAGAAGGAGACGGGAATGGAGAAGGAAAAGAGGAAAAGAGGAAGAGATGTGGAAGGGGAAGTAGAAGGTTAGTGAATTAAAAGGAAGGGAAAATAAAAGGTTAGGGAGAAGGGAGGAAGAGAAGGGAGTTGAAAGAGAAGTTTAGGAAGATGGAAAATGAAAGGAGAGGGGAAAGAGGAAAGAGGAAAGGAAAGAGGAAAGAGGGAAGGAAAGGGAGAGGGGATGAGTAAAAGAAAAAGGGAAGAGAAAGGGGGGAGGGGTAAGGAGTAGGTAGAAAGTTAGGAGGAAGGAAAGGAAAAGGGGGAGGTAAGGGGAAGGTGAAGGGGGAAGGAAAAGGGAAGAGGGGAAGGGAAAGCGGAGGGAGAAGAGGAAAGGCAAGACGGGAGGGAAAAGAAAGGGAGGTAGAGAGGGAAGTAGAGGAAGTAGAGGGTGCCTGTGACGTTGGTGGTGTTGGCGTTGGTGGTAATGGTGATAGTGGTAGTACTGGTGTCTGTCATCATCTTTCATTATTTCTCATTTATCTTTCGACACAGGCCCGGATGACGCGACAAAATATACGACTGTGTGATCATATCTTTCTATGAACTAGTGTCCTGGTAGCTGTTTCATTTGTCCCGGTACAACAACGAAAACACCAGTTGACGCTATCGGCCGTACTTTGCCACCATTATCATTACCAATTACTGGTACCATAACTATCGTCACTACCATTACCTTCATTACTACCACCACCTTCACCTCTACCTACAGATTCACTGCCACCTCCACTTTTACTTTCACCTCCACCTCCAACTCCACAGTCAAATCCACAGCCGACTACCGCCAGCTTCACTTACAACTCCACATAGAGTCCACCGCCCCCACCATCTGTCCTTCCTCCTTTTCCTCCTCCTCCTCCTCCTCTTCTTCCTCCACATCTTCTTCCTCCTCCTCCTCCTCCACCTCGAGAACCTCCCTCCTTCCCATCCCACCTTCCCGTCTGTAGTTCTGGCTGTACAAATGTCATGAAGTCAATACATTAGGAGACTTCAGTGACACCCCTGCGGACCAGAAGCACGCATTGATATTTTACGACTGGAAACCAAACTCCACTTGAAGAAGAATACTGATTATTTTCAAGTTCTGCTATCCCTCCTTTCTATTATCCTTTTCAAAGCTCTCCTTTACCGCCTTGATGACTCCCTCTTTCAGGGTCGATATGTCCCTGAGGATGCAAGTGCTGATAAAAAAAAAATAAATAAAAAAAAAAAAAAAACTTTCGTTCATTTCTTCCCGGCCGGTTTTGACTAAAACGCGTCTCGACATCTCCTCTTAGGCTACAGAACTCTTCTTCGCGTGGTTCGAGACCATTTACTTTTTTCTACCCACATTACTCCCCCTCCTTCCTCATCTTCCTCCCTCACCACTCTCACCTCCACTCCCTCCTCCTCGCTTTCTCCAATCATTCCTTCGCATTCTCATCATCCTCATCCCAATCCTCCTCTTCGTCCTCCTTCGCTAAACCTTTCTAGTTTCGCTAGAATTGCCCCAGCACAAGCCCATTTCTATGACAACTCGTACGTGCCACAACATCCTTCCCATTTTGTCCTCATTTTCTCTTATCCTACGCCATCTTCTCCTTCAGCTCTCTCCTTCCCACCTTCGTCCGAACTCCCAAGGCCCACCACTAATCCCTATCATTCTCATTTTTCACTCTCGTTCTCTTCTCTTGCTCATTTCCTCCGTCCCAAATCCCTCCTTTTTTCTATTTCCCCTTCATCGACCCCTCCCTTATAGAGCAGTTCTTTCCTTTTCAATTTCCCTACCACCATGGTACTTCATTCATTCGCGTCTGTGGCACAATTTCCTTAAGGAAAAGGTTAAAACCTGTCTCGATTAACCACATCCTAATGCCTATTTTCCCCCTCGTTCATTTCTGTGACAAGTCCTTGGCTATGTGCATGTAAACCATTATTCGCCCCTTTGTCTCTGTACCTTTCCCCCAGCTCTCTTCTCTCCATCTTCACCCAAATACCCTTCTCCTCCCTCCCACTATCTTACCCTGTTTTCCCCACAGTACCTCACTCCTCCACTTTCTCCCTCCCTGTCCCTCCCCCTCTCATTACCCTCCTCACCTCTCTCCGGCACTTTAATTTAATTAGTCTCCGCAGGTTCTTATCTTTTCATAAACGCATTCGATATATAATCACCCAACATCCTTCGCCGTAACCGCCTTCGTCCATCTCAACTGATCTTCTCATCCCACGTACACCCACGCCCCTCCCGCTCCAGTCTCCTCCTCTTTGCGTTCTGTCGCTTCCCTTGTGCAAATTAGTTCTGAATCTCTACCCCCTCACTGCGTCCCTTTCACCTCCTCCTCCTCCTCCTCCTTTGCTCGTCCTCTCCTTCCTCTTCCCAATTGTAGACGTTATCCAATTTTCAATATTTAACTATAGTTACGAGTATATCAATCATAATGACAAAAATCACCAGAAAAGTTGAAACAGAAGTTGATGAAATTATTGGCAACTAGTTTATATAAATGTGTAATGACAAGATAATAAAAGTGTTTTACCTTGCATATCTGATTCACTTTTTAAGAAATTTTGAATGCGGTCGCTTTGATGAACAAAACACACACACACAAACATATATATATATATATATATATATATATATATACATATACATATATATATATGTATATATATATGTATATATACGTATATGTACATATATATATATATGTATATATATTGCTACGACGGTAAGACAGATGAGTGGAAAAGTGGTAGAAAAATGCGGGAATATAGTGTTCTCGCTCCAACTCGCGTTTTTACCACCTTTTCCACCAATTTATATGTATATATATATATATATATATACATATATATATATATAGTATATATAGTATATACACACTATATCTACACACACATATATTTATAATTATATATATATATATATATATATATATATATATATATATATATGTATATGTATGAGAAAGGTGGAAGGGGGGAAACAGGGGTCTTTCTCCGATTATCGATTTTATTCCTCACCGGTTTCGCTCTACAGTACTGTAGCTACTTCATAGGAATGATACCCTGGGTCGAAGTTGGCGGTATATATCGTGAGCCATGTCCACGTTCCTTCTTTGTGATGTGGTTGGTGGCTGGTTTTAGTACAATATATAAATCAGCATCGATAAAATATATTAAAATAAGAATAAAATACATGATACAAGATTTTTTAAATTACATATGAAAATAAAAATAAATGTCACCATGATGTCTCGATAGAACTGTCTGATATTTTTGTACCACTATACTATATTTCCATTCGTCACACGTCCCTGCATCGCACGTGGTCTTTAGTCACGTAGTTTCTCCTTTTGCCACGTGCACCCCATCCTCTTCAGCGTGAGCGTGTCTGCCATCCTTCCTTGCTGTCCTGGTTGCCTCCTCGCTTTCGTTCAGCCTCGTCTTTCCAAAACTCGTCCACTTCTTCCTTCTTTTCTTACTAACCCTTCCTTTCATTTGCTCTCCATCACTTCTCTTCCCTTCCCTTCCCTTACTACTCCTTCTCTTGGTTTGTCTTCCCTCACTTTCCTTCTCTTCTATTCCCTTCCCTTCCCTTTCCCCCCGTCCCTTCCATTCCTTTCCCTTCTCTTCTCTTCCCTTCCCTTCCCTTACCATTCCTTCCCTTCGTTTGTCCTCCCTCACTTTCCTTCCCTTCCATTCCCTTCCCTTTCCTTTCCCCCCGTCCCTTCCTTTCCTTTCCCTTCTCTTCTCTTCCCTTCCCTTTCTTTTCCTTCCAATCCCTCTCCCCTCTTTCTTCTTCTCATAGTTGATTGGCTAAAAGTGTTTGTGTGATGAAGGTAGTGAATTCGAATTCGTCCATGTATGCAAAGATCTTCACAAATGTTCCTGGAAAGCTTGTTTATAATCATGAAATTTCATAAAATTCCGTTTTTTGTCATTTATTTGTGTTTTCATGTCCACGTGTGCCTTTCGCTAAGTGACTCAGCAAGAGGTATTGATACTCAAGTAATACATACGTAGATGAGGAAATAAATTATATGTAAGCAACTAACTAGATTAATGAATAAATAAATAGATAAACAAATATTCACCATATCTATGTAATCAGACCAGAATGCATAGCCACTTCTGTAAGTCTGCCCATAAACAATATCATTGCCACAATACACTGTCTCTGTACAACTGCCACTCCATCATGCCTACCCATACACTGACAACGACTCCTTGATCATGTGTGATCGGCTGAAAGTACTTTATCGCCACTCCATATTTCTGAGCCATCCTCCCTCAAGTCTATCATGAAGTGTCAATGTGGAGGTAAATCACGGAGGCAAGAAATTAAACGTCGAAACCTTTCACTCCTAATGACAACACATACCTTTATTCTAACTGTCACCAGATTTTACTAAACCGATGCAAGCTTCCTCGCCGTAAAATGTAATTAGGTGAATGTAAAAGAAACTTTGATTAGAAATAAAACAAAAATTATATGTTCCTTATTAAATCACATACAGAGAATGAAGAGCAAAGAAATTGGAGATAAGAAAATGGAGATAAGATAAAATAAAATGAAACACCTTCCCACTTGACCATTCTACAGCCTCTCCTCTCTCTTACTCCATCGAACCTCGCCCTCACTAACCCTCCCCCCTCCCCTTCACTAACCCTCCCCCTCCCCCCTCTTTCCTCTTTCACGGCCTGGATCTTCCCTCCACCCCCAACCCCCAGACTTCCGTTTCAAAAAACTTTCTACCTTCCGACTTCTTTGTCCCTATTCGCCCAATCTTTTCCATTTTCTTCCTCTTTCCCCTTCCTCCTCCTCCTCCTTCCTCCCCCTCTCCTTCTCCTCCACACTCCTCCACCATTCCTCCTCTTCTTCCCTCCATCTCTCTTGTGGGTCATCCTCAGTAATCCCTCTTTACATGTTCGTGTTTGCTCTTCGCTTTTTCTCCTTCTCTCCTTCTGATCCCATCCATCAATGGTTTCAACGGGGACGTGATGGCGTATCGGATAGCATGTACGACCGGTGTCACACAATTTTTAGTTGAAATTTTCTTTGTATATAATGATTCGCCTCTCTTGTGGGAACCATATGGCACAAAGAGGGACGGAGATCCTTCCCACATATGTGATTCATGTGTGTGGGGAGTTATATTGCAACACAAAGAAGAGGCGATCCCTCCACAGAAAATGAAAATGGATTAATGAATAAATGGAAATAGACAAATAAGCAAGTAGACATACAAATAAATAAAAATAAACAAATAAATAAATAAACGAATACATAAAAGAATTAATGTATATAAAGATTTAGATTCCACCAAGAGTTTCTAGAATGACAGTTTATCCGTTTCATACTGATTCATCCGTGACGATTGAAATCTGAGGGTCGACAACTTTCGGGAGATGTGCTACCTCTTTACAACCCACTGTGACAAAATTATTCACTTTCAAATACCTGGGCCTGGCAAACACCAAATACTTTCATACAGAACAGAGAAAACTTTCTTAAAGAGCGATACGTGTTGGAACCACCTTCACCCTCTTACCTACGTTAGTATACTTTAAAGACTTCTCTCAATCATGATACTCATTTACGGGAAACCAAAGAATCTCCAAGAGACAGAAACAAGATTATTACATCGAAACTTTTATTTTCACTTTTGTAAAAAATCAACCCCTGTACTTTATTAGTAATACCTATTCAGTGCCATGTTTACAGGAACTAGGATGTCGTGATTAATGGAGTGCAAAGAAAAACAACAGATTCTGTATGCACCCCAATGAGTCAATATCAACACAAAGTTTTAATAAAAATATCTATCTCCTCTCTTATTTCCTCTTCTCTTTCTGTCACCACAGTTTTGCGTCATCATCCGCATCACCCACCTTTCGCTCCGTTTCACCCCCCCCCCCCCTTTCCGTTCTTCCTTCCTCAGTCCTTCCTGGGTTCACCCTCCTGCCCCGTTTCCCCTCTATTGTCTACTTCTCTCCCCTCCAACAATCATCCTCCCCTGCCCCTCCCCCCTCACCTCCTCTCCCCTCACCCCCACCCCTCCCCTCTATCTAGCGGACTCTCATTTTAAACCGAAATCTTCAGTCCTTCGTAGCACTAATATGTCTGACTACTTATCTACTCTGTTACTATGTATATCTATTTTCCTTTTCTGTCTGTCTGTCTGTCTGTGTTTGTCTATCTGTGTATGTTTGTCTTTGTGTCTATGTCTGTCTGCGTCTGTGTATGTTTGTCTTTGTGTCTATGTCTGTCTGCGTCTCTGTCTGTGTCTGACTGTCTGTTTGTGTCTGTATCTCTGTCCATCCGTCCCTCTGTCAATCTTTATGCCTGTCTGTCTGCCTGTCTGTTTGTCTATCTGTGTATGTTTATCTTTGTGTTTGTGTCTGCCCGTGTCTCTGTGTCTGACTGTCTGTTTGTGTCTCTGTGTCTCTGTCGATTGGTCCTTCAATCTTTCTGTCTGTCTAACTGTCCCCTACCCAACTTCCTTCTCAATCCCTCCCCTCTTGGACCAAAATCATCTTGGTTTTCGCTCGTTACATCCTTCCCCTACACACGTCTACCTGCTTGACCACACCTCACACCTCTCCTTCATTCCTCCCCCTAACCCCTCCTTCCATCTCTCCTTCTTTCTCATCTTCCCGATCTCTCCTTCCCCCACCTGAACTCATCCGTCTCCGTCTCTCCACATTCCTGAGTCTCAAGTTCGACTCCTCTTAAACAAAACACTCACGAATTTTTTCCCAAGAGTCTCCCCCATCCCTCCTCCTCCTCCTCCTCCTCCTCCTTCCTTTCTCTCCCACGTTATTACCAAACGAACCCAACCTCCCTTGAAAACCCCTTCAACACGACAGTACACCTCAGATACTTTTATTCAAACTAACGCCAGGCAATGTTATTCAGTTAAGGTTTTACAACCATCCCTTTCAACCAGTGACATACTTCATTCATTATATTTTCGTTTATGCACTTTGATTTTATTCAGTAACAAAGCGACCCCTGGACAAAAGGGGTCATTACGCTCATTCAAATCGCTTCCTCTCTTCCTTCTGCCTCCCTCATACCTTCCCACACTAACTCCGTTCCCCTACTGAGTGATGGCCACCCAATTACAACTAGAATGCATTTCTCTCGATCCCCTATCCTCTTTCTATTCTCATCATCCTTAACCCAATTTGTTCATTCCAATTCCTATCTCATTCTCTTCCCATCACTCTTCTCTGTACTTATTCCCATTCAATTCAGTCCCTATCCCTTAATCCGCTCCTTTTCTGTTTAATCTCCTTTATCCTCATTCCATCTTTGTCCCACCAGCTCCATTCTACCCAATTCCCTTTCCATCTTCCCATCTTCTCCGCCTCCTTCCAGATCTCGGACCGCAAGCCGCCTCCTATCTCTTCCTATGCTATCCTCCCTTCCCTCGCTCGTGCCTCCGTGCCGAGACAGGAAAGGGTAACCTTGATGATGTACTTCTCAGGCTATTTTATCAATTCTTAACGAGTCTTGTTAGCGGGGCCCGCCGTGGTTCGGTGGTACTGCACGCGTCTGGTAAACGCGTGGGGATTTTGACGTTCATTCGAACCCTGGCCGTGGCACAGGAAGGGCATCCACTATGAGTGATGGCCCCTGACCGCTGCTCACCTCAGGACCTGAGGTAACTTGGGCATCATTGTGATGCATCAGCTTCCTCCAGGTACCGTCACTATGGCTTACCATGGACATCGTCTTCTGCGTTCAGGTATAAGCTGCTTCGGACGACCTACAAGGTAAATTCGAGCAGACATCAGGCCCACAAACTATAAAAGAGAGAGAGAGACAGAGAGACAGAGAGACAGAGAGAAAGAGAGAGAGATAGATAGATAGATAGAGAGAGAGAGAGATAGATAGATAGATAGAGAGAGAGAGAGAGAGAGAGAGAGAGAGAGAGAGAGAGAGAGAGAGAGAGAGAGAGAGAGAGAGAGAGAGAGAGAGAGAGAGAGAGTCTTGCTAGCGCGTCAGCTGGGACCTCATCGTCTGCCTCCTGGGTCGTGACATGATTCGCCCTTGTAGGCTTTTCCAGGCCGCTTTCCCGTGACTGTTTCTGTAAGACGTCAAAGTAGAGACAGTTCCTGCAAAAACTGGAGACCAGTTAACTTATCAACTGAACTGTCAACTGACAAAGGATTCGCCCCCTTTTTTTTTTTTAATCCATAATTCTTATTCTTTATGGAACCAATCTAAGTTACAAAGGAAAGACATCATTTTCTTTTCTTTTTTCTGAAAGTAGCTCTTCTCTTCTTTTTCACTTTCCTCTTGGTAGCTACATCGATCCCCCCGCCGTCATCAGACTACGCAAGCATGTCCCCTCACTCCTCTCTCCCCTCGCAGACCTTAATTACCCCAAAGAGGCGGCCACCAGTTCCTTGGCCACTAATCCCCAGTCTTTCTCCCCTTCCCTAACTCCCCCTCCCCTCCTGCAAACACCTCACCCTCCTTGCTCCCCCCCTCCCCCTTCTTCTCTTTCTTCCACTGTGCGCTCCTTGGCCTTTCGGTTCCCGCCACATCCTCTCCGTTCTCCTCTTCCTCCATCATTCTCCTTACCTCCCGACAACACTTGGCACTTTGTTAAGGTCCAAGTGCCCGCCTACGACGTTTTGGGTCCCACACGTTTACGTAGGTTCTCCTCGATGACGTCACTGCGCTTTGGTTGCTGACGTCACTCAACTTCTTACGAGAGCCGGTGACTTATGGGAATGACGGAACATCTGGGAAAGTTCAGCACAAGGCCGAAGATTGAGAGGGATGCTATGCAGGTCAGGGGGAGGAAAGGGTAAAATCAGTCATGCGCTATCATTCAGAAAG
>NC_134812.1:36567097-36579597 GCF_046742065.1 Oratosquilla oratoria
TGTGTGTGTGTGTGTGTGTGTGTGTGTGTGTGTGTGTGTGTGTGTGTGTGTGTGTGTGTGTGTGTGTGTGTGTGTCTACGTGCGTGCACGGGCGTGTATAAATGAGTGGTAACGTGTAATTATACATATAAGCTTATCCGTATGTTCATGACCCCATTCAACCTTTATTTCGATACCACAATTCAGATCTTCGTATACTGAGGAGCATTAATTTCAAGAAAAAAAAAGAGAAATAAAGAAAGAGAAACATGTACTACTCTTTATTCGACGCTCCCACTTTACCTGACGACAAAAGCCGTAATCCCTCAAACCCTGAAAACACTCGATCCTTGTCATCAAAACCCAACTGTAACTTAACTGTGCTGAACAAAATCTTGTTCGTTACCGTCGTGTATCTTCAAAGTTTGAGCTGTTCCTTAACGACCACTCTCCTAAGTTAGGCCTTGGAGGCTGCGGTTGTGAAGGATGGGGAGATATCAAGAGGAGTACTAGGTGTGTGAGGGGCCGGGAGGTGATGACACAAAGTTAAGAACTTTGAAGATTAGGAGGAGGGAGTTAACTCTTTTCGATAAACGGACGCACTTTATCGATGTCATTCTGCCCGACTCTAGGCGATTTTATCCAGCCTTAAAAATTGGAGAAGATTAAAATTATAACCCTTATCGCATAGTGGCACACCTCATATATATACTAATGCCTAATGACATATTATATCAGTTGGCTATGAAGCGTGCCTTTTGATTAAGGGGGTTCTCTCAATTTATTTTATGTTATTTTTTTATTGATTTTGTTTGTTTATTATTTGCTTGGTTTTCATTCATTATTAGATATCTGTCAATTCATTATTATTTACTATTTACCTGTTTGTTCACTATTGAACTATACCTATGCATTTATTTATTTCATTTATTATTTTCTATATTATTATAATTTTATTTGTTCATTTATTTATTTTTATTTATTTATAATTTATTGATCATTATATCTTTTCCGCATCCGATCTAGTTATGGACCAAAAGGTCTCCTGTCGGCATGCTCCGCCTTTGTAATCCTTTGTAATCCTTAATGAAAACAGACCCGTTCTAACCAGGCTCTGTTCTTCAGCAAAATATGATATCCCTAACGTTCGTCAGTATAGAATATATAAAGTATACATCTCTGTTGAAGGGGTGCAATTATGTATTGCTAGGCACGGCCCAGGTGGATAAGTCCCAAACTCTATGCATAAAGAACCAGGTGGATGGGAACAAAAAGTGGACAGTGTACCATGAATGTGGTGAGTGGGTGGCCTGGGAGGAGGAGGGTAAGGAGGAGGAAAAGGAGGGGGAGGTGGGTATGGGGAGGAGGGGAGGTGGGTATGGGGTGGAGAGGGGAAGAGGGCAATAAGACGCTGGGTAGAAGGGGGGAGGAGACGAGTAGGAGGGAGGAGAGAGAAAATGAAAGAATGAGAGGCAGAGAATGGGGAAATTAAGAGGGAAGACAAGATTGGGAGATGAAAATAGGGAAGGGAGAAGTGGATAAAATGGAAAGGGCAGAAGAAGCTGGGAGGAAAGGGAGGAAATAGATTTTAATTTGGAAGTGGGTAGAAACAACTTCGCCAACCGTGTAGTTAATGAATGGAATAAACTTCCTGCCGAGGCAGTGCAATGTAGTTCAGTTCGAAGCTTTAAGAATCATTTAAATAAACACCTAAGTAAGATGCTGTAATTACTATGATTTATTTTATATTATTTGTTTATTTGTTTTGTTATCATTTGTCTGTTTATTATTATTTGTTTGATTCTCATTTATTATTAGCTATGTCAATTTATCATTATTTACTATTTACCTGTTCATTATCTAACTATACCTGTGCATTTATCTTATTTATTATTCACATTATTAGTTTTTATTTATTCATTTATTTGTTTATCATTATTATGATTTTTTCGCATCCGACCTAGATATGGACCAAAAGGTCTCCTGTCGGCATGCTCCGCCTTTGTAATCCTTTGTAAGAGGAACAAGAAGTAAGCAGTGGCGGGGACAGAGGGACATAAGATAGAGAGAAGAAGAGAGATAGGGAGATAGGCAAGAAGGGAGGATGGGAGGAAGCGAAGTAGGGATGAGTGCCTGCCCAACTCAGTGTGGATCAAGCCCTCGAGAGCATTTGGTACAACAAGCACACACGATTTGGGGGATAAGGTGACAGCGGGGTCCCAACAGTCGAGGACAATGGCAGTCCTCTCGAGAGGTCTTGGAGGCCGCGGTCGCAGATTCCCATTCAGAGGGCGAGATGTTATCTATTTATTCATTAAACCTGTCTCTTCTGGTATCGCCATCGCTGCGGCTAGTGACACTTGTATGTAGTAGGATACGGGAGGGCAGGAGGGTGAAGGAATGTGTGTGTGTGTGGGTGTGGGTGGCTGGGGTGTTCGGAGGGGGGGTGAGATAAGGGGAAACAGGTGGGAGAAAAGGGGAAGAGGAAGAGGTAAAGGGAAGGAAGGAGAAAAGATAGAAGAGATAATATAGAATGGAAGAGAAGATGGAGAAGGAAAGAGGACAAGGACCAGATTACCAGATGGGATGGGATGAGAGGAGAGAGAACAGGGGAGGAGGAGATGGGAAGTGAGAAGACAGTGAATGAGAGATGAGGGAAGGAGAAGAGAAAAGGAAAAAAAAAAGAGTCAAATTTGAGGAAAATTAAATGGAGAGAAAGGGAGCTCAGGGAGCGGAAAGGTAAGATAAGGGAAGGGAAGGGAAAGCAAGGGAAGGAAGGAGAGGTGAAGGGAAAACAAAAAATACAAGGGAAAAAATTGGTAGATATAGGAAGCAAAAAGGAAACTTTAAAATAAGGATGAAAAAATACATAAAAAAAACGTGGTTCTAGCAGGTACGAAATTAGAATTTGAGGGACGAAGGAGACTGGCATTCCCTAACCTAAACTGGGCTAATTATACAACGAACATTTATAAACAATTTATATGATGTCTACGTCGACCCCAGCCCCAAACCAATCTTCCTTCACCCCAACTGGTCTTATTCGCTTTGTGTCACGAGGAGGCCTGATGTAGATAATGAACTCGGACTCCTGACGTTTGGTGGTCAGGCCTACAGGTTGAATTGTCATTTATTTTGTAATGGTTTGACGTTTACACATGTAAGTTTGGAGGCTTAAAGAGGAAAATCGTAATTTGAAACAAATGATAATACGAAAATCGACTAAAACATGTGAATCTGTTTTCCCTAAAAAGGCATAGACTCAGAGGTGATTTGATACAGGCTCTTAAGATTCTAAAGGGGATTGACATCAAAAGTGACAAAATTTTCACACTGAATGAGAATCTGACAAGAAATAATGGTCTCAAACTGTCAGGAAATAGATTTAATTTGGAAGTGGGTAGAAACAACTTCGCCAACCGTGTAGTTAATGAATGGAATAAACTTCCTGCCGAGGCAGTGCAATGTAGGTGAGTTCGAAGCTTTAAGATTCGTTTAGATAAACACCTCATTTATTTGTTTGTTATTATTTGTCTGTCTATTATTTGCTTGATTTCCATTTATTATCATTTATCTGTTAATCTATTATAATTTACTATTTACCTGTTTGTTTATTATTTAACTATACGTATGCATTTATTTTATTTAATATTATTTATATTATTATGATTTCTATTTATTTATTTTATCATTATTATATTTTTTCGCATCCGACCTAGTTATGGACCAATAGGTCTCCTGTCAGCATGCTTCGCCTTTGTAATAATTTACCCATTCACTCACCCAAACATGCACTCACTCCCCACACACACACACATGCACATACCAGCGCACGTGTGATATGTGTTGTCCTGACGTCACAATGAATAAGAAATATATCAAGTTAAATAATACACAAAATAGATAGACACACGAACCGACAAATAAAACACAGTACAAATAAAACAACAGCTAGTAGAACTCCCCTATCCGCTGTCTGTCCGGGTCCTTGAACAGTAGCAATTGTCCGGGGAGAGAACTCTCACTTCTGAGACGAGGATCGAACTAGACCCCACTTCAAGGACCGGTTACCCACATTTTCCTTTTTTTCTTTTTTTCTCTTTTATTCGATTTTTCCTCTTGCGAAGGAATTATTGCGAACCGTTCTTGTGAAGGGGGCATTTATCTATAAAAATGGCGTTTCTCAATGGGTTTCATATACCCAGGTGGTCTACGAGAAACAGGTCGAGGGATTCTGTAGAACATGAAAGACTTTCTCAAATGTCTCATGCTAATACTCGTACATCTTGCACAAACCCTCCATCAATTCCTACCCAAAGATTGTACCTTATTTCTGTCTGTCTGTCTATTTATCGATCTCTTTTAACACCTGCAGATCATAAGGGTTGTATTTTTAAAGCTTTCCCCAGTCTTAGTGAACGGTTTCTACAACCAGAAAGTTGAAGTTTACTTGTTTTTTTTTCGGTCAAGTTTGTTTGACTTACTAGCTTAACAATGAAACCAACCGGCAAGTTTCATAAGTACAGCCAATAAGATGGGGGTAAAATATTTACTTTCTAAAGGTGGAAAGCTTTCGCCAAGGTTAGGGATCGGTTTCAAGAATGCGATCCTGAGTCACCAGGAAAAGAAGGACCACGAACTGAGGAAGTCGAGGCGCTCTCGATCAACCACTTCGACCTGATGACGTCCTTAGCAGAATTTTTTCTTTCATC
The DNA here is from genome assembly GCF_046742065.1 of Oratosquilla oratoria. Taxonomy (NCBI): domain Eukaryota; kingdom Metazoa; phylum Arthropoda; class Malacostraca; order Stomatopoda; family Squillidae; genus Oratosquilla; species Oratosquilla oratoria. The sequence goes on from NC_134812.1 coordinate 36,571,789, forward strand.
TCTAAACGATATCATTCAGATAAAGCTAGAGAAGAGGCATGCGCTATATATATCTCATTTCATATCGGGTTATACTTTTTCTCTTAAGGTGGATGACGCAAGGATTACAAAGGATTATAAAAGAGGAGCATGCTGACAGGAGACCTTTTGGCCCATAACTAGGTCAGCTATTCTATTCATTTCTGTGGTATCTCCTTTGTATTTGGTATGAATGGTGTTAGGCCCTGTTCACACTAGCGATATGGACCGCGTGGAAACCACGGTGGAAAAGGAAAATCTGCGCGGTTGTGTGTGAATGCATCCATTGACTTAGATTATAATTAAACCGCCGCGGTTGATACTACGGTGGCTGAAACCGCTAATGTGAACAGGGCTTTGTGGTCTAGCTCTCAAGACACTTTTCGTACCTGGGGGCATTCTTCATTTCACCTCGGCGTCCGCCAGGCTATTCTATTCACTTAATGGCAACTCCTCGATGGCATTACTGACACCACCAGATCCAATGACACCGGTGGCGCGGGTATAAAACTTTCCTCGTAAATGCGTAGGCCTGGGGTCGATCCCAACCAATTTTCAGTGACCGTCCCTGCCATGGTCGTCCGAACACAGAACAAAAATTACTAATTTGGCCGCACAATTAAGAAACCTTCAACCCACCCACTCACCCACCTCCATTACCTCCTAAACGAGACGACATGGAAGTTTTTGTGTCATTTTGACAATTGGAAATAAACTCATCTGCTGGGATTCGAACCTCCGCCAGAGCGGAATGCTTCATATAAAGCGAGGACAATGTAGTACAGGCGGTACAGTCCTCGCTTTATATGAAGCATTCCGCTCTGGCGGGGGTTCGAATCCCAGCAGATGAGTTTATTTCCGACATGGAAGTTGTAGAGGTCTTGTGGTTAGGGAGTATTGATAAATCTTCCTCCTCATGGGCGTCCCTTGATGAAAGGAAAAGTTTCACTCTTGTAGATTTCCCAGAAGCTTTCCCCGTCCAGCCTTCAAACGCCTTACACGATTTACATGCTCATTCTTTCTGTAGCCAGACGGCTTTATTCAGCGAAGAGACAAGCCCTTTGAGGAGTCTGAAGAGTAATGGCAGTGAGGTGATGTTTCCTTTACTCTTGGGAAGGTCATCGACTGAAGAGAAGAGAAATGCAATAGCGCGCCCTTAGAGTTCCCTCATCGATTTCATTTCAAGAAAGAACCGAGTCGCCTTCGCACTTACACTTCTCTGAGATTGTCATGAAATATCAGGGTGAAGATAATTCCTACAAAACGTGGGGAGGAAATCGATTAATTACAACCATGCCGGAAATAACCAAATGAATAGACAAACAAACAAACAAATACAAACAGATAAACGAAAAAAAAGTAACTGGAATAAATAAGTAAATATATGCATAGATACAAAAATAGGTAAACATATAAATACATAAATAAATATATTAATAGATAGAAAAAAAAGTAGAAAAAAAAACATATTGCATGACAGATACACTCTTCAAAAGAACAGTCTGAGGCTGCCGTCACAGTATGTGTGTGGCCCTTGAAGGACTTCATTCAGGTCAGTGTCAAGCTTGGTTCATTCAGCTGAGGATGTGTGCCAGTGTCGACGGGATTAAGACAAAATCCAGTTACTCTAACTACAACCTTTCTTTCCCCAGCTGTCTCTCCGTGTGATGGTGCCGTAACACTTATGAAAGAACATAAAAAAAGAGGGAAAAATATATATAGTTCAATAGATATATAAGCAAATAAATAGATGGGTAGGCAAATAAGTACTGATAAATGAATAGATAAATATATAGTAAATGAATAAATTAATAGACAAATAAGCAAATGAATAAATGAACATATATAATAGATATGTAGTAAATAGATAAATTAATCAATTAATAGATAATAAAGCAAATAAATAAATGAATAGATAAATAGATGAATTATTAGATAAACAAGTAGATAAATACGAATGAAAAATTAAATAAAAATGAAACATCCTATTGTACCTATACCCAAGTACAGTACTTTGACTAGTCCCTGCCACCCTCCTCCCTCCCTCAGTGGGACGGGTCGACGTGAAACCGCAGCAACTCGACACGCACAGGTCATCATCCTGGGGAGGGGGGGAGGGGGGGAGGGGGTGGTGTGTGTGTGTGTGTGTGTGTGTGTGTGTGTGTGTGTGTGTGTGTGTGTGTGTGTGTGTGTGTGTGTGTGTGTGTGTGTGTGTGTGTGTGTGTGTGTGTGTGTGTGTGTGTGTGCGTTTGGGGGGGTGGGGGGATGAGGGGAGACTTTGATTTGGAAAGAAGCCGCCAGACAATCGAGTCTGTTTTGCGCAAATATGCGTTTATTTGCAAGTCATTGTGTGGTGATAATACAGTGTTTTTTTATTTAGGGATTTGTCTTGTTAGGCAGAGGCTGCTGGATTAGAGGCCTAGGGATTTTAGCTTGTTAGAATGGATAGGAGAGATTAGACAACTTAATTCAGTGATGGAAAGTCGATGCAGAGCACCTGGACGAAATGGGTGGTCCACAGACTCCCATCACGAGGATCACCTTCTTGTCTTCGTCGTCCTCCCAGTCCATTACCCCGATACACCTCTACATTATTTCCTTTTTTTTTTTTTCTTTTTTTTTTAATGAAAACTCTTACTGCTTTTGCTTCGTTTTCTTTTCACATCTTCAACATCTTCGGGAATTTAGTTTGTGTAATGCTGAACGACAAATTAGGGTCTCGGTCGATTAATACCTTGTTATATCTCAATTCTGTCCCTATAAAGTAGAATAAGATCCGCAAAGGCGTTGTCATAGGGAAGGAGCAGAAAATACTCCGTCCAATCAACCCTGACGCTCCCACGAAGTACGTCGGTCTTTGATCAAACTGAAGTGTCCATACATTTTTTTCCTCGGCATTTACACACACACACACACACACACACACACACACACACACACACACACACACACACACACACACACACACACACACACACACACACACACACACACACACACACATACAGACAAACACAGACACACACACACACACAAACAAACACAGACACACACATATATGCACACACACACATGCAGACAAACACAGACACACACACACATACGCACACACACACACACACATGCAGACAAACACAGACACATACACATACGGATACACACACACACACACACACACATGCAGACAAACACAGACACACACACATACGGATACACACACACACAGACACACACACATACGCACACACACACACATGCAGACAAACACAGACACACACACATACGCACACACACATATAGACAGACACACACACATACACACACACACACACATATAGACAAACACAGACACACACACATACGCACACACACAGACACACCGCCACCGCATTCGCCTCAGCCACTACCGGGTCAGCCTCACCACATTTTCCCAGATTCCCTCCGTTCTCTGATCCGGCGTCCTTGAAAACTTCTTTGGCGTTCTCTTATCAGGCATCAGCGTTGCATCCGTTCTTGTGAAGGGTGTCCTTGTCAAGGAAATTACCTTATTCATTTTCACTTGGCCATTAGATCCACTGCACCCCCGCTTCTTCTCTAATGAAAAGATAAGTAAGGGAAATTATGACTTGTTAAAATACACCAGTCAGGACTCAAGCCCACAAGCTTCAGAACGTAAACCGAGCACGCTCACGACTAGATCATTAACACGTCACAAACTTCCTACACGAAACTTTTTCTACACTCATTCAATGACCCTTTCCATAAGCCCTTTTCCCTCTGTTACAGTAATTGGCGCCAACTTGTACATCATGACCACCATCAAGAGGTCTCCATCTTTTGAAGGATGTGTCATATTTGTACAAGAGTTTTGGATAAATTTAGATTTAACCCTTTAAACTCCGATGACAAGATGTCTTGTCATTTGGTTAAAAAAAAATCATAAAACACCAAAATGTTTGATCAAACACCAGAAAAATATGACGTAAATCCTCGCGCGGTCAAGCCGCATCAGATGATACGAGTATTCGGATGTTATATGGACCTTGGCCTACCATATACAGTTTTTCGTATCTACACCACAAGCGGCTGACATGAGTTGAATGGGATAAGAAGGAAATAGGCAAGCACTGGTTTACCAATAGAGTGGTTAACGAATGGAATAGACTTAGTAACCATGTAGTGAGTGCTGAAACTATTGGTTCTTAAAGAAGGTTAGACAAGTTTATGGGTGGGGATGATAGATGGTAATGGAAATGGAACTGCCTAGTGTAGGTATTATGGTCCCTTGCGGTCTCCCTCATTCTGATATTCTTATACTGTACGATAGTGGCAACCTCTTGTGTCTTATGTCTTTATTCTAGCTAGTGCTAGACGATTGCTTTCTTCTTGTCCCCTTCACTCACCACGGGGACAAATCCTCGTCACCCGAAGCTCCTCCTCGTCAACTGTGGAGGAGCAATACCTTTACAAGAGTCCTTCCGTCGTGTATAGTGCGAACTTGCTTTCGACCACAGATTTGTGTTCTAGGTCACGTGTCCCTGTATCACGTAGACACCTCCACTCCTTTGTTTGATCCTCCTCCACGGCCGCAAACTCTTTTTCCTCTTTTCTTTCCCATCCTTCTGTATCTTTTTTCCTCATCTTTCACTGCTTTTTCCTGTCCACCCTTTCTTCTCTACTCCGCCATTTCTCATGTCCACATCCTCCATCACATGCATTTTCTCTTCTCCCTCTCCCTCCTCATCTCTTCCTCTTCCCCTTCCTCCTCCTTCTCTCCCTCCTCTTCTCCCTCCTCCTCCTCTTACTCCATCACCCCAACGTCTACCACTGCCTCCTTCTCTTCCTTCTCTGCTCGAAGACCATTTCATCTCAACTGAAAACTCCCGCTTCATCTAATCTCATATCATGGCGTGTCATCTCGTATCACGCAGTGTTATCTCATATCACACAGAGTTACCTCATATCACTTCATCTCGAGACACGTTCTCTCCTCCTCTCGATCGTTCCTTTACAATTTTTTTTAAGAAAAACGAATTTTGGACTTCGGAGCGTCTTCTCAGTTCGTCTTTGATACAGTGTCGCTTTCTTCCAACAATTTTTTTTCACCTTCTCTTACTGCTTATTCCTCCTTCTTCCTCTTCTCTCTCCTCCTCTTCCTCCTCCTCCTTTCTTGCCTCTTCCTCTACATTCTCCTCCTCCTCTTCTGCGTCCTCCCCGCCTCCTCCACATCTCCCTCCTCCTCCTCTTTTGCCTCTTCCTCTTCCTCTACATCCTCCTCCTCCTCTTCTGCCTCCTCCCACTCCTCCTCCAGATCTTCCTCCTCCTCCTTCCTTTCTCCTTCTCCCCCTTTATCCTACAAGAGACTTTCTGTCCAGACATATTCCAAGTATTTTTTTCCTTTGCGTTGCAATTCCAGCTGTATTTTTTCCTTCCGCAAATAGATAAGCACAATTCTAAAGAAAAATCTAGACGTGCACTAACTCACACACACTCAGACGCACACGCGCACACGAACACCCTCACACATACGCACACGCACATACACGCACGCACGCACACATACATACATATACCAAGGCTTTTTTTCCCCCTTACCAGGGGGGTAGCCAAAAAGGACAAGGCACAAAAACATTCCCACCCATTTCATCCCCGAAAACACTTCACACCCCTCCACCCTCCCTCCCATCTTAGCACCTCCTAGATGACGGGTCATCCCTGCACCCTGTCCACTGCCCTGGGTCAGAAGCAGTGTCGCAGGACACAGCACATCCACAGCAAGGCCGCTTCATTAAATCGGCGACCCCCCCTCTCCGTCACTCCATATAAAGGAGAGGACGGGGAGAAATCCCTTCCGGCTGCGTCAAAAATTTTTGCTCACACACACACTACCTCACCCCCATTCCCCCGTCCAATCCACCTCATGCATCACAGACGCAAAAAAACAAAACAAAAAAACACAAACACACACACGTCTGGAGGATGATGTGAAAACTACAGTTTTCTATACAGATACATCAACTCAAAGAATGGTGTAGAAAATTACATGACTCAAAAGGGAAACAAAAGACAGGATACTACAAGTATAGCTCCCTTTCTGTACAGTGCATGATACTAGATAAACACATACACATACGTGTACACACACACACACACACACACACACACACACACACACACACACACACACACACACACACATACACACATACACACACACACATACAGACTCACACAGACACACACACGTACGCACACACACACATACACACACACACGTACGCACACACACACACATACACACACACACACACAAACACACACACACACACATACACACACAGACACACACACACACACACACACACACACACACACACAACACACTTACACGCACGGGCGAACTAAGTTATTCGTCAGTAAATACACAGAGGCGCGCACACGCCCCGTAACAGACACCAGCCTATGGCAGGTAACCCAATAAGACCTCGGACGGCTGGTATTGACGGCCCAGGAGGGATCCGCACCAGGATGCCTATGGGAAGTGCCTTCCCTCCTTCCGAAAACCTCCCCCATCCTCCACCAACCGCACATCCTACTCCCTTTCGTGTCTCACTTGTCAAGGAACCACAGACATCGAAGTGGTCTTGCGCTCGATCTCACATCAGGGAATCCAGTTCGCCCTCTTGTGAAACTGGTGGCGAAGTGTTTAGCTAATTCAACAGAATCCCAATGGCTTTTCTTCTTTGAACGGCCACATAGATGACCTAACAATGAGAATATAAGCTCCAAGTAAAACATTATTTTATTGAGTACAAATATTGATAAATGATTGCAATGAAGAACGATTAATCACTAGCTAGTAAATATTTTGTAAATCTCCAAGTAATTTACAAACTACAATTAATTACCAATAACAGATACATTTTGGACACTATTACGGTATTTATGCTGGCGATAGTACATTGGCGCTACGTTCTCCCCTAAGATTTATCATCAAGTTGGGAAGCTGTCCACAAACATATTTCCTTGCTAGATCCTTTTCCTTTTTTTTTTTTTTTTTTGGGGGGGGGGGGTCAACGGGAGGATTCTGCTGATGGACGCCTGCAAGTGCCAGTCCTCCAACAAGATCGACACTGAGGGTCATCTCCCCACTCCTCCTCTTCTTCCTCTTCCTCCTACTTCTCATCCTCGTAATCATAATCATGCTCACTCTTATCTACCTATTTCTTTTGATAATTTTTCATCTAATTCTTGTCATTCTACTTGGCATTCCTCGTTTCCATCAATATCCTCCCTTCCTCCCGAAGCTGCATTAGGTCTCCAAGCCAACCCAAAGATTTTTTCATTAACGCTCGGCTTCCACTATATTTTCATTATTTCTTCCACACAAGAACAAAGACAGATCCCACTCCTCTACCTACTAGCCAATAATACCGAAACCAACTCATGCCACAACAATACAAATATCAACACATCGTTTCTTCTCTGCGAGATATATTTGAGGGCCGGAGGACCGTTGTCAGGGGACATGAGGTCGCGGGCCTTGGTTATGTGAAGCCCTTGGAACAATGGCGTCAGAAATGCAAACGAAGAAATCGACACTGGTAGAACGGTTTGCGACGCTGACTTTAGAAAGAAAGACAATAACCGAGAGAGAAACGAAGGAGGAAGATGGGATCAAGCTGAAGCCCACACAAGTGATGTCTTGGTAACAATGAAACCCCTTTCATATTATTTTGTGGCATCCCTCTCGCTACTATAAAAGTCCTCACGAGTGACATTTATCTCGCA
>NC_134812.1:36584597-36637097 GCF_046742065.1 Oratosquilla oratoria
ATGGATGTGTTGCGAGATGTAAACGCAAGGGTAATGGGCCGAGATTGGAGATGGTTAAAGAAAAAGGAGAAAAGTGGGTGATAAGGCAGCTGTTGTTTGCCGACGACACTGCGCTTGTAGCAGGATCAAAGGAGGGATTAAGGAAGTTAATGACGGAGTTTGGGAAGGTGTGCGAAAGAAGGAAGTTGAAGAGAAATGTGGGTAAAAGAAAGGTGATGAGATGCACAAGGGGAGAGGATGGCTGCAAATTGGAAGCGGGTATTAAGGGAGAGACACCGGAGGAAGTGAATTGCTTTAGATACTTGGGTGCAAATGTGGTGGGAAAGGGAGGAATGGAAGTGAAGGTAGAATGTAGATTGAGAGAAGCAAGTAAATGCTTTGGGGAATTAAAAAGTGTAATGAGATTTGGACATTTGGTAATGGATACTAAGAGGAGATTGTACGGAGGAGTGATTGTGCCGACAGCACTGTATGGGGCAGAAACATGGAACATAAGAGAGGAAGAGAAGAATTTAAATGTGTCTGAGATGAAATGTCTGAGAAATATGGTAGGGGTTACTAGCATAGAGTAAGAAACGAGGTGAGGAGGAGAGCGAGAGTGGAAAGGAAGTTGGGAGATAGGGTTGATGAAAGAGTATTGGGATGGTTGGGACACATGGAAAGAATGAGTGAACAAATATTATTAAAAGATATGCGGAAGGTAGAGGTGTGGGGAGTGAGCATGAGGGGGCGACCAAGGATGAGATGGAGTAAAAGGGGCATTGGGAAAGAGGGGAATGTCTGTTGTGTGTGTGTGTGTGTGTGTGTGTGTGTGTGTGTGTGTGTGTGTGTGTGTGTGTGTGTGTGTGTGTGTGTGTGTGTGACCACACACACACACACACAAACACACATATATATATATATATATATATATATATATATACATATATATATATATATAATATATATTATATATAGTTTCCTAGAGAAGGCTATAGCTATTAGCCTAAATACTGAAGTTATACTTTCTTCTAAGTTTCTCTTTATTCCGACTATGGGTTCTTCGTGATTAATGTGTGTGTAATGTATATATATATATATATATAGACATGCACACACACATGAAAACACACACACACACACACACACACACACACACACACACACACACACACACGTATACATAGTAATGATTAGTGTCACGGGTCGTCACACCTCGGCACGGAATTCGCGATCTACTCTCAGCGCCAAATATACACTAATACTCCAATCGTTACTGTCCAGAATGAACAAGGGAACGTATGTGCTGTGTGAGTAATGTCAAAGCAGTGGCCATACATAAGACACTAAAAGCTCTGAACTCTCACCTGAGAGAGAACTGTGATCGATCACGAGTCCAGCAGATGGTCAAGGGCAATGGTGAATCGCTTGTTTGCGTCCTGCAAAGTGACAGGTTAACAGTCGTCAGAGGCCGTGACCGAGTGATCTTTAGCTTTGGGGCAAAGGTCTGCCGTGATTGCTTCCATGTCTTCCTCGAGAAGAGCTCTCATACACGAGTGCCGGAAGTATGACGTAGAAGGGAAGGGAGAAAGTGAATGGCTGGAATGACTCCAGCACATGGAAGGGGCGTGTTCAGCGTCTGCTCATTATCATGCAAGACTTTCGTCATTTATCTCTTCCGGTTCTCTAACAGTTTGGTTCCTCTAGGTTTATGTGTTGCTTATTCTCCATCAAGGACACTTCAAACCAACATTTTCTTTATCCTCCATAGTGCATCTGTGTCGTAATCGGAAGCGTTCAGGTCTCACGTCCTCTCAGTTGCAGATTCGTGTCTCAAGCTTTTCCTCGATTCCCATTGGTGATTGTTAGCTGCCCCAACAGTCGAGGAACAGAGGGCAAAGGTGACGGTTTCGATAACATCTGCGCGTCATCTAGGGTATGCTCCTCTCTTTCTCCGTGTACCTATCTACCTTTGCAAAGTAGACCACTTGGAAAAAGAAGCTAACGAAGCAGAGCGCTTTCGTATATATACGAAAGCGCTCTGCTTCGTTAATGTCTTTTTCCAAGTGGTCTACTTTGCATAAGTGAACACACGTACCCGTGTTCTTATTAGCTATCTACCTTTGCAAAGTAGACCACTTGGAAAAAGAAGCTAACGAAGCAGAGCGCTTTCGTATATATACGAAAGCGCTCTGCTTCGTTAATGTCTTTTTCCAAGTGGTCTACTTTGCATAAGTGAACACACGTACCCGTGTTCTTATTAGCTATCTACCTTTGCAAAGTAGACCACTTGGAAATTGAAACTAACGAAGCAGAGCGCTTTTGTATAGATACGAAAGCGCTCTGCTTCGTTAGTGTCTTTTTCCATGTGGTCTACTTTGCATAAGTAAACACACGTACCCGTGTTCTTATTAGTTATCTACCTTTGTCTATCGGACTGTCTCTTTTTCCCTCTCTCTCTCCAGCCTTGAAACACAATCCCTTTACCCCAATTCAGTCTGAAATATTAATTGAAATCATTTTTATTAGTGAGTCATCTTTCTAAAGGGGGAATCCAAATACATCGCTTGTATAATACAACCGTGATGCCATCACTCATTCATACCCCTGAAGCCTAGACCCAGGTGTGGTGTCTTTCAGAATAAACCTTCCTTTACATTATGGTGTCCCTCGTTTGCATAGCTTGGGCGAGTTAGAGGATCATTCTCAGGGTAACAAGTTTTTCTTAAGCAAAAGTAGTTCTTTGGAGGCTTTTCAGCATGGTGACACACTTTATGGGTTTTGTCCTGGCTAAGAAAAAGTTATTTCATACAGCTCATCATCCTTCACATGAACAATATGGCTTAGTCAAAACCTAAAAAATATATAACGATGTTAAAAACCTACACAAATTTTTTTACTGGCTATTTCATTCATCTTCGGGGTGGACACAATAAATATATATATATATATATATATATATATATATATATATATATACACATGAATATATATATATACTGTATATAAATATATATACATATATATATATATATATGATATATATATGTATATGTATATATATACATATATTTTTTCTTCTTCTTCTTCTTCTTCTTTTTCTTCTTCTTCTTTTAGCTACTACCCCACTCCCTTTAGCTTGGGGTCCGCTTCTTAACTTGATCAAATCGGCTGGCGTCAGCCAAGCACACAACTAAGCCTCTGAATGGGCAAGCCGTAATCCTGAATCCATGGCTTTTATCAGCTCTAGGTTTTCCTCTCAATCTATCCCATTCATAAACTTTCTACGAGGGCGACAACCTCAATTCCAAGTTTTAAAACCTGGATAAACAAGGTAAGCGATCTTTAAGAATATAAAATCTCTGTTATATTTATCTATATTTTCTTTGATTTAATATATATACATATATATATATATACACACACACACACACACACACACACACACACACACACACACACACACACACACACACACACACACACACACACACACACACACACACACACACACACACACACATATATATATATACATATATATATATATATATATATATATATATATATATATATATACTGTATATATATATATACATAATATATATATATATGTATATGTATATATGTGTATATATTTATATATATATATATATATATATATATATATATATATATATATATATCTGAGGAAGGCATACAGCCGAAACGTAAGGAAATAAATTACCCCCGCCGTTATTCTGAGTTTTCCTACTCCAAATTTACTCAAATATATATATATATATATATATATATATATATATATATATATATATATATATATATATATATATATATATATATATATATACATATATATATACATATATTTAGCATATATATATACATATATACTGTATATATATATATTTTTTTTTTGATTACCCTATATACTATATATTATCTTATCTTGTATATACAGACGCACTCTTATATAAGACGCATACATACATATATATACATATATATATACATATATATATATATAATATATATATATATATATATATATATATATATATATATATATATATATTTAGCATTGGTTTTGCAAGGAAAATGTGTTATTCTGTGCAAGAAATTGTGACAATATAACGCAATTCTTTATACATACATACATACATATACCAAAGGCATTTTTCCCCCTTACACGGGAGGTAGCCAAAACACAAAGGCATCGATACCGCTCCTACCCATTCGATCCTCTACATACTCCACTCCCCTCTACCCTCTACCCTCTTCCCTCCCGTCTTATACACCGGTAAATACGGTATATTTGCTCCGATTCTTTGATGGCACGATATCCTCAAGTAAGAATCTTAGAACTCCAACCTGCTGGTAACTTCAATAGCTGCCCATTCTCCCTACAACTATAGGTCCCCATGCATCATTTCACTAATTCCTTCGGTATAAGTGAATCGCTCTTTCCATTTTCATAACCATATGTGTATAGTATGTGCACGCTGATATGGTGTATTCCCAAAGGAAATACAGTATAGACCCATGCATCTGGATACCTCCACTCAATTGTATCCCTAAGCGAATACAATACCCATGCAGCTGTATCCACGTATCGATCTGCTGTTCGTTCCTCTCTCAGCTACAACTCTTTTCACTCGCAGCTTACCTCGCCCGCTCCTCAGCCTGCAGTGCTCCCGAGGGACACTGCAGCTGGCCTCAACATACCTGCCCTCTCAGCCACAAGATTCAATAACACAAACTTCCTTCATGTGTAACTTTCCTCCAGCTGTAACCTTCCTCCAAGTAAATTCCTCTTCAGTCAACAGTTTTACTTCAATTCTAAGTGTCTTTTAACTGGTCCCTTTTGTAGTTGCAGTCGTCCTCCATCTAGTAGTCAATCTTCCTAGTGCTGCAACGTCACATCAGCTACATCCTTCTTTAAGCTGCAGACTCCTTCCAGCTGCTGCCTTTCTTCAAGGACGATCTTCCCAGAGCCATGGAAACAGTATCTGCTGTTTATTCTTCCAGCAACTCCTCCCTTCAACCAACAGGAATCCTCCTCATTTCCAGTTCATCCCCCTTAACGGGCATCTTAAACAAAACATTCCCCTCAAACCATTACATAGCAGCTTCAATTCCTCTAGATTATTCTGTCATCAGGTGATATCATTTGGCGAGAGGATCTTGTGACTCTACATGGATATTGTCTTAAAACCTTCTTTAGTGACTCACCCTTATCCCTCCTTGGAGTCTCGTTCCCCCTCTCCTTGCCTTCCCTCCGTTTTATTCTAAATTTCTTTCTCCCACAATTTCCAAGAAAGACAATGTCTCCCCCAAACTCTCGGCAATAAATTTTTCTCTTCCATTATCCATTCTTGCTGGCTGGGCACGGGCTACTATTCCCCTCCCCCCTCCCCCCTCCCCCCTCCAAACTCTCTACTTCTTCCTCACCCTTCACCATTTTCGAAATCTTGCCCTCTCCCTCCTCCTCTTTCTCTCATCTCCTATTTCCTGTCCTTCCCTATTTCACTATTCCTCCCTTTTCTCCCCCTTCTACTTTTCAAATTTACCTTCTTTCTCTCCTCCCCTTCCTTTCTTTCGTATTCTTCATGTCTCTCATTCATCATATACCGTCATTGGAAATAACAACTCGTACTCAATTACTGCAACTTCTTTTTGATCACACGTAAGTGATCGCATAATCAAGAAGATGACAAAAATAAGCATAGAAAAATGCTCTTTTTTCCCAAATTTATTGTAGTATCTTGTTACTTGTTATTTCCAGTATACGTAAAGCAAAAAACAAAGGAAATATATGTAATGTATTTCTGTTTTGTTTTAATGGATAGTAGTGCTAATATTACACATACCATCGTGACTTTTTTTTTTAATTGAATATCAATTTCGAGGAAAAATGAACGAGCTCTTCCTGCAGTCCACTGCTTTATCTGACCAAAATGCTTTCAGGGTCAAACGGCTTCAAATTTATTTACTCTCTCAAACATCGACAATAGATTCTAACCCTTGCGACATGCACAGGAAAAAAAAAAAATCTAGAAATACACTTTCATTCTTCAAACATTTCAACAATTCAGTAATAGTGCGTAAATCAAAATTCATCCATTGGCCACAATCCCTTGATGAATATATCATGCGATGTTTAATTTCCCAGCATTCTGAGGAACCACCGGTCACAACAACGGAGACCTGGAGATTACGGCAATCAGAAAAATGGATTTTGGTTTTTGTCACCAATATCCATCTCAACCTCATCGCTATCATTACAGGTGCCAATGATACCGGTTCTATCGTCATCATCGTCGTCTCTACCGATGTCAATGAATTTGCCTTTGCGCTGTTGTCATCCGCCGTTCTCATCACTGCTAACATCACCTGACGAGTTTCTCGCGGCCTCCCATCTTCCCCAGTTACTGATGTCGCCTTAAATAATGATCCTTGCATTCGCCTGGCGATTTAATTTCTCCCCCTCCTCCTTCTCCTCCTCCTCCTCCTCCCCATCATTCTACGTGAGAAAATAAATTCCTAGTGCCCTTCGCCCTCATGCATATATATACTTTTTCTTCTTCATTCGACTTCACTTCGACCTCCCTTGACCTCTCGAAGGGCCCTTGACACTCAATTGCTCACCGTGGCCCCTCAAACCCTCTCGCTGTGACACCGAGGTGTACCCAAAAAAGGAGATGGTAATTATGTTCGTAAATATGCAAACTTACACTCACTCACTCACTCACTCACTCACTCACTCACTCACTCGCTCACTCACTCGCTCCCTCTCTCTCTCCCTCTCAGATCTCTCTTTCACATACACATTTACATGTACACATGCACGCACAGTGTGAGTGAGTGGTCTCAGACCTACCCAGAGATCGGCAAATAATGAGCTCTGAGCTCACTGCCGTAGGGTGGTGTCTGGCTGTCTCGATAGAGACTGCAGCAGATCCGAGGTGAATACACATGTACACACACACACACACACACACACATACACACACACATGGAACTGTATGATGCACAAATGCATGCACAATCAAATACAGCGTACGTGTATGATCATACTAAGCATGCATGCGAACCGAAGGAGCAAGTCATGGATGCATGACTTCTCAGAGAACAAAGCCTGACAAATGAAAACATAATACCCCAAATCCTAAGAGAACATGCACAGAATAAATGCGTTCCCAGTTGTTTACATATGCAAAGCCCTGTATACAAAAACCAACACAATGTACAATAGTTCTATGTTTAAAATCGCGTGCAGTGTACAGATGTACATGCGCCATTGCAAATACTCACACATTTAATCTACCTTAGTTTTGTTACGATGACTGTCACTTTTGAAAAAAGAAAATTAAGACTTGGTTCAGTTTATACTACATCGATTCATTGTGAATATACTCGTACTAACAATGCATTTACAGCCAAAGCTGCCAAGCAATACCATACAAAACTTTGCCTGGAGTTATAGGCATCTGTACCATACAGGACACTTCAACGTGCTGTGAAGGGACCTGTATATTTAGTTGACAAGCAGTGGTCAACAGTTACTCTTGCGCCTGTAAATATCACCGGTAATGTGCTCACGTGTGATATACTATATACAGTCATACACGCATGTACACACGCACGCACGCACAAAATAAACCTGTATAAACTAACTTTATGAAAGTGTATTTTCTTTATTTGAAACTAAAGGTTTGGTTTTGTATAAAGTTTTACATCCTGTATGAGCAAAATGATAATTTTCAACTTACGGCTAAGACGCTATTATACAGTCAGACAGCCGAGGCAACTAGAGGTCACCAGTCACCGTGAGGAGCAGACCTGGGTTTATCCCAGGAGGCGAAATCGTTTCCACTAGCCCAAAACCTACCAACCGCTTTGCCCGATTTAACATTCTTCAAACTGCCGAGGATGAAGATTTGGAAGGAGAAGGAGGAGGAGAGAGAGAAGTAGGAGAACGAGGACAAGGAATAGTGAGAGTGAGTGAGAGAGAAAGACTATACAGAGACATACAGTGAGAGGCAGACAGACAGACAGACAGACAGACAGACAGAGATAGACAAAGGGAGAGACAGACAGAGAGAGAGAAAGGCAGATAGAGACAGAGAGAGAGAAAGGCAGATAGAGGGAGAGACAGACAAAGACAGACAAACAGAGAGAGAGACAGAGACAGACAGACAGACAGACAGACAGACAGAGGAGAAAGGGAAGAAAAATGGGGAAAGGCTGAAAAGGAAGAAGAGGAGGAAAAGGAGGAAACGGAGGAAGAGAACGAAAAGGAAGAAACGGAGGAAGAGAACGAAGAGGAAGACGAAGAGGAGGAAAAGGAGGGAAAGGAGAAAAAAGAAGAAAAGGAGGAAAAAGAGGAAAAGGAGTAAAAGAGGGAAAGGAGAGAAAGGAAGAAAAGGAGGAAGATAAGGAGGGGGAGGAAGAGTAAAGAAGAGAACGATAGAGAAAGACGGGAGTAAAGGATGAGAGAAAAAATGACAAGAGAAAGGCAAGAGGAGTACCAGGAGAAAAACGAGGACGAGGAGGAGGACAAGGAAGAGGAGGAGGAGGAAGAGGAGGAGGAGGACAAGGTTATGGAAGAAGAGGAGGACAAGGAGGAGGAGGACAAGGAGGAGGAGGACAAGGAGGAGGAGGAAGAGGAGGACAAGGAGGAGGAGGACAAGGAGGAGGAGGACAAGGAGGAGGAGGACAAGGAGGAGGAGGAAGAGGAGGACAAGGAGTAGGAAGACGAAGAGGAGAAAGACGAAAGAGAGGAAGACAAGAATGCCTTGTGGACGGAACTCAACATAATGTAAGGGAGCCATATTAGCAAGACATATGTGAAAATATTGCACCCTTAACTAGAATACCAACGTTTGTGTAACAGCAAGTGCAACAACATGACAGCCGTCAACCCAGCGAGGCAACGCCCACTAATTGTGCCCGCCGCATGTGCCCTTCTCCTCAAATTTACCGCATTCGCTTGAAAGCCGATTTGGATGCCGCCGTCTATATACTCTGTTTCCGCGGGGCCGTGAAAAACGAGATTCGTCGTACGGCAAAAATTCCAGTCGGACAGTTGATGCAACAGAGTAGCTTTTCTCAAAGTATACGGTAGTTTTGTTTTACTCTTTCGTTATAAGTTTGCAAAATAACCAAAAATACTTATTTTTTACAGGTGATTATGTATGTGTGTGTGTGTGTGTGTGTGTGTGTGTGTGTGTGTGTGTGTGTGTGTGTGTGTGTGTGTGTGTGTGTGCGTGTGTGTGTGTGTGTGTGCGTGTGTGTGTGTGTGTGTGTGTGTGTGTGTGTGTGTGTGTGTGTGTGTGTGTGTGTGTGTGTGTGTGTGTGTGTGTGTGTGTATGTGTGTGTAATAATAATAATAATAATAAATAATAATAAAAGGTTTATTTCTATTACAGTGGTACACTGACAATATTACATTGGAAAAGTTGATTAAAGATATAAAACTTGGAATATATACATGGAGCAATTTTACAATGAGTTAATTATGTGCACAATAGATGGGATAGCACTGTTTTTGTAGCGGTCTGTCCTTGGCGCTTTGATTGGTATGAGTCTATTTATGTGTCTAGTGGCGTGGCGAGTTGGTGGAGCATCAGGAGGGAGGAGGTGACGGTGTCTAGGGTGGGAAAGCAGGCTTTCCCCAAATTTCCTTAGTGCCTCCCCGTGCAGCTGGGACACCCTAGATAGAGTAAGGGTGGTAAGAGCATGGTCGTAGCTGCTGTACTCCACGCCCAGGATGATCCTGCACGCTCTCTTTTGTACCCTCTCCAGCTTTTGTCTCTGTGTGAGGGTAAGTGAGCTGCACCAGGCTGGTGAGGCATACATGAGGGTGGGGAGTATGAAAGTTTTGTAGACCTCCTGTAGCTCAGATGTAGGTGTTCCTAGTGATTTTAACCTACTCAGCATATACAGTTTGTAAGACGCTGTCCTGACTATATTGGTGATATGTTGGTTCCAATTTAATTGAGCATCGAGTGTGATGCCCAAGATCTTGTTGGATTGCACCAATTGGAGGGGGTGAGGGCCCAATGAAAGTTGTGGAGGAGGTACTGCTTGGGTGGAGGTACAGAAGTGCATCACTACGGTCTTGTTGGTGTTGATTGTGACGTTGTTGTTTTCCGTCCACATCATGAGCTTGTTCAGGGTGTTTTGTAGTGGTGCGTAATCAGGCCGCCTGGTGTTGATGGGGATGCCTACGGTGCTGTCATCCACGTACTTCCATCTGTGAGGAGTGTCCATGAGGGCGTCGTTGATAAGGATGAGGAAGCATAGGGGACCCATTTTGGTACCCTGGGGGACCCCACAAGTTAAAGGGAGGAGGGGGGAAGTTGACCCTTGGTACCTGACCGCCTGCCGTCGTCCGGTGAGGAAATCTGCCAGCCATGCTATTAGGTGGGGCTGGATCCCCAGTTGGATGGCTTTAGAGAGAACAACATTGTGGTCAACAAGGTCAAAGGCCTTCCTGAAGTCTACAAAGGTAACAGCTAGGGATGTGTTACGCTTGTCTAGGTTGCTGTGAAGGAAGTTGAGTAGGTCAATGAGACAGTGAGTGGTAGAGGAGGATTTCTTGTTGCCAAATTGTTGTGCATCTATTGAGTGTTTTATTGTGTGTGTGTGTGTGTGTGTGTGTGTGTGTGTGTGTGTGTGTGTGTGTGTGTGTGTGTGTGTGTGTGTGTGTGTGTGTGTCTGTGTGTGTCTGTGTGTCTGTGTGTCTGTGTGTACGCCTGCGCCTGTGTTCAACTTGGGTCATATGGTGGACTCGTACATTGTCGACCTACACGTAATGTTGTGACAGAAGTGAGGGTAGCTAGTGTACTTAAGAGAACTCATTGCTAAGGCGTCCACAAACAAAGCAAACTTAGTGAACTGGAATTCCTTTCGTAATGTTTTTTTTTTCCAATCTGTCGCCAGGGTTTTAGAGCGTATCTCAATCAATCCCTTACTTACACTGAGCCTTCTCTCTTTCTATTTTGGCTACCAGGTAGCTGTTTCATGCATCTCAATGGCAACCACCCTTAAGAACAGAAGGAGAAATCAGTAAAACTACACAAATCATTATCTTTGGTGGACGGAAGAGCGGCGCCGCGTTCCAACGAACACACACAGGACGTTACGTGATCTAATCTTTCTAATATAAAGTGCGCGAGTAATCAAACTCTTCCACTTCCCTTCCTCTTCATCAACCCTCTCGTCTTCCATTTCTTCCCCATTTCCTGCTCCACCTTCTATCCCTTCAGCTCCTGTTCCTATTCTTACAGCTCCTCCTATTCCTCCTGGTCCTTTTTCTTTTTCTTTTCCTACTCCTGTTCTTCCTCTTGATCCATTGTTCCTTGCTCTCTCAGGGAATGTGTCTGTGTGTATGGGTGAGTAGTGGAACTATTGGAGGGTAAGGCTTTGTTTTGATCAATGGCGGGCACATGGTTCGGCCGCCTGGACTAGCTACGAGGAGTGTCTCAGTTCTCTACATTTAGGTCAAATAAGCAAAATGTATCGTTTGGAAGAAATGGAACCACATTCTTTTCATCTTATCATGGCGGGTCTCCAAGTCTCATCATTTCCATTTTCATGTCAATGTGCACATTTTCGCATTATCGTTACACCATCGGCTGAGAGATTCCACCACCCCGTAGATCGCCGCCAAGTTAAAAAGAACAAGTGAATAAATCATAGTTCAATAATGAACTTCGCCTTGTAATTGTGGAGACCCAAGATCAAAGTTCAACAAATACCATTGCCTGCCACCTGCTCTTGCTTTCCAAATACAGTTCCAGCCATTCTGGAAAGCTCCTCACCTTCTCCAGAGCTCTCACACTCCAATAGGCTTTGGAGGAACATCGTTTGAGGGAAGTTACATGGATTGTTAATAATCATGTGACCCAATTTATCTTGCACAGAACCTAGCTCGACGCTGAATTCATCTTGAAAAATGGAGACAAACAGTAAAAGAGAGAAAGATTGAGAGAGAAAGAGAGAGAGAGAGAGAGAGAGAGAGAGAGAGAGAGAGAGAGAGAGAGAGAGAGAGAGAGAGAGAGAGAGAGAGAGAGAGAGAGAGAGAGAGAGAGACGGACGGACAAACAAACGGACAGGCGGACAAGTAAATAGATAGATAGGTTGATAGGCAGATAGGCAGACAGGCAGATAGACATAGAAAGATTAATAGATCATGAGAGAGTGACAGAGTGAGGGAGTGAGGGAGTAAGAGAGTATGAGAGAAAGTATGAGAGTGAGAGAGTGAGAATGAGGCTAAGAGTGTGGGTATGAGAGGGAAACTGTTCATCTGTAAACGTTAAGTGTTAAGTGGATTTCCAATTTCTGCAAGGAAATCCTGGAAATGAGTTGTTATTCCATGTTTCCCAAAATCCTTCCAGACAGAGGACTGGAAAGATACAATTCCTGGAAACACGTTCAGGAAGCTAGCTGAAGAATGCCATCATAGAAAAAAATAAACTCAGCAAATAAGTAAACATAAATTAATATAAACAAAAGAACAAAAAATAAAGTGAATGCACCATGAAAAATTAAGGCAGTAAATAAATAAAAATAAATCATCCAAATACGCCTCTCCACACTTTGCTGTCGCTACAAAAGACCTCAAAACGCGCGAGAAAGAATTGTATCAGCTCAATACGAAACTTCTCACGAGTTCTTTAAAGAACATCAGACAAAAAATTAGATAAATAAATAAACAAATAAATAAATAAATAAATGAATAAACAATATAGATAAAAACGTGAACGAGAAAAATAAGCCTCATGGGATCAAAGCCCGAGCTCATATTAACCAATGCATTCAACAAAGGAAAATCGTTCCATGGGCCGCCCCCACAAAACTCCGACTCCACAACAAGAGACCATACAAGCAACCTACTCATACGATGATGACGACGACGACGGCGATGATGATGATGATGATGACAATGATGACGACGATGATGATGATGATGATGATGATGATGATGATGATGATGATGATGATGATGATGATGATGATGATGATGATGATGATGATGATGATGACAATGATGACGATGGTGATGACAATGATGATGGCAACGATGACGATGACAATAGTGATGGCAATGATGACGATGACAATGATGACGATGACAATGATGGCGATGATAATGACAGTGATGATGACAACGATGACGATAATGATGACGATGACAATAATGGCGATGATGATGATAGTGATGATGACAACGATGATGATAATGATGAAAATGACAATGACGATGACAATGACGATGATGATGACAATGGTGGTGGTGATGATGATGATGATGATGATGATGATGATGATGATGATGATGATGATGATGATGATGATGATGATGATGATGATGATGATGATGATGACGACAATGATGAAAAATAAAGAATAATTATAAAATTATAGAATGATAATAAATACCAATAACAATACCAATAACCATAACAATATTAACAAGAACAATAATCACAACAAAAATAAATTATTGAACTTGTTAAAAAAAAAAAAAAAAAAAAAATCTTGCGCAATAAACAAGAAAATCCAGACGCACGGGAATCACCACCGGCTTCCTGGGAACCAATATCCACGTCATCTTGTCCTTTACAAGTTCGGGACCACCACCCCTCACCCCCTCCGGGCTGCCAGGCCCGAATCCCCGCGGCCCCGAACGGCACGGCGGGAGGGAGGGAGGGCCCCAAACGCCCACAAGGCCCCAACAACCGGTTGCTGCTTTCTCAGCAGTCGACTGGGCAGCCATCCAAAAGGTCTGTGCATTCTATCCATCAAAGTCTGGCAAGGAACAAGACTGCCAAATCTCACTCTAAGTGGTCTCTGGGCTTGGAGCTGATCTAGTCCCATAACAGTCTTCCGTCCGCCCACACATACACACACTAACTTTCTTCTTTTCCTTTTCCGTTTCATTTTTTTCTTTTCCTTTTCCTCCTCTTTTCCTTCGAATTTTCTTTACACCTTTCTTTTTTTATCTCTTTTTTCATGATCATTTCCTTCTTCCTTTCCTTTCCTCCTCTTTTTCCTTTACCTTTTCCTTTCATTTTTTCCTTCTTCCTTTTCATCATATTTTCCTTCTTCCTTTTCATCATATTTTCCTTCTCCCTTTCCTTTCCTCTTCTTTTTCCTTCGTCTTTTCCTTTCATCTTTTTTCCTTTTTCTCTTCCTTTCCATCATATTTTCCTTCTCCCTTTCCTTTCCTCCTCTTTTTCCTTCGTCTTTTCCTTTCATCTTTTTTCCCTTTTCTCTTCCTTTCCATCATATTTTCCTTCTCACTTTCTTTTTCTTTTCCCGTTCTTCCTCCTATTATTTCTTCCTTTATTCCTTCCAAAATTCCTCTCTCCTTGACTTCTTTCCTCCTACCCTGCACGCGATATAAACTACATAAGTTTAATATAATCCGTATCTCAGGGTCAAATCACGCGGTATATCTTACGACTGGAGACTAATTTTCCCCCAAAGAAGAAAGAAAAATGTTGATCAATTTCCTAATTTCTACGATTTTCCTAAAATCTCTTTTTACCACCTCTATGACAACATCTTTCGCGCGATATCATTCTTAGCCGAAGATGAGCTGATCATTGCAAACAAAATACCACCCTCTCCTTTCTTATCCGTTTTTTTTCCTTCTCCCTGTCTTTTCTTCTTCATTGTATTTCTCCATCTGTTCCTTCTTTGTTTCTTCCATTCTCCTGCCATTCTTCCTCCATTCTTCTTGCATTACCTTCACTTCCTCCAGCTTTGACATTTACTTTTTTGCCTTTCTCTTCGTCTGCTCCCTTTTCTATTTCTACCTTTTCTTCTTTTCTTATTTGCTCCTTTCCTTCCTTCTTTTCTTCCTTCTTTCATTCCTTCTCTCCTTCCTACGACGAGACGGATAAGTTTCAACTGTGATCATTTTCATACTGCTGTTGCCATCCCCAAAAAACTTTTCAGATGTTGACCTAAATGTAACAAATATTGGAGTCTCAATGTTGAAGAAATCAATATTGGAGTCTCAATGCTGAAGGCCATGCGTGACCCGTAGTGTGAACCAGCGAATCTTGCCTTCACGGAAAGATTAAATATATATATATATATATATATATATATATATATATATATATATATATATATATATATATATATATATATATATATATACATATACTGTATATATATATACAGTATATATACAGATATACTTACATACATATATATATATACATATATATTATATATATATTTATATATATATACTAAATATATATATATATATATATATATATATATATATCATATATTATATATATATATATATATATATATATATATATGTATATATATATATTATACATATATATATATATACATTTTATATATAAATATATTTATATATATATACATACATATACATATATACATATATATTCATATATATATGTATATATACGTATATATATATATATATATATATATATATATATATATATATATATATATATATATTATATTTCTGAATAGAATCACCAGTGACGGTGTAGTCAATCAAATAATTCCGACAGCCGTGTCCGGATTTGACATCCGATAGCTAAGTGTAGAGCGACGGCGACGTGATCACATGGGCCCAGGTTCGAATCCTCGGACGACTGTCTGATTTATTCTATACATTTTATACATACATATATAACAGAAAGAAACTAAAATGTTTAGAGGCTGTTTTTATTAGAGACCATATGCCTTTAATAAATATACAACAAAATATGTGCGGTACTTTAGAACTCTTCGGAGCATCCCGCGTCACCAACAGAACATGACGCGTGTTACCAATTGACCTCTCCTTTATGTCTCGTTTTCTGTATTTTTCTGTATTTATATTCTTGTAAAAAAAATTCTTCAATAAATTTACCAGAAGATGCCTAAGGTATAGGCGAAACGTCGTTAAGTGTTGTTTTATCGGCTGAAAGAAACCTGCACAGCGAAGCTATAGCGATAATCCCATACCACACTCCTGGTCATATGGCCATTTCCCGAAGGTTGAGTGTGGTTTGAATTTTCCGCCAAAATCATCGGAAATTTAAAATTCCCGGCTCTGTGCAGGCATGCGCATTGTCGACCCCACCTCCCCCTCCCTATTCCCTCCCTTCTTACCCGGCTAGCTCGAGCCGGACGTCGCGTCACTTAGCATCGCGGAACCAGACGAGTCGGTCACTCCACAACCCACCTTCTTTTCATGCCGGTAAGTCTGGTTCCTGCTCGTGCTCGTGTGTTCTCGTAGGGAGCCCTACCTGTTCTCCTGCAGTTTTTCCCCTTCGGTGTTGTGTCCAGACACCTTTGGGACACCCCTTCTATGATTATCATTATTCTATTTTCAGACCAAACGCTTGTGTGTGGAATCCGGCTGCACAGCCAGGATCTCGTCAGACGGCCACCACGACCTCTGCTCCCGCCATGCCCCTTGTTTCTCACAAGCTGGCTTTAACCCCCTAGCCTGCGTTGTGTGCAAAGCGCGGGTTGAGGAGATTCGTGCTGCTCCTCCCAAAACCCGTTCCAAGCTAGCCGCCCTCGAACTTCTTCGGGAGGCATGGCGCAGAGCTCGGAAATTGAAATCCGCTGACGACCCCCCCCCCCCTGGTGTGGGCGGATCCGGCGTTAGGCGTGGAATTGGGCCTCGTTCGCCCTCGCCATCCGTCTCCCTATGTCTCCGAGACTTCCGTTGGTGGACAACCTGGGCCTCTCGGAGTACAAGGGGACGAGTCTGATGTTACGGAGTATGGTGTCCCCGAGCGTCCTCAGGCCTCTCGGCAGCCCCATACATCCGACCATCAAGGGTCCTTAAAACCCTTACGGCTTGCTTTGTCAAGCACCCCCACGAACTCGTCTTCCTCCCTAGTTCACTCACGTGAACCCGGCAGGAAATCTCGCTCGAAAAAGAGGTCTGCCTCACCGAGGTCCAGGACGCTCAGCTTGTCCCCACCCTCCACAGCCTCTCCCCCCAACTCACCCTCCCTTCCTCGCTCTCCTTTTCCTCGCCGTAAATCCCACAAGGGCAGGGAGCCGGGGGACGAAACGAGGGGAGAGGGAACTCTGGCTGCCCAAGTGGCTGCCCTCCTTCCGTCCCTGATAGGCCCCGTCCTTGAATCGGCCCTATCACATTATCCGGCCTTTCAGACCGCGCAAATCATAACGCACCCCTCTCCAGAGCAACCTCCTATTGAACCTACGGCTCTAGCCCCCCCTCCCACTCTCCCTCCTGGTCCTTCCCTCCGCCCCTCCGTGCCGGCGACAGGTATAGGACTAGAAGGCCCCTCTCAGGAGGAACCCCCCAATCAGACGTCCGTCGGGTTGGACGGGGTGGAGGACCACTACAGTTCTTCTTTACCTTATCCTCCTACCATGACGGACTCTTGAGTTCACCCCTTCTCATGGTGTGACCTTCCCCGGTCCTGGGAGTACTCGTTTGGAGAAGATCACAAGCTAGTGGCCTGGTCTCCCGACTACTCGCTACTGGAGGGCTGGAGGAGGAGAGATGACGTTATCCTAAAGTGGGCCAACGACGCGGAGGGGGCTAAGGTTCTATATAAGATTCGACCCCTCTCCGCCCCGGCCTCCACGCCCTCCAGGATTTCCACCTCTAACACTCTGGACGCATTAGGTGCTCTCCTGGAGAACCCTCGTTTAAACCCTGATGGGCATATGTTTGTCGACAGGTCGGGGGACTCACCGGCGGTAGCACTCTCCCCAAACGCCTGGTTCCCGCAGGAGAAAGGGGAGAAAGCCTTAGACATCCCTGCTCTCGAGCGGGCCCAAGACCAACCCAAGACGGTTCCTCCTCGACGGCATATCCCTTCATCATTCCCCGTCGTCCTGCCACCACCCTTCGCGCCGGAGGGCCTGCGCGATTGCTTGTGGCACTCGGGCAGGGACCCCGCCCTCCCCCAGCAACTTAGTGAACCGGAGGCTAAGTTGCTGACGACGGAGGCCTCGACCAGACAAGACCTTGCCTCTACCATCTCGACCGTCACGGCAATGGCGATGATGAGGAACTGGCTGACGACGCTCGCCACGAGCTTTGAGGACTTCCCGCGGGAAGAATTGAGGTGAGTGGGATATTTCAATCTATAGAGGGTCCAGACCTGTCCTGGCGAGAGACGCTCGGGTAGCGTCTTCACCCAGGACGGAGCCTCTTGACTAGCGCCCGAGGACGAGGTCGTTCGGAAACGACCTCGGCTTCGCATATGTTATACGTTCTACAATTGAGCGATGTGACTTTATTACACCCTCCGGGGATCGGGATCCTTCTCGCCCTACTAATTTGATTCGCGTGTTTTCTGTATGCAGAGACACCCTGGCGGCACTCTCTACCGTGGCAGAGGGTACAGCCAACATGGCGTCATCAGCCCTACCCCCAGCAGCGAGGGCCTTCACCGCGGCTCGTCTGGCAGCTCGTCAGTCTGCAGCGCGGTCGGCCCCGGAGATAGCTCGCCGGGGCGTGGTGAGAGCAGCTCCCCTTTCCCGTGGTCTGTTCGACCAGGAAGCGACAGACCGCGTCTTCGCTACGGTCCCGACCGTCATCCAGATCCAACAACCCTCCCAACCGGAGATTCCAGGACTTCCTTCGGAGACACGCGATAGTGACCATCTCCGCTAGCACAGTTCTGGACTTCCTGTCTTGGCTAGCTGACACCACCAACAGGGCACCGGAAGGCCGACCCGGGCCATGCCCCCCACGCCCACAACATCAGAGGCCTCGCGGCATCGCTGGCGTTTCTCCGCACCCACTCTGTGGAACGGGTGCAGGACCTCGGGGGCTGGGCATCAGCAACTTCCTTCAGGACACGGTATCTCTACCACTCGATCACCCCTGTCCCATGTGTCGCCATGGGAACGGCTCCACCCCTCTTCGCAAAAGAAGGGGGGGCAAAGGGCGACCGAGGGGTAGGGGAAGGCCCAGGAACCGCTGAGCAAGATACAATATTCTACATAGAATTTATGCACTATGTGAATTGTACAATATTATTTTTATAAAAAATAAATAAATAAATGAATATATATATATATTGATATTGATATCGATATAAGTAAAAAAAAAAAAAAAAACAGGTCGAAATGGACATGACTTCTCCTATTCAACTTAAGCTAATCTATAGTCATGATGGTCAAGAACTTTACCATGTTGAAATTAATTTCAACGCTCACTGTGACTCAGGTCGAAATGACCATGACTTTTCCTATTCAACTTGAGCTAATCTACAGTCATGATGGTCGAGAATTTTACCATGTTGAAATTAATTTCGACGCTCACCGTGACTCAGGTGGAAATGGACATGACTTTTCCTATTCAACTTGAGCTAATCTACAGTCATGATGGTCGAGAATTTTACCATGTTAAAATTGATTTCGACGCTCACTGTGACTTAGGTCGAAATGACCATGACTTTTCCTATTCAACTTAAGCTAATCTGTAGTCATGATGGTCAAGAATTTTACCATGTTAAACTAATTCAACGCCCACTGTGACTCAGGTCGACATGAACATGACTTTTCCTATTCAACTTAATTTAATCTACAGTCATGATGGTCGAGAATTTTACCATGTTAAAATTAATTTCGACGCTCACTGTGACTTAGGTCGAAATGACCATGACTTTTCCTATTCAACTTAAGCTAATCTGTAGTCATGATGGTCAAGAATTTTACCATGTTAAACTAATTCAACGCCCACTGTGACTCAGGTCGACATGAACATGACTTTTCCTATTCAACTTAATTTAATCTACAGTCATGATGGTCGAGAATTTTACCATGTTAAAATTAATTTCGACGCTCACTGTGACTTAGGTCGAAATGACCATGACTTTTCCTATTCAACTTAAGCTAATCTGTAGTCATGATGGTCAAGAATTTTACCATGTTAAACTAATTCAACGCCCACTGTGACTCAGGTCGACATGAACATGACTTTTTCTTATTCAACTTAATTTAATCTACAGTCATGATGGTCGAGAATTTTACCATGTTAAAATTAATTTCGACGCTCACTGTGACTTAGGTCGAAATGACCATGACTTTTCCTATTCAACTTAAGCTAATCTGTAGTCATGATGGTCAAGAATTTTACCATGTTAAACTAATTCAACGCCCACTGTGACTCAGGTCAACATGAACATGACTTTTCCTATTCAACTTAATTTAATCTACAGTCATGATGGTCGAGAATTTTACCATGTTAAAATTAATTTCGACGCTCACTGTGACTTAGGTCGAAATGACCATGACTTTTCCTATTCAACTTAAGCTAATCTGTAGTCATGATGGTCAAGAATTTTACCATGTTAAACTAATTCAACGCCCACTGTGACTCAGGTCAACATGAACATGACTTTTCCTATTCAACTTAATTTAATCTACAGTCATGATGGTCGAGAATTTTACCATGTTAAAATTAATTTCGACGCTCACTGTGACTTAGGTCGAAATGAACATGACTTTTCCTATTCAACTTAATTTAATCTACAGTCATGATGGTCCAGAATTTTACCATGTCAAAATTTATTTCAACGCTCACTGTGACTCAGTGATGTCACGGTTATGATGACGTCATTGTGATAAATTGACGTCACCATGTAGTCCTATGACGTCAATTTGTGTCCCTGTGACGTCACGAGACGATCCTATGGCGCCATGATCAATCCGGTGACGTCACAGTACAATCACATGATGTCACTAGGTATTAAACATATAGAAGTCCGCTTGTGGGTGACGAGACGTCACAAATTGCCATAGCACACTATTGGATGAAGACGCTCGCCACGGGTTTCGAGAACTTCCCGCGGGAAGACTTGGGGTGAGTTGGATACATACCGAGGGTCCAGGCCCGTCTTCGTGGGAGACGCTCAGGGAACGTCTTCACCCAGGACGAAGCCTCTTGACTAACGCCCACGGACGAGGTCGCTCGGAAACGAACTTGGCCTCGCATACTCCCTTTCGGTTTCTCGCTTACCCCGAGGATCTTCACGAAACTAGTGAGAGTGGTAGGCGTACGTTGGACGGAAGCAAGCGTCTCCACACTCATGTTCCTAGACGGCTAGTGGATGCATTTGCCCACCGGGGAGGGTGCATCGGCCGACATCTCAATGGCTCTGAGAGTGTTGGCGGACGTGGAGTTCGGGGTGGACTGGGACGGGTCTGCCCTTGCTCCCACACAGACTTTATTGGCTCGGGATTGAGTGGGACACAGTCAGCGTCCTTCGGGTGCTCCCCTGCGCCAAAAGAGCGTGCTACTCTCACACGTCCTCCCTCCTTCGGTGGCGGGGGGGGGGGCCTCAACTTCGCGACCCCGGCCCTTCCACTGAGCCGCTTGGGGCGCCGACGGCTGGTACGGGAGGTCGACAGGAGCATACTGCTTCTCCCGCGTGACCTGCCCGGGCCGATACCCTCAGCACTCCACAGGTTGTTGCGTCCCTGGCTTCGGTCGGGGGCCCTACGCCGGTCGCTGGAGTTTCTCCGCACCCACTCTGTGGAGCGGGTGCGGGACCTAGGGACTGGACATCGACGACTCCCTTGGGGACACGGTGTCTCTACCACTCAGTCGCCCCTGTCCCATGTGTCGCCATGGAAACGGCTCCACCCCTCTCATCTCAAAAAAGTGGAGGGGGCAAAGGGCGACCGAGGAGTGGGGAGGGGCCAGGAACCGTCGAACAGGATACAAATTTCGTATAATTTACGCATTGTGTGAACAGTGCAATGTTGTGCATGTCACATTCTTCGGCGTGGGTACTTGACGTTTCTGTCTCCCCTCTACTGAGTGATAAAATGAATAAGTCTCCCATAGGAAAGACACACGTAATAACGGTTTGATTCAGGCTTCACCTCTCCTCCCACCTGTCCTCGTCTCATGCATAGCTTCGCTGTGCAGGTTTCTTTCAGCCGATAATATTTCTTTGTCGCGGCTCGTGCCGCTTAAATTCTTCTTATCGGCTTAAGAAACCTGCACAGATTTAGGGTCCCTCCCTCCTCCCACAGGCGAAGCCTTCATTTCTCATTGAAGTGACGCGACGTCCGGCTCGAGCTAGCCGGGTAAGAAGGGAGGGAATAGGGAGGGGGAGGTGGGGTCGACAATGCGCATGCCTGCACAGAGCCGGGAATTTTAAATTTCCGATGATTTTGGCGGAAAATTCAAACCACACTCAACCTTCGGGAAATGGCCATATGACCAGGAGTGTGGTATGGGATTATCGCTATAGCTTCGCTGTGCAGGTTTCTTAAGCCGATAAGAAGAATTTAAGCGGCACGAGCCGCGACAAAGAAATATTTTATTTCCAAACATGGACTCGTTCGGAAATGTGATATTTTCTCTCCCTGCTTCAGAGAAGAAAATACTGAGGAAAATAGAAAGTCTTAATACACAAACACATATATACATAAATATATATATATATATATATATATATATATTCATATATATATATATATATATATATATATATATATATACACACACACATTTTATATATATGTATATATATATATATATATATATATAGATATGATATATATATATAATTATATATATAGATATATTATATATATAAAAGACACACACACACATATACATATATATGCATATATGTATATTTATATATATATACATATATATACATATACACATAATACATATATACATATACACATAATACATATATATATGTGAATAATTCGCTAGTGGACAGCGACATCAATCATACAATCGTGTGGTCAAAGTCGGGTGCTGTGGACTCTCTTGGGTCTATAGGCAGTGGTTCGAATCCTCTGCGCGACGGTCATGGATTGTATGACATATATACATATACACATATATAATACACATATACATACTACATATATATACATATTAAGAGTGGACTTTTATTTTGCATTCCTGGCAACACAAGACGACTGTATTCATTTTAAAGCAGGACTTGGTGCTGAAGGCTATTCCATTTATCTCAAATTGGGATCTCATGCTAAAAGGGCTAGGTGTACCTTTTTAAAACCTTTCCCGACACTGATGTACTTTACAAATTATATGCAGGCTAAAACCAGACGATTTCGTTAAGAATAACAATAAGAATATATATCATTGGTACATAAAGTGAAATAATATAGCCCTCCTAAGTATTGTTAGACTGTAATTCTAGGATTTTGTACTGTATAGGAATGTTTACTGACATGGGAGAAGCTATTTTTTTCCTTGACAAGTTTCAAGGCAAACATTTTTGCTGGGATTCTTCTTTTTCTCTTTTTCATTAGCCCTCCCTTCACCAATCTCTCCATTCTCTCCCAACTCCCAAATTCCTACTCTCACCCCCAACTCCCTTACTCCCATCACTTCCCCTCCCCACCTCACTCTGCTCCCACCTCCCAATTCCCTACTCCCACCTCCCTCTCCCTACTCCCTCTCCCTACTCCCAACTCCCAATCCCTACTCCCAACTCCCAGTCCCTACTCCCACGCCACTCCCTACTCCCAAATCCCTACACCCACCTCCCACTCCCTACTCCCACCCCAATTCCCTACTCCCACCTCCCACTCCCTACTCCCAACTCCCACCTCTCACTCCGTACTCCCACCTCCCATTCCCTACTCCTACCTCCCTCTCCCTACTCCCAACTCCCTCTCCCACTCCCTACTCCCAACTCCCTACACCCACCTCCCACTTCCTACTCCCAACTCCCTACAACCACCTCCCACTCCCTACTCCCACCCCAACTCCCTACTCCCACTTCCCACTCCCTACTCTCACCCCCACTTCCCACTCCCTACTCCCACCCCAAGTTCCTACTCCCACCTCCCACTCCCTACTCCTACTCCCTACTCCCACCCCAACTCCCTACTCCCACCCCCAACTCCCTACTCCCATCTCCCACTCCCTACTCCAATACCCAATTCCCTACTCCCACCCCAAGATCCTACTCCCACCTCCCACTCCCTACTCCCACCCCAACTCCCTACTCCCACCCCCAACTCCCTACTCCCACCTCCCAATCCCTACTCCCAACTCCCTACACCCACCTCCCTCTCCCTTCTCCCACCCCAACTCCCTACTCCACCCCAACTCCCTACTCCCACTCCCTACTCTCAACTCCCTACACCCACCTCCCACTCCCTACTCCCACCCAACTCCCTACTCCCACCCAACTCCCTACTCCCACCCCAACTCCCTACTCCCACCCCAACTCCCTACTCCCACTTCCCACTCCCTATTCTCACCCCCACCTCCCACTCCCTACTCCCATCCCAAGTTACTACTCCCACCTCCCACTCTCTACTCCCTACTCCCACCACAACTCCCTACTCCCACCTCCCAACTCCCACCTCCCAACTCCCTACTCCCAACTCCCTACTCCCACTTCCCACTCCCTACTCCAATCCCCAACTCCCTGCTCCCACCCCAAGATCTTACTCCCACCTCCCACTCCCTACTCCCACCCCAACTCCCTACTCCCACCTCCCAACTCCCTACTTCCACATCCCAATCCCTACTCCCACTTCCCAACTCCCTACTCCCACCTCCCACTAACTACTCCCACCTCCCACTCCCTACTCTCACTCCAACTCCCTACTCCCACCCCCAACTCCCTACACCCACCTCCTACTCCCTACTCCCATCCCAACTCCCTACTCCCACCCCAACTCCCTACTCCCACATCCCACTCCCTACTTTCACCCCCACCTCCCACTCCCTACTCCCACCCCAAGTTCCTACTCCCATCTCCCACTCCCTACTCCTACTCCCACCCCAACTCCCTACTCCCACTCCAACTCCCTACTCCCACTCCAACTCCCTACTCCCACCCCCCAACTCCCTGCTCCCACCTCCCACTCCCTACTCCAATCCCCAACTCCCTACTCCCACCGCAAGATCCTACTACCACCTCCCACTCCTATTCCCACCTCCCAACTCCCTACTCCCACCTCCCTACTCCCACCTCCCAATCCCTACTCCCACCTCCCAACTCCCTACTCCCACCTTCCACTCCCTACTCTCACCCCAACTCCCTACTCCCACCCCCAACTCCCTACTCCCACCCCAAACTCCCTACTCCCGCCCTAACTCCCTACTCCCGCCCAAAACTCCCTACTCCCACCTCCCCCTCCCTACTCCCAACTCCCTACTCCCACCTCTCCCTTCCTTCTACCAGGTGAGCCCCATTCCGACTCTCCCTTGTGTTTCGTGTCCCAGGGTGCGCTCCTGTTCTCTTATCCTGAGGTGAGGCCGCACGGCTCTTGTCCGGGGCGCCAGGAAGCACAAGTTTCATTCGTTCCACTTTGGCCATTTTCTGAAGTTGTTAAGATCGGATTCAATTCGTTTACAAAGATAAACACAAACTAGTTTTGCTGCATTTTCGGGCCATCGTCACCGAAGAAAAGATAAAGATCAAGAGAGAGGTAACAGAAGAAAGATTTGGAGAGAGAAAAAGAATAGTTAAGAACGAGCAGAAAATCGTGGGAGGAAATGAAACGAGGACCGGGAGATAACGTAGGAGAGATGTACTGATAACGATGCGATAGGGTAACAGGAGATGGAGGCATCGATAGGAAGAATAAAAGGAAGGGAGGAGGGGAGGGAAGAAAGGACGACGACAGTGAGGGGGTGAGGAGAGGAAGGGAGGAAGAGAGGAGAGGACGGGAGGAAGGAAAGAGTGAAAAAATGAAGAAAAGAAGGAATGAAGGAAAGAAGAAAGGATGGAAGGAAATATGGAAAGAAGGATGGAAGGATGGAATGAAGAGAATGAGGGAAGGGAAGAAATGGGGAAAGGCAAGGGGAAGAAGATGGAAGGGAAAGGGGAAGGTGGAAGGTGGAAGGGAAAAGGGAAGGTGGAGGAGTACTCGAAGGGGTGGTAAAGGGTGAAGGAGAAGAGGAAGGGGAAAGGAAGGAGCGAAATATAAACAGAAGTAAGGTGAGACAACGAAGAATCATACAGAAGGAAAGAAAGACGAGGGGAAGGGGAAAAAGACAAAGAATAAAAGAAAGAAGGGCAGAAGGTGGCATAATCACATTACGGTGGTGCAGGACGGGGGGAGAGACTAAAGTGAGAAAAAAACACTGACCAATCCGCGACCGTATTTGGTCACAACTGATATAGCGCTAGAATTCCTAACCCCCCCCCCGTCCCGTCCCCCTACACCCATCCCCCATCCCTCCTCCCCAAACCCCCCACCACTCACAAGACCAGTTTTCATGGGCTACCGGAGGTAATGGGGCTTTGATTGAACACCTCCAGTATTTCTAGTAGCAGGTGGCATTTTCCTTTTATTATGGCTGATGTCAGAAGATTTTATTCGTCACAATGCCACGTTCTTGGCATGGAAAGTGTTCTTTCCAATGCGGAGATACTCATTCAACTGAATAAAATCGTCTGGTTTAATTCTGAACAGAATCTATAAAAGGCGATATTGGAGCCAGAGGAGGGAATAGGTCTAGTAGATTAGCCAATACACAGACGTTCCCTTAACGATTGTAAAGAAACGTTCTGACCACTGCGATGGATGCAAGATAGAATAAATAAAGAAGAATTAAATAATCGAACATATACTGTACTTCAAAAGTAAATAAATAAACAAGTAAATATATATGTAAGACGAAATTAAATGAAATTTTGTACAGCGCGTTGTTACCATGACGCGTGTTTTCTTCTTTTTCATCCACATCCCACGCCAGAGCTCGGATATTAGACCACCCCGGGGTCGTATCCAATCTTCAGAGGCCAAGCCACGTTCACAAGATCGTTACCCTTTTGATCCAGGAGTCGCTCCTCACCTAAACAGGATCAGCTATCATTAGTCAGGATAAACTCTATAAAGTCCGCCTCCAAATATACAAAGATACCGACGATTCTTTTTTTTATCTCCTACAAGACCATTCGACTCAACGAAATGGAATCCCATTAGCCAGAGTAAAACCTGTCCATCATACCAACAGGCTCAAAAAGTTAAAGTTTCTTCATCCAACAAGACCAGCTCCCCATCTCCTCCCCCCTGCCCCTTCACCCTCCAACCACCATCACCACCACGTGGGAAGAAGAAAACGAAGGCGAGGAGGAAGAAGGCGACTAAGACGACGAAGACGAACTAGAACTTCCTCCAACTTCACTTCTTTCTTGCATTCCCCACTCCCTCCTCTCCTCTGCCTTACAATCTCTCTTACTCGTTCTCCTTCTCTTCCATCTTCTGGCATTGGCTGCTCCCTTCTTGTCTCTGCCTTTCAATCTTCCCTCCTCCTCCTCCTCCTTCTCGTCCACCTCCTCTTCTACCTTTTTCTTTTTCTTGTATTAGCAGCACCATTCGTTTCCTCTGCCTTGTAATCGCACCACACTCCTCCTCCTCCTCCTCATATTGGCTCTCCTCTCCTTCCCCTCTCTTGTACCTTGCAATTCCCCGCCCGCAGATCCATCCCGCCCCGGCTGTCATGTGGCAGGCAGGCAGGCAGGCAGGCAGGCAGGCAGGCAGGCAGGCCCCCTGACCTGGCAGGGGGCAGCACGCACCACCAATTATTGCATCACGGCCGCCTTGCACTCGACATGCCAACCTCTCGCCCTCAAAACTTCGCATTTTCCCCCTACGCCATGTGTCTCTTTGCCTTTGTTTCCTCCAGGTGGCCCTTCCCCCGGCCCACTTTTCTGTAACCACGGCCATATTTTAAGCGCGGCTCACGGGTGCTGGGGCAGATTCTCAAGAGAGAAGTAGCTTTACTCGAGGTCAAGCTTGAGTTTCCAGTTACAAGGACGGCGGTTATCCTTTACGAGTATGCTGGCCAACCACACAAAACGTGTTACTCAACTTCTGAAGATTCTTGGTGTCAGGGCCATCCCGCTGTCTTCCTGAATGGAACAATCTGTTATTTAGTCTAGATGAGATATATCAAGTCCATCGCCGGTTAGAAAGTGTTGCAAAAAATTGTGCAAAAATTTTTCACTTGAGGGTAAACTGTTCTCTAACAACCAAATACATAATCCATTTAAAAACTAAATGCCAAACTAACTAAATAGATAAATAAAAATAAGTTAAATAAACAAACGAATTACAATATGTTATGCTCACCCTCCACAAATTTATGAATTACATCATATGGTTGAAAGAGTTTGAAATAGTTTTGACCTAGTGAGGTGAAGGGAAAACCTTAAATTGAATTAAATTCATACAAGCAAAAATGTGCGAATAATATACCACAGCCCTCACCACTGTGAACTCGTGTTTTATCAACCAGAATAAAAGGTACATACGTCACCACTGGATTAGAGAAGTGCTTTTGCAAAAATCGTCCGGCACTATTCATAACAATTAAAGTGACGGGAGGGAATGGTAACTTTATATATATATATATATATATATATATATATATATATATATATATATATATATATATATATATATATATATATATATATATATACGTTTTAACAATTGCAATGCACCTTAATTCTAAGCCATCAGCATCGGGAGAACCAATGGAGGCCACAACTAGTAATTGAAATGTGGTACTGCCGAGGACTCGAACTCAGCTATCACATGACAAGTGACGCAGTGACATACCAACTACGCTATCAAGAGAGATATAAGTCAAGCGCAATATTCCTTATATATATTTGTATGCTCGAGTACATACACATACATGAAATTTTGCGTTCAACCCATCTCCACTATGATAATACAATTGGAAGTATACAAACGCGGGAGAGTATTTGTACAACATTGAATGAGTCCCAGTGATTAGAAATACATTTTAACAACCACAATGCACTTTAATCTTAAGTCATCAAAATCGGGAGACCCAATGCAGGCCATAACCAGAAATTGAAATGTGGTACTGCTAAGGACTCGAACTCAGCTATCACATGACAAGTGACGCAGTGACATACCAACTACGTTATCAAGAGAGTTAAAATGTATCTCTAATCACTGGGACCCATTCAGTGTTGTACTATATGTATATATATATATATATATATATATATATATATATATATATATATATATATATATACACATACATACATATACCAAGGCTTTTTCCCCCTTACAAGGGGGGTAGCCAAAAAGAAAAAGGCATAAAATCATTCCCATCCATTCCATCCCTGAATACACTCCACACCCCTCCACCCTCCCTCTTATCTTAGCACCTCCTGGATGACGGGTCATCCCTGCACCTTGTCCACTGCCCTGGGTCAGAAGCAGTGTCGCAAGACACAGCACATCCACAGCAATGCCGCTTCATTAAATCGGCGACCCCCCCCCCTCTCCGTCCCCCCATTGCATAAAATGAGAGGACGGGGAGAAATCCCTTCGGGCTGCGTCAAATTTTGCTCACACATACTACCTCACCCCCCATCCACCCACCCATTCCACCTCATGCTATCACAACATCATCCATATACAACCATTCTCCATTCACCCCTGTCTTCTGTCCTCTCCCGTCCTTCCTCAACAGACATTCCCCTCTTCCCCAAAGCCCCCTTCACCCATCCATCCACCTCATCCTAGGACGTCCCCTCATGTTCACTCCCTCCACATCTGCCTTCCATACTTCTTTTACTAGTCTTTCTTCACTCATTCTTTCCATGTGTCCAAACCATCCTAATATTCTTTCATCAACCCTATCTCCCAGCTCCTTTTCCACCCCTGTTCTCCTCCTCACCTCCTCATGAGGAATATATATATATATATATATATATATATATATATATATATAATGTATATATATATAATATATATATATATATATATATATATATATATATATATATATATATGATGTATATATATATATAATTATAATATATATATAATATATATATAAATTATATATATATATATATATATATATTTATATATATATATATTATATATATATGTTTATATATATATATATATATATTTATATATATATATATATATATATTATATATATATATATTTATATATATATATTTATATACATATATATATATATATATATATATATATATATTTGTTTTCAAGAAACTAATGCGTGAAATTTTGCCATCTAATGGGATGTGGTATAGATATGTAGATGTTCTTTGCCTGTGGCCATATACTGAGGATCTTGGTGCTTTTTTACATTCTCTTATTTTGGTTCACTCCATTAATTTTACTGGAGAATTAGAAAAAATAGTAAATTGCCCTTTTTAGATTACCTTATTCATAGAGAAGGTAATGATTTTAAATCTACTGTTTGCAGAAAGCTGACTAATGTGTTTTCTTATATACTCGGCACACCATGATAAAGTAAAAAAAAATCTGTATTTTCCTCCATGTTCTTACGTGCCTTGCGTATATGCAGCCCTGAATTCACTGATGAAAATTTTGAGTCTACTGCTAATGTAGGTTTGGGATTGAAGTACCTTAGAACATTTTTAGACAACGCTCTCGCCTTAGCAAAAATAGCTTTCTTTAGGATTCAAACCTCTCCACCTTTTGACTCTAAGAACCTTTTAGTAACAATCTTTCTCAAGTTCCTCATCTACTTAATACATAGAATAATGAAGTAGCTTTTGATAACCCATGTACATTTAAGAAATTAATAATTAAGTATTCACCTGTTGATTCAAATGGCCGCATATACAAAATCCCTTTGCAGATTGTGAAAAGTATTGTATAGGACAAATATGCAAAGAACTATCAACCAGAATTAAACAACACAAATATAGTGTTAAAACAGCACAAGAATCCAATGATCTATTTGTTCATATGAAATATTTCATTCATTGTATTAATTGGATTAATGCTTCCTCTATTTTTCTTATAATTCATTTGCCAATAGGAACACTATAAAAAGTAGTAGTATTAAACATTCTGAAGGTTCTAATCTTAATATCAGTTGTGGCATCTATAAATTAGCTAAATTCATCATCAACAATTTTTTTTATTAGGTTGTAAGTGACCAGAAGTAATTTGGTGATCTGTGCTGTTCTTTAAGATTTTTTCTTTTTCATTTGTGAATTTTTGTGCATTGCCAGTACCTTTCCTAATGTTTAGTCTCTTTGTCTTATAAACCTTATTGTATTACTAATTTCATCTGTATTCCCCTGAAGATGTGAATAACACAAAAACACTTAGGTATTGTTTCTTTCCGATTTCCTTTGTGGGTTACCAGCAAAAATGTTTGGATCACGTGTTTGTTTTTGTGATCATTCTGCATATATATATATATATGTATATATATGTATATATATATATATATATGTATATATATATATATATATATATATATACATATATATATAAAGGATTACAAAGGCGGAGCATGCCGACAGGAGACCTTTTGATCCATATCTAGGTCGGATGCGAAAAAAAAATCATATTAATAATAAAACAATAAATAAAAACTATAATAATGTAAATAACAAATAAAATACATAAATAAATGCATAGGTATAGTTAAATAATAAACAAACAGGTAAATAGTAAATAATAATAGATTGACATATAACTAATAATAAATGAAAATCAGACAGACAAATGATAACAAAACAAAAACAAATAATATAAGATAAATTATAATCATTACAGCATCTTACTTAGGTATTTATCTAAATGATTCTTAAAGCTTCGAACTGAACTACATTGCACTACCTGTGTATGTATATATATATATACTAAGAAAAGAATTCCTGTTGATACCGATCTAAATAAGACCGGAAACCGGAAATCCATCAAGAGGACACGTCCCCTCCGGCCCCAGATTGGCTGAGAGTGTAGTGACGGCACTGCAACGGAGACAACTCATCGGCCGAGAGCGGCGACGTCACGGGAACAGAGCAAAGCACGCTCGCCCTGAAAGCCGAGACCCTACGTAGTGTTCACTTATGCAAAGTAGACCATTTGGAAAAAAGAAACTAACGAAGCAGAGCGCTTTCGTATATTACATCTTCAGCCAATGTCAATGATGGTGGGGCGACATCAGGTCACAGTCGCCAGGGTCAATGTTTCCACTAATGATTGTCGGGCGACATTAGGTCATAGTCGCTGGGTTACATTTTACCTGATATTATCTTACTAATTACTTGACAAATAAAATCATCAAGTTTATATAACCCCTTGTGTAGGTTGGTATTTTGATCACTGGTGGTATGAATCAAACTACACTCTATTAAGTTTCTTGCTGTTATGTTGTTGGTGCTTGTTTCATCAAACCCACAATACAAAGGATTACTAAGGAAGGATTACAAAGGCGGATGCGAAAAATAATCATAATAATAATAAATGAATAAAATAAAAACTATAATAATGTAAATAACAAATAAAATACATAAATACTTTTACCTATCTGCAGTAATATATATGCACATGTAAACATGTTTTTCATATTTTTCCTAAAAAAGCCAAGCTATTCTATGCGTCTTCGTGGCACCTACTTGGCTGCAAGGGAGTGCCCCAACTTTCCTTCTTCCCTCCCTTCCTCCCTCCTGCCCCTCCATTTTTTACCTCCTCTACCGCTCTCTCCACCCCTCCCGGTTTGCCTTCCCAAGTTACTGAGTCACCCGGGCCATGAATTGCCCTTTATTAGAACAACTGCAACAACTCTCGGTTTTTCTACATTTGCTCCCTTTTTGCTCAAGGCCTTCGAAAGCGAACACTTCACAACTACCAAGGCCCGTATATTAATAGAGGTGTGGGTTTGTCCATGTAAAAAGCATTGATATACGTGTGTCTATGTCTACACTCACACACACACACACACACACACACACACACGGCACGGCGGCACAGTAGTAGCGTTCACAACCGCTATCCCAGCGGTCTGAGTTCGAATTCCGCCCAGGGCTGAAATAACTTCAGTATCGCTGCGCTACCAGCCGTTACTCCAATTTTCGTGAGCGGGGAGTTGTGTGTGTGTGTGTGTGTGTGTGTGTGTGTGTGTGTGTGTGTGTGTGTGTGTGTGTGTGTGTGTGTGTGTGTGTGTGTGTGTGTGTGTGTGTGTGTGTGTGTGTGTGTGTGTGTGTGTGTGTGTGTGTGTGTGTGTGTGTGTGTGTGTGTGTGTGTGTGTGTGTGTGCGTGTGTATGTGTAAGGTCACAGCATTACCCATAGATCGGTATTAGCTCTGAGCTCTCATCCGGGAGAGTAATAGCTGTCGATCACGAATCCAATACGTGATCCAAAAAATAGTGAACCAGAGAGAGAGAGAGAAAGAGAGAGAGAAATTACCCACACACGCAAGCACGTACGCACACACACATACGAGTACAAAAGCATTACCCATCGATCAGCCCTGCATCTCTCATCCGAGAGGGACATACTCGTAAGTATTGATCATGAGACCAATATGTGTTCCAAGACCATGGTCAATCATACACGCATGCGTGCACGCATATGTGGAAACAGACACACACACACACACACACACACACACACACACACACACACACACACACACACACACACACACACACACACACACACACACACGCACGCACGCACACACACACACACACGCACACACACACACACACACACACACACACACAAGCACACATACACATATACTATATACGCACATACAATGGTATGTACATATAGTGTGTACATGAATCTGTCATCGTGCACCACTAGGCACATGTACTAATCCACTTGACCAGGATGACTAATATTTCTGTCTAAATTTTTTTCGCATTAGCATTCATCAGCCTAATCTATTCAGGAGTATCGTTTTACATGTTTATTCTGGCTGTCGCTATGCAATTCCATTCAGCTAAGGGAAGCCCCTTCACTATTCAAAAGGTTGAGGCTTGTGACGACTGTCCTGTTCAAGAGTGACACCTTTTTGAACATTAATTCGGGCTTTCCTAAGGTGATTTCCATAAGCTGAAGGAACGCCCCTTGCAATTGTGTTCTTCAACGTCATTTATGTTCTACTGTTTGTGGCCATCAGGAAATGCCACTCTCTGCCTATCCTAGCACAAAGGGATATGGTTTTCTCTCTTTTAACTCTTTAACTGCTCTTTATATACGAGTATTTATTGTCTACTTGTCACCGTTAGGGGATTTCGTACAACCAATGGAAACTCCCTTCACAGCCTCTGGATGTCACCCTTACTGCTAAAGTCCTTCCGGCTCAATGAGCGTGACAACGTGTCCTTGTACCACATCGACGGCGATGGGATGCCGCAAGATCAGCTACACCCTACGTCGGGGCCGTTCCGCATGCAACACAATTAAGATGAGCGCGGCTGGCAAGTGCCAAGGACGTAAAACACACGGTCCGGTAGAAAAGTGATCTTCATGACAAGAAAACAGACTCTTCCGTCCCCTTGCTTTCCTTTCCATTGCTGCCTTCGTTTCCTTTTCTTCCTTTCCTTTCCCTTCCCTCCCTTTCTATTCCTTTCCCTCCCCTCCCCTTTCCTTCTCTTCTAGCTCTCTTGCCACGTGACCGGAGTTTCTGCAGCATCAGTTACATGATCAATATTTAAATCTCTCCTTCTTCCTTCCTCTTTAGCTATGTGACCAAGTTCTTGAAGCGTCTAGATTATATGACCAATGCATGACTCACTCTCATTCTTGTCTCTGTCCCAGCCTCTTTCTCTTCTTCTGTCTTGCTCTGTTTTTCTCTCTATTTACGTTTCTGTTTCTGTTTCTCTTCCCCCCCTCTCTCTCTCTCTCTCTCTTTCTCTCTCTCTCTCTCTCTCTCTCTCTCTCTCTCTCTCTAGCCATATTACTGAAACTGTTGCAGTGCAAACGTTATTTGTCCAACATCATGACAACCATCTCTCTCCTCTCCATCTTTGCGCCAAACATGAAAGCAACCGTGGGAAGAGAAACTATAGTATGCAATGCTCTGCTATAGATTTCACACTTCAGAATAGTCTTCCGCTTCCGTTTTCTTCACAAAGATGGGACATTCCTCATATTTTTTTCAGCAATATTTCCTTCCCTCCCTCCTTTACTCAGTCACTCACTCATTCATTCTCATATTCTTCCAATGCACTGTTATCTGATAAAACGAATCTGCACTCTGAGAACCTTTAATGGTCACTTATTTTTTGGGGGGTCGGTCAAGACCTCGTATATTTTGTTAAGATATTCTCATTCATCAGTCTCTTGTTCTTCTTCAGTACCATACACAGTTGTGTTATTTGTATGTTATCTTTCCATGAATTTGACTCGTCTCTCTTTTCTTTAAGCTTCTATTTCCTCCAGGCTCCGTGCCTTTGTGTCCCTCTAAATCTACATTTTTCAATATTATCTTTATTTTCAATAATATCATTACTACAGTATTATTCCCCTCTTCCTCTTCCTCTTCTTCCTCCCCTGGTTTTGCTCCTTCCTTCCCTTCCTCCTTCCTCTCCTTCCTCCTCCTCCGTTCCTATTATTCTCATTTTTCCATTCACTTGATTTCTCTTTGTAAACCTTACATTATTCAGTCAAGGCCACGCCCAGAACCTTACATTTTCTCCTCTTTCTCTTCTTCCTCCTCTTCCTCCTTGTTGTTACTCTTAAATAGGGAATAACAAATCTTCCATATACTCCTCCCCTTCCTCTTTTTCCTCCTCCTCCTTCTCCTTTTCCTCATTGTCCATATTTGACTCCTTCGTTGCAGCGACTCGGTTAGCAGAATGAAACTGTTCGGAACTAACCAGACCAAAAAATGTAGAGTACGACACCGTAACGAACAAATTAAAAGCCTCCATCTATACACTCTTTCTCCGCCCATCAAGGTCCCACCCACTCACCTTCCCGCCTTCGCTATCCTTCCCTCACGCTCTAACGGCAATATAATGACCCATCCCACGCTGACAACGGCGGAGTTAAGCCACTTAGGAATAAGAAGAGGGCAGAGAGGAGGACGAGGAGGAGGACGAAGTGAAGGATCAGGAGGAGGAGGAGGAGGGGGGAATATGAGGTGGAGTGAGAGAGGAATCCCAAAGTGGGTGAAAACATAGTTGGAATGAGGAAGGAGGCACAGGGTAAGATAAAGGGTTGATAGGCGTATAGCTAAATGGAACCAGGGATTTGAAGGTGACGATCTGGGACGAAATTTTACCCGAGTGGTGATAGAAAGTAACGAGAGAAGAGACAAAGAGAATGCAAAA
Organism: Oratosquilla oratoria; assembly: GCF_046742065.1. NCBI lineage: Eukaryota > Metazoa > Arthropoda > Malacostraca > Stomatopoda > Squillidae > Oratosquilla > Oratosquilla oratoria. The sequence continues at coordinate 36,620,682 of NC_134812.1, forward strand.
ACGAGGGCGAATGAGGAAGAGGGGAAGTGAAGGAGGAGGAAGTAGAAGGGGATAGACAAGAGGAGGATGGAAAGGAGGGGGGAGGGAATGGGGATGGGGACGAAAAGGATATAAAAGAGGAGGATGGAAGAAAAGGGGAGGAGAAGGAGAATGAGGAGAAGGAGGAGAAGGCGGAGGAGGAGGAAGAGGAGAAAAAGAGCCAGGAGAAGAGAAGGAAGTGGAGGAGGAGGAGGATGACGAGAAAAAGAGCAGGGAGAAGAGAAGGAAATGGAGGAGGAGGAGGAGGAGGAGGAGGGCGAGAAAAAGAGCCGGGAAAAGAGAAGGAAGCGTAGGAGAAAAAGAAAGGGAATGCGGAGGGGAAGAGGGAAACGGAGGGGAAAGAGGGAAGCGGAGGGGAAAGAGGAGGAAGAGGAGGAGGAGGAGGACGGAAAAGAGAGCCAGGAGAAGGAAGGAAGCGGAAGAGGAAGAGGGAGAAGGGAGTGTGTGTGTATACGAGTATGTGGAGCAAAAACGGAGTGAGTGTATGGACACTTCGGCATGATTATGCTCGTGTGAGAAAGTAACGGTGACGCTGTTAGTGGTCGTGGAGGCAGTCTGGCTGAAGGAGGTTATTGAGGTTATGAGGTGGTGGTGACGGTTGTGGTGGTAGTAGTGACGGTGGTAGTGGTGGTGGCAGTGGTGGTGATGTTGGCAGTGGTGGCGTTAGTGATGGTGGCAGTGGTGGTGGTAGTGGTGGTGATGTAGGCAGTGGTGGGGTTAGTGATGGTGGTAGTGGTGGTGGTAGTGGTGATGGTGGTAGTGGTGATGGTAGAGGTGGTAGTGGTGATGGTAGTGGTGGCAGTGGTGGTGGTGGTGGTCGCTATGGTTGTGGTAGTGGTGGCAGTGGCAGTGGTGGTCGCTATGGTTGTGGTGGTGGTAGTGGCGGCGGCGGTGGTGGTGGTAGTGGTGGCACCGGCGCCAGCGTCGTGGTGTCAGCCAGGAAACACGGCTATGGGCGTGACCACAGTAGCAGTGTGGATGTCCATATTGCGAGCGTGACCCTACTGGCAGGTAGCGGTCGTGGAAGCATTAAATGTGGGCGTGACGATTACCATGAACTCAAAGGAGACGTGATGGGAGGGCGTGGAACGGCCGTACAATTGGGGGGAAGGGTGTGCAGGGGGAGGGGGAGGGGGAGGGAGGAAGTAGACAAAGCTGGAGGGCGACCATGCATGGAAGAGGAAGAGCAGGAGGAGGAGAAGGAGTAGGGAGAGTACGAGGAGGAGGAGAAGGGGGAGGAGGACCAGGAATAGGAGGAGCAGGAAGAGCAACAGAAGCAGGAAGAGGAAGAGCAGGAGGAGGAGAAGGAGTAGGGAGAGTACGAGGAGGAGGAGAAGGGGGAGGAGGACCAGGAATAGGAGGAGCAGGAAGAGCAACAGGAAGAGGAAGAGGAGGAGGAGGAGGAGGAGTAGGGAGAGTACGAGGAGGAGGAGAAGGGGGAGGAGGACCAGGAATAGGAGGAGCAGGAAGAGGAACAGGATCAGGAAGAGGAGGAGCAGAAAGATCAGGAGAAGGAGTAAGAGATGAACAAGACCCGGAAGAGGAGGAAATACAGAATCAGGAGGACCAGGATGCGGAGGAGCTGGAAGGTCGTACGAGGGTGAGGAGGAGGTTGAGAAGGGGAAGGACAGAGATAGGGACGAGGAGGAGCAGGAAGGGCACGAGTTGAGCGAGCATTGATTATGTAAAATTGTGAGCACATGAATGGTTTAAGGGATCGATATGATACTGAGCAGAAGAATGACTCACACAAGAGTCCATAACGGCACGAGCATATACACCAACGCACGTACGAACGTTAGCACGCACTTACGCACGCACGGTCAATATGGATAAAGAGGCAACAAACACACATGGAATCAAACGTATACAAGCAAACGCATATCAAGATTTACAGGTGATCGGACATACACGCGTACACTCACACGCACACACGCGCCTGCACACGCCCGGCATGCCGGTATGCGCGTGTGCACATACATACACATGCGCACACGCACGCACACACACACACACACACACACACACACACACACACACACACACACACACACACACACACACACACACACACACACACACACACGCATACACACACACACACACACACAATTCTACCTCTTCCTCTCTCCCCTTTCTGGATAAACACAAAGTTCTCCCTCTCTATTCTTCTCTCACTTCACTCTGTCTCCCTCTCCCTCCGTAACACATGTATAAACAATGACTAAGTCTCCAAATAAGCTATCTCGAATATATATATATTTATACAAAGGACATGAGTGGGGATAAAATAATTGGTGCCACAAATACTCACTTATTATATATAAGCGGACACTTTTCTACACACACCTAAATTAATACATAGAAACCAATAACCGTGTATGTAAACACCATTTTACACGCACTTGGGTACATGCATATACATATATACACACACACACACACACACACACACACACACACACACACACACACACACACATATATATATATATATATATATATATACATATATGTTGTATGTCATTGTGAAAAATGGAAATTATCTCCACCGCAAGGACTCGAACCTCTGCCTTAGCGACTGCTTATTATGAAGCAGAGACGATACCCATTGAGCCGTCAGACCCAAAAAAGGAACGATTTGGGTTACGACCTAGTAGTTCCCCGAGGACACTAGGTTTAGCTCAGTCTTTATTCTAATTTCATCCGACAAGTTGTCGGATGGCTTGACATGATAAAGAGTTGGTGAAATTAGAATAGATTCTGAGCTAAGCATTTTGCCCTCGGGGAACTACCCAGCCGTAACCCAGGTCGTTCCTTTTGTAGGGTCTGGCGGCTCAATGGCTATCGTCTCTGCTTCATGATAAGCAGTCGCTAAGGCAGAGGTTCGAGTCCATGGGGTGGAGCTAATATATATATGTGTGTGTGTGTGTGTGTGTGTGTGTGTGTGTGTGTGTGTGTGTGTGTGTGTGTGTGTGTGTGTGTGTGTGTGTGTGTGTGTGTGTGCGTGTGTGTGTGTGTATTTGTGTGTGCGTGCGTGTAAAAAATATATCTGAATTACTGTAAATTGCATACATGTACTATATACACACATACCAAACTGAACTGAAATAAAAAAAAAAGATAAAAAACAAACTATTCCAAAGAGAAAGCTGCGGCTGGTTGACGTCATCTCCCATTTGGTAATGACATTGCTGATGATAATGACACTACAAGAGCAAAGACGGACAGGGCAGAGCCGAGTCGCACAATGGCTGCCACAGGTCACGAGTGATGCTGCAGAGCACGCGTCCGTTGTGAGCAAATGATGAAGAGCTTCCGCGATGGTCTGGGTGATGAAAAATGACCGTGGTGATAAACGGGTGATGAAGACCTTTCCTTTACTGGTTCACAGAAGAATATCGGAAACTTCTGTTCCACATTGAACAATGAGGAAAAAAAGGTCTTCCGCAATTTTGAACGATCAACTACACAGATCGTCTAACATTAGTGGCTATCAAATTCAATAAAAATTGTATCAGAGAGAAGATTACTCCAAGAAAACCTTTCCTTAACGTCTTCTGTACTGGGGGACACTTTTCCGTTCCTCTTGGCTGTGGGTGTGGCAAGGAACTGTGGGTGCCCACTGTGAGCTCATCTCTTGTAACACTGAGCAATGTGCAACACTTCCCAGTTTCTTCTCCTCTCATGTCAAATAATTGGTTCTTAATTATCAGATATTATCGAATTATCCCATCACATATTTCCTTCCTTTTTTTCAATTTAACGAGTAATTACCCCCAAATTGGATAAATTTCGATTTTTATCTCTAATTGTGATGATGGCTGATGACTATTACAGTGATGTCTAGAAAAATGCTTACGTGAAAAACGAAGGAATTTATCATTGAAATCATGAAAAAAGGACAATCAATGTATATTGAAAGACAAAAACGACAGAAGAAAGATGAGGATGAAGATGAGGATAAAGGAAGTGGGAAGGTTTGAATGTTGAAAGAAAGAAAAAAATGGAAAACAAGGAAAGAAAATGTCAATAATCATAAAGAGGAAAAGGGTAGAGAAAACCACAATACCGTGGAAGGAGAGAGAGAGAGAGAGAGAGAGAGAGAGAGAGAGAGAGAGAGAGAGAGAGAGAGAGAGAGAGAGAGAGAGAGAGAGAGAGAGAGAGAGAGAGAGAGAGAGAGAGAGAGAGAGAGAGAGAGAGAGAGAGAGAGAGAGAGAGAGAGAGAGAGAGAGAGAGAGAGAGAGAGAGAGAGAGAGAGAGAGAGAGAGAGAGAGAGAGAGAGAGAGAGAGAGAGAGAGAGAGACACGAAGGTGGGTGAGAAGAAGGGAAGGTATTGTTAGGAGCCTCCTGTTGCAGCTGCCGCCAATGACGATGGAGTTACACATAAAAGTAATGATCCAAGGGCCCTTGTGGGCCTTACGAAACAGCCAGGGCCATGAAACGAGGTCAGTTCTATTACGCGGCCACTTCTATACACACAAGAGGAAATGACACGAAAGCACTAGACTCTTTCGCCAATCCTTTCGGTTTCACTACTGTAGACATAAACATATATTCACACCTATACTCACCCAGACATGAACGCACGTTCATACACACACGCGCGCGCACATACAAATTAGACATACAGCAAAAATAGAAAAGGAGGAGATTAGGGTCACATAGAAAATACTGCATGATTTTTTTTTTCATACCCAGCCCAAGGACTCGATGATAAGCTCGAGCAGAAGCAATGACCTTCCTCGGGTGTAAGCCTTTAAATTTAGGACTGTTCTCATGAGACCCATCGAGGCTGCAAGAAATATATATGGCCCAATTAAGCCGACAGAATCAAACGAAGGACTAATAAAAATCTTCAGTTTAGGCACAGAAGTGGTATGCTACCTAACCCAGCTAATCACCGATACTCATTAGTAGTTACGACACTATCTTTTAAACCCTGAATGCATGTTTAGCTGTTAACTACTCATTAACATTTCCTGTAAGAACTTTCCTTTGGCACAATCCATCACTTTTAATCTGTGACCACGGAAAGTTGGGGTGAGTGGTCGTCAATGGTGGCCATGTTTCAAGTAGCATTCGTTATTATACGTGGGAAAACTCCTGAGCTCAATGTTAGCAGAAGTCATGCCACAACGGTTGGCAATTAACTTGCATGGGCGGGGGTTCCACACATTATAAGTATTATCCCAGTGGTGTCGTGGTTCTTAATTAGAGCCAGGCCGACTTTTTTCACATGATAATGATAATAGTGACAGGTTACGGTAATAGTGGTGGTAATGATGGTAATATAGTGAGGAGGAAGTGAGTCCAAAGAGGAGGAGGAGGAGGAGGAGGAGGAGGAGGAGGCGGTAGTAAATGAAAGAGAAAATAACGAGAACAAAGACGACGATGACGACAATGACAATCACCGCCGCAACTACCACCACAAGAATGACGGAGAAGGACTACAAAGAAGACGGTGAATAAGACTAATACAATAAGCCAAAAAAAAAAAGGGGAACAGAAGGAATAAGAGGAGATAAAGTAGAAAGAGAATGAAAAAGAAGAACAAGATGGCAAAGAAGAAAAAAAAGAGGAAGGTGATAAAGAAGAGATAACTACATGTTATACAATATATATATATATATATATTTATATATATATATATATATATATATATATATATATATATATATATACTGTATACACACACACACACACACACACACACACACACGCACACACATACACACACACACATACATACATACACACACACACACACACACACAGGCACGCACAGACGTAGTTTCTTGTTGCTTAATTTCTGGTTCTTGTTTGATATTTTTTTATAGTAATAATCGCAATCACCCTGCTGAAGCGGGTCTAGGCAGATTTAGAACAAAAGACCGATTTCATGTGACGTATCAGGTGTATGCGCGCGCTGCTCAAATTGAAAACACTGTCGACCGAATTTCAGGAGTTGAAACTGCAATGTGACCGCTTTCATTCAATATATGTACATATCCGACAAGATTACTAATCACTCAGGGATGAAAATGTAGAGTTCAAGAAGCCAGATATAAGTTCGGTTATCATCGTTTAAAAACAGATAACAACAAATTGAAGTTTTCCCCAGACTTGCCTAACACTGTACCATTTCATTGGGTCTTCAAGATTTTCAAACGTAACACAGATTTAGTCAACAAGTCTCTATGTTATGAATATCAATTGCTTGTGCTGTTTATGAAACCGAGATTGGGTATAAGCAATGAATATATTGCTTATAGGTTCCTTATATCTGTGTCTTCTGTGTCCAGAATACTGCAAACTTGCCTGCCTATACTGTCCGCTGTGTTGAAGCCACTAATTAAATGGCCTAGTAAGGAGGCAGTACAGAAGAATATGTCATTTGTGTTTAGGAAAACATTTCGCAGATGTCGGTGTATTGCAGACTGTACAGAAATGTTCATAAGGCGCCCTACAAATCTAACTGCAAGGGATCAAACATGCTCTCACTGTGTAAGCACAATAACACAAATACCTGGTAGGTATTACAGGTATTACCCCTACTAGTGACATTTCCTGGTAGGTATTACAGGTATAGCCCCTACTGGTGACATTTCCTGGTAGGTATTACAGGTATTAACCCTGCTGGTGACATTTCTTTGCAGGTATTACTGGTATTACCCCTGCTGGTGACATTTCCTGGTAGGTATTACAGGTATTACCCCTGCTGGTGACATTTCCTGGTAGGTATTACAGGTATTAACCCTGCTGGTGACATTTCCTGGTAGGTATTACAGGTACTAACCCTGCTGGTGTCATTTCCTGGTAGGTATTACAGGTATTACCCCTGCTGGTGACATTTCCTGGTAGGTATTACAGGTATTACCTCTGCTGGTGACATTTCCTGGTAGGTATTACAGGTATTACCCTGCTGGTGACATTTCCTGGTAGGTATTACAGGTATTACCCCTGCTGGTGACATTTCCTGGTAGGTATTACAGGTATTACCCCTGTTGGTGACATTTCATTCTTATCCCTGGGATGATGACACAGTTTCAGACAAAGAAATAACTGTGGAGTTAAGATTTTTGGAAAAATTAGAATAGGGGGATGGAATTTTGGCCAACACGGGTTTTCTGGTTAGGTATGAACTAGCTGCCTATGGAGCTCGTCACTGCGAATTCCACATTTTACAAAAGGGGAAAAATCAAATGTCTGCTCAAGGAGACACGTCTCGGCAACTATCGCGTGTAAGAACCCACGTGGAGAGGGTCATTGGCAGATGGGAAAACTATAAAAGCCTAAAGTTCATAGTTCCAGGAGAACAAGCCGACCTTTTGGATGACCTTGTTATTGCATGCGGAGGATTAACAAATTTTACGCACCAGTGTTGTTAACAAAAGGAATAACAAACAGAAACTTCGAGTTCAGTGATGTGAACTGTTCATTCTTCAGTAAATTATTAGCTTTATATGGTAAAATCAAGCATCGCTTAGACTACTAGTGTCATTGTGAAATAAAGTCTGGTAAGTCTAGTAATTGACCATCTTACTTAAATATAACATATTGCGATACTTGTTACGATGTATATATTTTTTTTTTTGCGCAGGGGTTCCTTGAGATATGCAATTTATCTTAAAGGTTACGCAAGGGTAAAAAGGTTGAAAAACGGTGCTCTATACGGTCTTGACCGTCCTAACACTATTTTGTCCAGACCCGACCATCGCGGGTGAAGAATATCATACATATAGAAAGTACCATCCTAAAGGTATTGGAATGGGTTTCTTAGAATGGTTCGTGGTCTTCAATCTTTTCTTATGACTGAAGGTCTAGTTTCGACACCCAACTAAGCTTCCAAATAACTTACATTTGTCTTAGTAATTAGAACAGAGTCTAAAGAAGTTCTAAGTTTTTATCGTTTTCCTTATATCCTTCGAAGTTTTTCAGTCGCCTTTGTGGCGAAGTGGCTTTCGATCTTTCCTCAGGTAATTTTCACGGTCACTTGTCCCGGTTATTTGTGCAAACATGACAAGGTTGAGGGTATCGGCTACATTTAAGTACTTCATGGTGTTATCACCACCTGACGCACAGTATGACGTCTCCAGGCTCGAATGCCTTCTTGTGTATTTACCTACCGGCTTACTTCATGACTTGTGAGGCGTCTAGAAACGGAGCGACATCCCTACCACTTTCACTAGTTTCGAGTTAAGCAAATATATATAGATATAGATATAGATATATATATATACATATACATATATATATATGTGATATATACAGTATATATATACAATATATATATATATATATGTGATATATACAATATATATATACAATATATATATATATATATATATATATATATATATATAGAGAGAGAGAGAGAGAGAGAGAGAGAGAGAGAGAGAGAGAGAGAAGGTTTACGCCTTTCACGATCCGTGGTCTCGAAACCTGTAAAAGTGGCGGGGATGCCCCTCTGTTTCTGGATGCCTCGTTTGACAAATGACGTCAGCACGACTTAGCTTCATCCCGCCCACCTAATGTGAAGCGCTTTCTGGCGTAGCAACGACCTACTGGTTCACCTTCCAGACCTAAGGTCCTCCTGGGTTAGTTCACCTTGGCTTTGTTGAGTACCCGAGCGAAGGCCATCCGTGCAGCTTTAAGATCATTGATTTCTTTGATAACTTCCAAACACAGTATCAGATACCCTCCCACCCAATGTGGTGGTGGTTGGGCGAATAAAGTTTATCTCCTTTATCTCAAAGTCTCACTCCTGATGTCGAAGAGAACCCAAGTACTTATGTCCATCAGCACAAGATTTATTTGAGATGAAGGAATTATTTCTCCTTTGAAATGATTAACAAAATCAAACATATTTCATCGAATAAAGAATCGGTACCAATGCACACTTCAGGAAGACAGATATAACGAGGAGGAGAGGGGGAGGGTGGAAGAGGGAGAGGAGTGGAGAGGAGGGACAGGAGGTGGAAGATGAAAGGGATGTGGGAGGAAACGCGGGGAGGGAGAGTGAAAAGGGGGAGAAAGGAGGAGAAGGAGTGAAAGGAAGAGGAGAAGAAGAAGGAGGAATGAAAGGAAGAGGACAAGAGGGAGAAGGAGAAGGAGGATGATGAGGAGAGGAGAGGAGAGGAGTGGAGAGAAGAAGAGTGAAGAAGAGTGAAGAAGAGTGAAGAAGAGTAGAGAGTAAGGAAGGAGAAAGAGGAGGAAAAAGAGGAAGAGGATAATTGAAGGGGGTAGGAGAAACGAGTAGAGGGAAAAACGGCAGGAGAAAGAAGAGGAAAAAGAGGAAGAGGAGGAGGACGAGAATTGCGATGGTTAGGAAAAAGGAAGATCAGGAGGCGGAGCAGAGGGTGAAGAAGCAGAAACTGGAGGAGCAGGAGGAGGGGGAGCATGAAGAGGAGGAAGAGGAACAGGTGGCTGAAAGTAGATGGAAGAATATAATACGCATTATTGGTAACAGTAGTAGGAGGGAGTATTGTCTGAGGAGTAAATTTACTGTATGTCATCAGCAGAAAACAGAAAGTAAAAGCTGAGATCCTTCAGAATAACGAATGACAAAAGAATTCCGGACCGGGCGAGAGCGAACAAAGGAGAAGGCGAACAGCAATGGGCGAAGGTGAGGAGGAGTGGGAGGGGGAGGGGGAGGTGGTGGAAGAGGGGGAGGGGGAATGGGGACGACGAAGGGGAAAGGTAGGGGAAGGGACAGGAAGAGTTGTAGGGAGTGTGGCAATTGAGAGATGTGGGTGGAAGAAGAGGGAATGTACGGAGGACAAGGGTAGACGTAGGGGTAGGGGTAGGGCGAGTTGAAGTGGAAGGATGGAAGGAGAGGGGGCGGAGGAAAGTGAGGGCGAGGGGCGAAAGTAGGGGAGGAGGAGTAGCAAGGAGCAAGAGGAGAAGACAAGCAATGAGGGGCAAAGGTTGAGGGTATAAAAGCGAAGGGCGAAGGGAGGGAACGAGGGGAAGGGACGAGGGGAAGGGGCACTAGAACATGAAGGGGCAAGTAAGGAATAGGAACAGGCAGGCCAAAGGACGACCAATATGGAGAGGTCAACTGAGACGGCTCTGGACAAGACCCAGCTCCGAGTCAGACATGCAAACAGAAACTTCCTGGAAAAGAAATATGAAAAGGGGAGATTTAGTTGAGTTAGCGGAGAAGACGGAAAGAGAGGAGGAACAAAAGAAGAGAAGAATGCGCATGAGTAGGGGAAGACTTCAGCCCGTCTGTATCGGGTGACACTGACCCGTTCACTCTCGTTGCAGACAAATTATTAGGGCCCTTTCACACTAGGCAACTAGTGACCGTCACTAGTTGCCTACCATTATTTCAAATTGAGCCTTTCACACTACGTCACTGCGATTGCCCGGTTGCGTAACAGGCTATGGCTGTTGCCCGCTCATGCATATGCATTGCTCTTTTTTCGAGAGCGTCTCTTTTTCTTGACCAGCAAAGCCAACAGAAACACCTCCTCCACTGACAGTCACTGGTTGCTTGCAGTTGCCCGAGACTTTCACACTAGGCAACTAGTGACCGCCACTAGTGACGGTCACTAGTTGCCAAGTGTGAATGCATTCGCCTCAGTGGCATTTTCACGGAAGCAAATTGGCTAGAAACCCAAACGGGTAATAAACCAAGGAAAACAACCTAATACATAAATGAAGAGATATATTTGATAAATGAATACTAAAATGTTTATTTCCCATGAATAGATGAATGAATAGATAAATAACTGAATACATGAATAAATAAATAGATTAATAAATATATCAATAAATTAGATAAGCAATTATAAGATTGGTACATCGTACTTCGCAAGAACATACGTCACTGTCCAGGAGCTCTCCTTCTTAAAAGATGAAGAGCTTGCGCAAGAAGGAGCTTAAGAACGACCGAGTCCGTCCTGTATGCCCTGTGTGATTGAACTTCCAGAAGGACAAGATACCAAAAGGTACTGGATTCAAGAGTCCGGTTGGCACAAACCCGCCATCCGGCACAAAATTTGGGGACAAAATTTTCGTTCCTTTTGCCCATAACCACATTGCCATCACAATTACAGAATTTTGAGCTAAAAGACGAGGAGAAAAAAAAAAAAGTGTTCAATTACTGGTAAACTCGTTAACCATGGAAAGGATACGGAAGAGAACGTTTTCTTTCTTCTTCTCCTTCCTCTTTTTTTTTTTTTTCTTTGTTCTTCCGTTCATTAGGCAAGACCATGAGGCTCCGTGCTGGGCAGGTCTGAGACCTCCAGACTCTCCCAACTGCAGCGAAAGATAACAAGAGATTAAAGGTCAACTGAGAAGGTTTTGGATGTCTTTTTTTTTATGTATGAAAATATAACTTAGAAGTTAGGACATGTTTCTAACATTTTATAGTCTTGATTTTATCCAAATAGTGCCTGAGAGTATACGAACTTTTCAATGCCAAGTATTTAGTTCGAAAATGGAAAAGAATGAAAACGAAGTCCATCCGTAACAGATTTTCGTCGAATCACGGTTGCAATTTGCGGCGACACAATAAACCATTTTCGAAGCAAACACTTGATAAAACCTTGCTAACACACAAAATATGACAGATAACTGATTACGTTGACAGCGCGCTACGGCATTTTATAGTGCACGCATATGACATGCATCAGAAAACCGCGTGAGTGAGGTCACAGCCGCTAGAGCCTAACGAGAACAGCCAAAGATCGGCGAAGGAAAAGTTCGTCTGCTACCGATATTTTGATAGGACCTACGGTCATATATTCTGTACCTTGTTTCTTCCTTTTAGAATTCCTTCTTTGCATTAACACTGAAGATGTGATTATACGAAAGCGCTCTGCTTTAATTTATTTTTCCTGGTGGTTACGCATATATATATATATATATATACATATATATATATATATATGTATATATATATATATCCATATATATGTGTATATATATATATATATATGTATATATATATATATATATATTATGTGTGTGTGTGTGTGTGTGTGTGTGTGTGTGTGTGTGTGTGTGTGTGTGTGTGTGTGTGTGTGTGTGTGTGTGTGTGTGTGTGTGTGTTTGTGTATATGTATATATATATATATATATATATATATATATATATATATATATATATATATATATATATATATATATACATATATATACATATATATATATATATATACATATATATATATATACATATATATATACATATATATATATATATAGAGAGAGAGAGAGAGAGAGAGAGAGAGAGAGAGAGAGAGAGAGAGAGAGAGAGAGAGAGAGAGAGAGAGAGAAAGAGAGAGTGAGAGATGAGGACAGGAGGGGAAGGATGGAAGAAAACTCGATGGGAAATAAGGGTGCAGGGGAAGGTGCAAAGGAAGGTGGGAGGGAGGAAAGTAGGAAGGGGGGAAGGGAAGAAGGGAAAAGAGGAAAGGGAGGTTAGAGAGGGAAGAGAGGGAAGAAGGAAGGGAGGAGGGGAAAATGGGGAGAAGGGAAGAAGAGAAGAAGGGGAGAAGGGAAGAAGGGAGGAAGGGGAGAAGGGAAGAAGGGAGGAAGGGGAGAAGGGAGGAAGGGGGGAAGGGAGGAAGGAAAGTAGGTATTATGATAATAGGAAAATGGGAGGGAGTGAGGAGGGAGAGAGAGGAAGAGATTGAGAAAGAGAAGGAGAGAGGGAGAGAGGAAATGGGAAAGGGGGTCTAATTTCAACATTCCTTCACCAAAGTGGTGTCGTAATTAGGAGTCGACTGATTTTCATATATGATACTGCCCTGGAATATTTTTATTCAAATTAATTCCAAAGCCAACGCAGGATGGAGATTTTTTTTTTTTTTTTTTTTTTTTTTTTACGACAGCAGAGCTTCGTAAATATTAACTTCCACGAAAATTTGGTCTCCTTCGAGCGACGCATCCCTATGTAGAAATGTGTCCGATTTTAGGTTGTTTACTTTATGTGACTACATATTCTGTCACGTCTACTGATTCTATCCAGATAAGGCTCACACTCAATCTTCTAGCTGCAGAAAATTGTCACTACGGAAGATACTGGATTTTCTGTTTTTTGTTAGTTAATTTTTTTTTTTTAATTAACATCTTCAACCGGCGGCATTCTCCACATATCTTTTGTGGTTCATGTTAGACGAATTCATTCATGCAAAGATGAAAGAGAGAAAAAGAGAGAGAGAGAGGAGAGGAGAGGAGAGAGAGAGAGAGAGAGAGAGAGAGAGAGAGAGAGAGAGAGAGAGAGAGAGAGAGAGAGAGAGAGAGAGAGAGAGGGGGGGGGAGAGAGAGAGAGAGAGAGAGAGAGAGAGAGAGAGAGAGAGAGAGAGAGAGAGAGAGAGAGAGAGAGAGAGAGAGAGAGAGAGAGAGGCTGAGGTAAAACGATTTTATTCGCCTGAAGCACACAAAAAAAAATGTCGTCGGCCAAAGCAGAAATTTACTAAATACATCACCAAAATTAAAAGGAACACAATGAACACATACAAAGAATTTCATTATAAAGAAATATTAATCACAAGATAAGGTTCTGTAGATATTTTTTCTTTGGTAATGTTTGATGACTTCATTTATACCATCACAATAAGGAATAAGTTAAATTTCAAGGATGAGTAAAAGCAGCAATGACTGCAGCAGCTCTGTAGGGAAGAGGCCAAACGCAGAGTATGGGAGTCCAATATATTTTACGTTTCGCCCTGCTAAAAATATATTGGACCCCCATACTCTGCGTTTGGCCTCTTCCCTACAAATTTCAAGGAATTCCATTCACATGAGATTATCAAATATAGATTCCTATTCGGTGTTGCTGTGCGTTGAGCCTCGATCTCGAATCGGGCGATTCTATTCAACTCCGGATAGGACTGAAATTATTATCATTATTATTTTAACCGCCAACGCACTTTAATTTCTTCAAGGGAGGCCTTCCTGGAAAGAAGCTCTGAAATATTTTGTAATTCCAAATCAACTCGCGCAAGGAGGCGTGGCTTGTATGTGACGTCACCTGGTGTGATTGATAGGCACTTATGATATATATATATATATATATATATATATATATATATATATATATATATATATATATATATATATATATATATATCCGATAATTCTATGACAGTGTCATGCAGGATTCGAACCAAGGCTCTGTGAAGGTGATCTTACGGGTGGCCGATAGCGGTGGGTTCAAATCCTACATGCGATTGTCATAAAATTATCAGATTGATGTCGCTGTTACTAGCGAATTTCTCTCATATTATATATACATATATACATATATATATATATATATATATATATATATATACATATATATATATATATACATGTGTATATACATATATATATATATATATATATATACACACACATATCAATAATGAATAGATAAACTAATAGATAAATAAAAATTAGGTTGAAAAAAAAATCTGGCCTGGGCTTGCGATGAGCCCCTGAGGTCAATGAAACAGTTATACAAGCAGAGGCAAGGCCAGGAAGGAGTCCAACTGAGGCTTCGCACTAAATGACTTCAGCTGGCTCTTTGCCCCTGCGCCAGCTGGTTCAAGTTGTAGAAGTTAAGTGAGCTGACTTGGTCTTCGTAGACTTTGGTTAACTATGGAAAGAAGGAAATTCCTATTAATGGATACAAAAACATTTCCTCAGATAATTACTGCATAATAACTGGTTGATATTCCAAATCAATAAATCTGATTGGCTGTCAGGCTTCGTGATGCCTTCAATACATCAACTTCCTGGCAACTCATTCTGGTAAATTAAATCTATCATTTAACTAATGTGCTCGTTAACTCCTCCAAAATTGTTTCTGAATGGTTCATCGCGGTGACACTATTGATATATTGATTAATATCCTAAACCACTGTTCGTAGATAAAAGAATGTCCTTCAATTTTCGCATGATAACTTGTTTTCGAAGTACTTATTCAAATACTTCCTTTCTCGAACTGTAGGGAGCCAAGAACACCCTATAACAAATGTACTTTTTTTTTAATACTAGTGCCACTATATTCTATGGAATAGTACGAATTTTATGAATAGTACGAATGTTTTTATAATACAAGGACCATACCTTTCACTATAACATTTGTCTATTTTTTTCCCAAGATATTTGTGAGATTTTTTTTCGAAGTATTTTTACAATCATCCCTATTTGAAATACATGTGAGACAGCATGCACTTCGAAATCTCAGTTGTTTTTCTGAAATCGATCTATTTTTTCGAATCCTTGTCTGGATACATTTCTGTAATAATTATTTTAATGCCTTTGTTTTCTTAAATCAGGTAACCTTCTACATGGGTCACATTGTCACCACGAGGTTCCATTTCCCTCTTCCCGTGTTCTTCCTCCGACTTCCATGTTTCTCGGTAACATTAGACAGAAGCTCGAGAGGAGCTAATGGGCCCAGGTGACCCGAACACTCCTGTACCTGGCTTCCCCTGCTCCTCCTCTTCATCTCGCCCCTCCCACTCCTGTCATTCTAATCCTCATCCTCATCTTCATTTTCCTCCTCATCCTCCGCTTCCTCTTCTGTCTCCGTCGATTCTTTTCTGTCTCCGCCTCTCCTCCTTCTCCTCCTCATTCTTCCCCCTCTTCATTCCTTCCCCTCCTCCTCCTCATTCCTCCCCCTTCTCATTCTCATTCTTCCTCCTAATCACTCCTCCTCCCACCTTCCTTTCCTGTGGAGAGGCCCCTTTGGATAACAGGGTAATTAGAGAATACGAAAAGAGGAATGGGATAAAAGTGAGAAAGAAGAGCTGAGGAGGTATCATGCGGTGAGTTAGGATGTATCTTGAGTGACGACACAGGAGATTAATTGGATTCAGGACAGGAAGCCAATGCCGTACGCTGAACGTAAGAACGTAAGAATGAAGAGACCATAAGGCCTACATTAGACAGTTCCTTTTCCATTACCACCTATCATCCCTATCCATAAATTTATCTAATTTTCTCTTAAAGGAACCCATTGTTTCAGTGCTCACAACATGGTTACTAAATATATTCCATTCGTTATCCACTCTGTTGGTAAACCAGTTCTTGTCTATTTCCTTCTTAAACCTGATTTTGTTCAATATCCATTACTACGAGTCCTGCCCTGCTGCCTGAATATAATGACGTTGCCTGCATCATCCTTATTATAGAAAAAGGAGGCAATGCAGGAGAAGGCAGGTGTACTGTAGGTGACACAGCAGTTATTCTTGGAGAAATTACGAGGTACGATGAAAGGACGGAGGTGGCGTAGGATGAGATTGGTGACTGTATCCGACGAGAGAAAGGGGCTCTCTGGAATGAGATAGAAGGTGATCTAGGTTGAGGCACCAAATATCAAAGAATGAAACGAGAGGTATCTTTGGATGAGGCTGAAGAAGGTGTCCC
>NC_134812.1:36642097-36644597 GCF_046742065.1 Oratosquilla oratoria
GGAGGAGGGTGAGAGGGAGAAAAGAAGAGAGTGAGGAGGGGAGGAGTAAGAATGGAGGGAAGAGAGAAGGAGGTGATGAGGAAGAATAGGGAGGAGGAGTCTGAAACCTGCAGGAACACGAGCCTGCGGTCAGGTCGGAAGGAACAGTAGCCGCGGCCGCCGCGGCCGCCGCACCTCGCCCGCCTTCCTTACTGGTTTTCGTATTCTTAGCCTCCCTTCGTGCAAGACAATAGCTGGGGAACAGACTCGACATACGACCGCGTTACGCATCGTAGCATTCTTACATGCACGTGCACACGTGCGGGACCTCAAGCTCGCTCACATGCTGTGAGTATCTGGGGGTTCTTTACAGTCTATTGCTGTTATATCTATGAAGGCTGAATGTGAATATTTGGTACCTATTTCTTTGGACATGTGAATAAACCCATATGCGCAGCAGTATACATACACACACACAAACACACACACACGCACAAACACACACAGACACACACACACACGCACACACAAATACACACATACACACACATACACACACACGCACGTACATACAAACAAACACACACACACAATTACACACACACAGACACACAAACATACACAAATATACACACAAACACACACACACACACACACACACAATTACACACACACACACAAACATACACACACACATATACATACACACACAAACACACGCACACACACACACACACACACACACACACACACACACACACACACACACACACACACACACACACACACACACACACACACAGACGACGTACTTTGAGATGAAACCCTAAGAAAGATAATTTTATTACATTATATGATAGCTTCAAGGTTTATCGTGATAAGCCTGAACTTACAGCTGTGCTGTGGACGAATAAATTTGATGCAACACAGTTTGGGGGAAAATGTGTATACTGAGCATAAACATACGCATGACTCTGGTAGTAAAATGAAATATACAATGGTCACCCCCGTGGGTTTAATTTGAAGGAATACTATGAGAAAATGTGTGAAGGAGCAAGAGTTTCCACGTGCTAGAGAGGTTTTTCTTTTTGAAGTTTCTAAGAAAAGAAAATCTTCAATACTTGGAACCAACGTTCCGAAATCTATAAATATCTGGATACCAAAAGCCATTTTTTTTAGGTTCTTCTATGTTTTCAACACGCCATGTGCTCCTAAAATTTGACACTTCTGAATTTTAGATTTCAAACAGAGAAAACGTATATAGGCACTTGCAACACTTGCAACCAGTACAACAATGCATGGTATTCTGTATCAGATTCATTCGTTTCCAGCTGTACAATCCTGAAATTGAATTATACTATTTCCATTATCTCGTGACCCACAAGGTGTTGTCTGACGTGTTGTCACGTACTGAATCAAAACATTCAGCATATACCGGAAGCTGTCCACTACCCCGAGTATGTTAACATGGAATATTCTAAAAGCATATTGATTTTTTTCATTAAATGTTAGGTGATATGAGTAATTGTTATACATATAAAGAAAAGAAGACACTTATTAAACGATGTGGCATCTCAGATCAGGCGGGGCGGGGGGTTAGTAATTACATAAAGAAGCTGAGTGCGGGACTTCGGACCGCTTGCAGTCTCTACCGGTCATACATCCAAATATAAATACACCGGTGTCTCCCCATTTTCTTTGGAGATGGTTTAGACTTGGCAACGCTGCTGGTTTTGCCGGCCACATCCTATGGGTCACCAGATAATGGAAGAAGTATAGTGATAGGGTCATGTCAAAAGGTAGTCAACTGTGAATGAAGTGGTCACCTTTACCCTATTTGTTCGGACTTCCAGGGCATACAGAAGACACCGGTTGTTTTCGTGGGTCTCAGGGACCCAACCAGCTAGTCTCCTCAACTTTCCAAAGTCGACTTTTGTTTCTGAGTATATACATTTTTCTAAGTGTTCGATTTCTACGGTGATAGTGATTGTCAAAAGCTGAGACTGCATCAGCACTGTATCTACAGTAGAGCTGTTTTTCTCAAAATAATTATCTATGGCTCCTTTATCTTCATTTAATGCCGTAATGTTGTTTTTTAACTTTCTGGAGATCTCTCCAACATTGACGAATATCCTGTGGCATCCGATAAATACGGAGTCCTATGTGGACTTCCATGCGGACACATGTGGAATTTTATGTAAATATTGTGTGTATGTGATATTTATGTGATATGTAACGTGGACTTCCATGTGGACCCAATGTAGACTACCATGATTCTTTAGGGCTTCGTTGATCTCCGATCAATAAATAAGGAAAGAAAGAAAAACGTGTATATAGGAAAGTATTTAGTAATAATGTGAGTGAAGCAACTTCATTCAGCCGACGGTACCCCGGCTAAAAACCCCTGTGCACTGTGTGCAGTGAAGCATGCTAATTTCGCCCAAATCACCATGATCATCTTACTGCTCACCTAACCACCAGAATCATAATATGAACTTTATATTGCTGTCTTATACTATCA
>NC_134812.1:36649597-36652097 GCF_046742065.1 Oratosquilla oratoria
TACAAAGTTGACGAAAAGTGTCAAAGTCGACGAACGTCTAGCAACAGCACGTAAACGTTTTCAGACTGGAGGGCAGAAAAGCCATCATGGATAATCTAAAAAAAAAATCAACTTCTCTGTCCCTCTTTTCCTCCTCCATCTCCCCTCTTCCTTCTCCTCCTCCTCTGCTGTCTCTTCCTCTTCTATTTAATTTTCAACTTTCTCTCCTTCCTCCCCGTCCTTTTGTTTCTCCTCTTTGTCTCCCTTCTACTTTTTCTCCTCGTTCTCGTACTCCTCCTCCTCCTCCTCCTCATGATGGTCCTCTTTACATCTCCCTTTTTTCCTCGCCCATCTCCTAGTCAACCTCCTCAAAAACCTCTTCATCCTCACCCGATTCCTTTCCCCCATCCACTGCTTCCCTTCACACTCCTATTCCTTCTCACTAAACTCTTCCTGATACTCGTAACACTATTCCAACTCCAATTCTTCTTCCATCTCCTCATCCTCATTCTACTTCTGTTCCTCCTCATCTTTCCCCTCCGACCAAGGAGCTTACTTCGACTGAGCTCGTGACAAACCCAACTTCTTATGAACCGCCTACATCCCATTAGGGGCCTGGACGAGGAACAGGACGGTGTTGACAGCCACCCACGCTGGGCAGAAGCGCACACCTTGGCGTCAAGGGACCATAAACACGTTCCTCTTACACTTGGCCCATTTAATTATCTTCCATGTAGTTAACCCTATATGGAACCACCAGACTGTCCACATCGAAACTAAGCTGAGAACTTTGTCCTGAGAAGAATAAGGTTATTATCATTATCGTTTTCGTTATCATTATTCCTACTCTTTCATTACTTAATCTATTTTTTTTTTCAAGACTACCCACAATGAAATTTTCCAAAGAACAAACTTATACAATCTATATGAACCACGCGAAAATCTGACCTAAAATCAATCTCAGAGAACCTCGACCACTAGCACCCTACTCTACTGTAGCCCCTAGAAAGAACTCTCGAACCCCTGCAACTGTATTTACGACTGTGAAGAAGACGAAGAAGCACATTCAACTAAGGCCGAAGTCATCGCCTTCTCCCGACGCACTCGTCCAGCCTGAGCTAGTGGACACCATCAGTAATCATTGGGGATCAAGCTCAGAACACGGTCAGATCGAAAATACGTGTCTGGAGCTCTATCACCCTGGGCATCAAATAACCAAGAGAACCATCGGCGGCCGAGACAAGGAACCACAGGGGTCGTTTGACAGTGATATAATCAATACATGATAACACAAGAGTCACGGGAACAGAAATGTCTGCCCCCCCCTGACTGACAGACAGACACAGACACGGACTGCAAGGCGTCCGGGGGTGGAACCCGGTCCGTGGGCGTGGACCCCACCAAGGGCGGCACGCGGATTCCATCGTCAACCGCCACGGCGGCTCCAGACACTTCAACCGTGGAATGTTTTTAATATCGTCGGAGAGCCTTTGGAGTTCCTCCTCCTGCCGTAGTTCTTCTTACTTCAGGAGAATCATTGTGGACACCAGCAATCCGGGTTCCAGTCCGGGTTCGACCATCACTGCTATCAATAACTTTCAATTGCCCTCGGTTGTCTTAGCACAGAAAGAAAAGGTGACGACATCACAGTTACACACCCCTCATTACGTAAGCCCCTGTTAATTATCCTACCTCGATCCACACTTTCAGAGTAAGTCCTATCCTACAACAGATCCTAATCTATACATACGTTATTATTCCAGGAACGTCCTAAGCCCCAGTGGCTGAGTCCCGAATTGGGCCTCCTATGACAACTTTTTTTTTAAATGTCACAAAAAACGTCACACATTCATTCTTCACTATGATTCATTCGAGAGTCTTATTCAGCCGAAGACGATGAGGACACTTCATCCCCAGAAGCTTTGTTCCGCTGTACACCAGCTGTTTCTATTCAGTTGATGGAGTTGCTACACCACAGTACTCGGGTGTGCAAGCGCTGGGAAACCTTGGGGCACCCCCCCCCCCCGACCATGCGCCGTGTCTCCTTCGGCCACCATGCGCCGTGCCTCTCACCCCACCCACCCTCCCTTCCCGAGTCATAAACCCGCATTTCCGCCCATTGGACCCACGGTATTTTCCATCACTCTCTTTTTCCTACTCATCGTGACTCGATCTCGACTCATAAAATGCTCCTCTCTCTAGCCTTCACAACGCCATTTTTCTTTTCTTTTTTTTAACCCCTTCGAACGCAAAAAATTCCTTCAGTTGAATAAAATCACTCGGCGGGAAGTAAACATGTACGTCGAGTAAAACAGTCATTTTTTTTTTTTTTAAGATCGTAGCGTTGCAACAGTTCAGTAGAAGCCTTATGGGTCTTTATGATTTTTCCTGCTAACCAGAACGTGAGACAGACAAACAGGTAGACAGACAAAAAAACAAAGACACACACGCACACACACACACACAAAGGTAGACAGACACAAAGACAGGAAGACACATATGCAGCCAGGCGCAAAGACTG
>NC_134812.1:36657097-36662097 GCF_046742065.1 Oratosquilla oratoria
GAAGGAAGGAAGACAGGAAGGAAGAATGAAAACAAGAAAAAAAGGCTGAAACAAATAGATAAAGGAAAGAAAGGAGGAGGAAAGGAAGAAGGAAATGAGAGAAGGAAGGGAGGAAGGAAGGAAAATAAGATAGAAAGAAATAAAGGAAGAAAAGAGGGAAGGATGAAGGGAAAGAGGGAAGGAAGAAAAGAAGGAGGGAAGGAGGGAAGGAGGGAAGGGGGAAGGAGGGGAAGAGGGGGAGAGGGAAGTAGGAAAGGAGGGAAGAAGGAGAGGAGGGAGGAGGTAAGGAAGGAGGGAATGAATGAATGAAGGAAAATAAGTAAGAATGAAAGAAAAAATGAGAAAGAGAAATAAATAGAGAAATAGATTAAAACGAAAGAGAGAAAGAAGGTTTGAGGAACCCTATGATCTCGTTGCACCAAATTACTTTCTCGATTTTCGCCCCCTTTACTAAAGTGAAACTTCACAGCTAAATCAATTTGACTAGAGTCTCATAGAATGAAATATATCAAAAGAGTCTTAATGCAAAAGAGATCAAGCAGGGAAATCTCTTTACTATTGGGATCCTCCCTCCACTGAATGTGAGTCAAGCGCTATATTGCTATGCCAGGCGATTTTTTTCTTTCAGAATAGTTGAAAAAAATAATCTTACTGTTTTTGTGAAGTGGAAAGAGGCAGGAGGAGATGAGAAGGGGTGAAGGTACCAAAACAATGAATCCTGTCTGTGAAAATAAAAATAAAAAATAAAAAAGATGACAAAGAAAAAAGAAAGAAGATGAAAAGAAGAGACGAAGAAGAAGAAGAAGACGAAGAAGAAGAGGAAAAAGAAGAAAGAAGAATGGTCCCAAGGGATGGGGGATCTCAAACGAGGTGCTGCTGCTTTCCCTAGGTTCTGAAACGGGAGTCCTTAATGGTCTCCCATGGGATGACGGGCGTAATCTGGGGCAGTATCATAGGGAGCATAGGGAGGGAAGTATGTGGAAACGCAGACCAAGGACATGTAACATTACGTGAACGTTACTTGAACTATGGTATCGAGTGAGTGAATGAAGCTCGTTTTGTTTGTTGGCTTTATTCTGGTTAGTGCGAGTGTCGACCTAGGCTGGGTCGGGCGGTCAGGCTCCGAGACGACCCGACAGCAAAGTTGACCTCGTGACCCTTGGGTCCTCTGAGTTACAAGTACTGAAGAGAACTGCTTTTGGAGACCAAAACCTGGCTCCTCATATACACAGCCGACGTACCGAAAGGTAGCTAAAGACATATCCTCGCCGAAACATGGCTCGGCAGGGCCAAGGTTGTGCTTTCATGAGGATACAAATGCCTGTAGTACAGGCGTAATATGGACTTAATCTACACAATGGTAATACAAGGCCGAAGACCAGCTGTTTCTACACCTATAAATTCCTTGTCCATCCCATTTCCGCAGCGACGGTACTATAAGCCAAAATGTCGCGTAGACGCATATGTGGGGGACTCTGTTCACCACAGACACAGTACTCATCCACACACTCACTCGTTCTCTCTACCTTCTCTAGTGCCACTTTCTTTCTACCTTTCTTTTTTGTGAGTCTGATGTGACAGAAATTGTACAAAAAATATCCTAAGTTCTATTCTAAAGCAGCAGGGCTATATCATATAAATCGTGTGTGCATAAAGTAGTGATACATATAGAATGCCGGAGATTTCATTAGACATAATCATGAAAGGAGAAAGTCTTATTCCAAGCAGCGCTGTCCAAGCCTCGGACCACAATGATTAAATGGATGAGAGACCATCGGTTCATGTGATTATCCGTCCGAGTATGTTACGTCACGGCGCGAAACGAACGTCACAGTGACGTCACAGTGACGTCACTATGACGTCACAAGAACGTCACGAGTGTTGGTGACGTAAAGATGACGGCGTAGTACCTGGCAAGGGAATCTGGGGGCGATGAGAAGTTGTTCACATCATTGTAAACTATGCGGTATCAATGCCAGATGCCGGTATGAGGAGAAAGAGTAGAAAGAGGAGGAAGAGGAGGAGGAGGAGGAGGAGGAGGAGGAGGAGGAGGAGGAGCAGCAGCAGCAGCAGTTGGAGGAGGAGGAGGACTACGAAGAGGAAGGGGAGAAGGAAGATAAACAAGAGACTGAAAAAGAGGAGGGTAAGGAGAAGAAAGAGAAAAAAAAGACAGGATGAAGAGGAGGAGAAGGAGGAAGAGGAGGAAAAGGAAGAAGAGGAGAAGGAATAGGAGGAGGAGGAGGAGGAGGAGGTGGAGGAGGAGGAGGAGGACAAAGACAATGACGACGACAAATGTGACGACAACAACGACAATAAGGACGTTGAGGACAAGGAAGACGATGATGAAGAATAGGAGAAAGTAAGGACAACGAGGAGAACACAAAGAAAAGTAAGGAGGGAGGGAGGAGGAGGAGGAGGGTGGGAGGAGGAGGAGGAGGGTGGGAGGAGGAGGGGGAGGAAGGCGAGGAGGAAGAGGAGGAAGTGACAAGACGTCTGAGGGGCGCAAAGACAATTAGAGAAACCGGAACTCTGGCCAGTGGGACAAATGGTATTGGGGAACATGAGCAGGAAGAAGAGGGGGGGAGGAAGGAGGAGATGGAGGAGTACAAGGAGAAGGAGGTGGAGGAGGGAGATGAAGAAGAGAAGGAAGAATAGAAAAAGTAGGAGTAAGAAGCGAAAGAGAACAAGAAGATGAGGAGGAAGAGGAAAAAGAAAAAGAGAAGGAAGAATAGGAGGCGGAAGAAGAAGAAAAGAAGAAGGAGTACTAAGAAAGAGCAAGAGAACAAGAAGATGAGAAGGAAGAGGAAGAAGAAAAGGAGAAGGAAGAGAGGAGAAGGACGGGGAGCAAAAGGAGAAGGAAGAAGGAGAGGAGAAGGAAGAGAGGAAGAGGAAGAAGAGAAATAAGAAGAAGAAGAGGAAGAAGGGGAAGAAGATGATGAGCAGAAAGAGCAGAGATAGGAGAGAAGAAGAAAAAGGAGGAAGACGAGATGGTGGTGGAGGATGAGGAGGAAGAGTGATAATATTGTGTGAGGTAGAAGCAGAGATTTAAGTATGACTGCTGCTCTGCTGCTGCTGCTGCCGGCGCAAAGATTGCCGAGGAGTCCATCAAGGACTTTGGGTCTTTTCCATGCTCTTGCTACGGTCACGGCCCAATCCACAGTCCCGTCACGGTCCGGGAAGTCCCGGCCCGGAGCAGGACTAGAGCAACGCTGCTATCCTGTACTGAAGTGAACGGTGCTCGTCATATTGGACTAGGCCTTGGCCGTCCTTTGAGTGTGACAGGACCAGAACGAATGTCGTCGACATACCCACCGTGAGTCCCTTTCCAGGACTTTGGAGGAAACAACGAGATTCTTCTGCAGTCTGGCGAAACGGGACCTCTGCTTGAGTGCATGTCACGAGCAAATGGAAAACATAGAGATGTGAGGCTACTGTATAAGTACATACATACATACATATATACATATATACATACATATATACATACATACATACATACATACACACACACACATAAAAACATATATACATACACAAACACATACAAGGAATGAAAAAAGTGTGTGTGTGTGTGTGTGTGTGTGTGTGTGTGTGTGTGTGTGTGTGTGTGTGTGTGTGTGTGTGTGTGTGTGTGTGTGTGTGTGTGTGTGAGAGAGAGAGAGAGAGAGAGAGAGAGAGAGAGAGAGAGAGAGAGAGAGAGAGAGAGAGAGAGAGAGAGAGAGAGAGAGAGAGAACGAGAGAGGGGGAGGGCGACAGACAGAGAGGAAAAGAGAGAGAGACAGAAGACGAGAGAGAGAGAGAAAAGACTAAAGAGAGAAAAGGCGAGAGAGAGAAAATACGATGAGAGGAGAGAGAAGAGAGGAGAGAGAGCCTCCAGACGAGAAGTGTCACTGCCGCCCGGCCGGTCTTCTTACTTCGGAATCAATTCTCCAGAGCGCCTTATTGGGGCCAGCCAAAACGAGTGCTCAAGGTGGAAGTCTGAGGTGAGGACGGAGGTGGCTCAGGGGTGGAGGGGTAGTTGGAGGTGGTGGAGGCGAAGTTGGAGTTGGTGGAGGCGAAGTTGGAGTTGGTGGAGGCGAAGTTGGAGTTGGTGGAGGCGAAGTTGGAGTTGGTGGAGGCGAAGTTGGAGTTGGTGGAGGCGAAGTTAGAGTTGATGGAGGCGAAGTATGAGTTGGTGGAGGCGAAGTTTGACTTAGTGGAGGCGAAGTTGGAGGTGGTGGAGGCGAAGTTGGAGGTGATAGAGGCGAAGTTGGGGGTGATAGAGGCGAATATAACAAAAGAAAAAATTAAAAGGTGTATAGACAAACTCAAAGTTAATAAAACACCAGGGCCTGACGGTTGGCATCCAAGAATCTTAAAGGAAATGAAAAATGAGATTGTTGTTCCATTAGAAATTATTTTCAAGAAATCCATCATATCCGGAGATGTCCCAAGAGAATGGAAGCTAGCTAACGTTACTCCCATATTCAAAAAAGGTGACAAAAAGAAACCAAATAACTATAGGCCTATTAGTTTGACTTCGATCGTAGGAAAAATAATGGAAACTATCATCAGAGATGCTATCGAATATCATTTAGAAAGTAACCGTTTGATAAATGATAGCCAACATGGTTTCAGACGGAAACGTTCTTGCGTGACTAACTTACTCGAATTCTACAACACAGTTATCTCGAATTATGACAAAAGAAACAATATAGATTTAATATATCTAGACTTTGCAAAAGCTTTTGATACCGTCCCACACGAAAGACTACTTACTAAATTAGCTTTGCATGGAATAAGTGGTAGCCTATTAGGTTGGACTAGTAATTGGTTGAAAGGTCGAAAACAGAGAGTTTGTTTTAAATGGAAAAACTTCTGGATGGAAAAGTGTTGCAAGTGGAGTTCCTCAGGGTTCCGTTCTTGGGCCACTTCTATTCATAGTATATATAAATGATATAGATCATGGACTAAAATCTACTGTTTCCAAATTTGCTGATGATACAAAACTGTGCGGAGTG
>NC_134812.1:36664597-36669597 GCF_046742065.1 Oratosquilla oratoria
ATAATAACAATAACAATAACAATAACAATAACAATAATAATAATAATAATAATAATAATAATAATAATAATAATAATAATAATAATAATAATAATAATAATAACAATAATGATAATAATAATAATAAAAGATAAAAGAAAATAGCTTTGAGGTCCTAAACCCCCACCCCACCCCATCCCCTATATCATATGTTAAATTCACGTTGCATTTGGAGACAGTGGTGACAACACAGACGAAGAACGCTGGTGTTAGTAATGGTGGCATTTGCCGTACTGGTGTTGTCAGTAGTGAACTGTTGTTGGAAGCGAGCGACCGTGGTGGCAGAGGTGGTGTGGTGGACCGTATTGATTCCCAGTGCCACATTGTGTCAAACCTCAAGGTTCCTCCCACCTACATGTGTTTCTCTGTATTATTTTTAATCTGTCTATCCACCTTTCTCTGTGCCTTTGCCAGGGTACTTGTTATATTTATCATTTATGTCTTTATTTGTCAACCTTTTTGATTATTTTCTTCATATGTTTTTCCTAGCATACAACCTTCATTTGCTACATATATAACTACAATGATATAAAAACACCAACAACGCATTACTGATGTGGGCATAGACATAAGAAAAAATTATAATTTTCCACAGCGTTCCTCTTTATTGAGAACAAATCAAAACTGACATAAATCATATTATTCGTCATCTTCTGTAATTTTCATTACCCGGTTAATATATCTAAATATTCATTTCTTCGTTTAGTCATACTTTATACTTATTCACATAGTTCCACGTTATGCCGTTGAAGGCTACCTTCAAGAGGAACTTTGGCTCATGTAATTAGTTAATTACATGTCTTTTCCATTATCTCACAATGGAATTATAATCATATACGGACCAATGAAGCGCACTTGCAAGATGGATGTCGGAGTGAATGAGTTCCTGGTCGCCCATCTTCCAAAACTACCAAGACCAGCGTAACCCAACCCTTGCGTAACTTTTAAAATAAATTGCGTGTCTCAAGGAACCCCTTAGAAAAAAAAAAAAAAAAAAACATACACCATATCTTTCTCATTTTATTTTCATCGTAATAATACGATAGATAGGATGATGTCTATATTACATTATTACAATAACCAAGAATATGTCGTGCGTGTTTAATTATATTACGTATATGAAATTAAATGAAAAATCAAAAGTGCATTAGCTTATCTCACTTGTTCTTGCGGAACCCTTTGGGACCTTTTGCGGAACCTTAGGGTTCCGGGGAACCCTGGTTGAGAAACGCTGATCAAGACCTTCACCTCTATCAAAGTGATTGGCGGACCGTCTCTATCAACTCCGACCGCTCTCCCCCCCCCCCCCACCAACACAATTTTTCAAAAAAAGGAGTACTGACATCCGGTGGCTGTTCACCTCTTCCTCCTTATTCCCCTTGCTGGTGACACGGAAACATCTACGTTAAGGCCCTGTTCACACTAGCGGTTTGAACCGCCGCGGTTAGAACCGTGGTGGTTCAATTACAATGCAAGTCAATGTAGGCGTTCGCACAGAAGGGCGCAGTTTTTCTTGACTATGCGGTACCGCCGTGGTTTCTGTGCCGTTCAAACCACTAGTGTGAACAGGGCCTAAAGCCGGGTCCTCACTTGCTGCATTTCCACGTATCGTATCAAGTGGGTACAAAGCCCTGTTGCACCGTATCGTATCACTAGGTGGTACGCAAAGATGATACGATACGTAGAAATACAACAAGTGTGGACCTGGCTTAATACAGCTTGAACAACATAGTCTGTCTGTCTGTCTGTCTGTCTGTCTGTCTGTCTGTCTGTCTGTCTGTCTGTCTGTCTGTCTGCCTGTCTGTCTATCTCTCTCCTTTTCTGTCTCTGTTATCTTTCCGTCTTATTGGAAAACAGAAAATAGTCTTGCAAAATTATATTTCCCTATAGTCATAGAAGGACACACTGACTTAGGAATCCACTAAGCGCACGACAAGTCCACCTGATTAGCTATCACACTGACATCACACTTGTAAATTCTTAGCCGCAAAATAAATTTGAATTATAACACACACCTAAACCCAGTTTCATTTTTAATTCTCAAAAGGAACTAACGAAGCTGCTTACCTGCTGAAAAAAAAATCCCAATGTAGGCGAATAGCCATGCCAAGTCACAATCATCAAAATCCATCAGGATCATAGTAGCATCCGAATTTAGGAGGTGGTATAAGAAGCAACCCAGCCACAATAACAAATGTTATACACCAACCATGCCAATTACCGATCAAACAAATACATGTACAACATTTCCTTTAAATTTGTTTTTGTGTCATTATGACATATGGAATTAATATACTTCTACTGGGATTCGAACCCTCGCCTGAGCGGCTTGCTTGTCATAAGGCGAAGACTGTTCCAAATTCCCTTTACACTTTCCTTTTGAGAAGAGAACAAAACAGACACAATAAGCCACAGCGGCCACAACAGCAAACCTTTCCCTGTTAACGATAACTTGTACACTTTTATTCTGGCTGTTGCCGGGTGATTTTATCCATCCGAGCTATGCCTACCTGCACAGTAAATCAGATGACATCTTATCCAACTTAAACCTATCTGCACAGTGAACCAGGCCAATTCCCCCACATCAACATATGATTAAAGTAAATTTGCCCTCCTCCTCCTCCTCCTCCTCCTCCTCCTCCTCCTCCTCCTCCTCTCCCATCTCTGTCAATCCTCGCCTATCCACTTGATCAACCCCGCCACACACTCCCATCACTCTTGACGATCCTTGCCATCCATCCAACTTCTCCTCCCTTTTGTCACCCTGACCATCATCCACTCTTCTCGTTCTCATCCGTCATTTATTTTTCCCTCCACTTACGCCGTCCGCCCTCTTTCTTGCCTACTCCCCCGCCTCCGCCACTTCATCCTCTCCTCCTCACCCTCCATCAACACAACTATCACCATCGATTCTCGCCTTCCGTCTTCCTTCGCTTCTTCTTACTCCCCCTCCTCATCCTCCTTATCCTCATCCTCTTCTTCCTTATCCTCGTCTTCCTTATCCTTATCTTCCTTATCCTTATCTTCCTTATCCTCATCTTCCTTATCCTCTTCTTTCTTATCCTCTTTTTTCCTTACCCTCTTCTTCCCCCATCCTCTTCTGCCTTATCCTCTTCTTCTTTATCCTCCTCTTCCTTATCTTCTTTTTCCTTACCCTCTTCTTCCTTAATCTCTTCTTCCTTATCCACCTCTTCATCATCCTTTATTTCCATATCCTCTTCTTCCTTATCCTCTTTTTCCTTTCCTTCTTCTTCCTCCTTCTCCTCTTCTTCCTCTCCATCTTCCTCCTTCTCTTCCTAATTCTCCTCCTCATCATGTTATTAATCCTCTTACTAACACACTTCCTAATATTTTCCCCCCACTAATTTTCCTCCTCCCCTCCTCCTCTTCCTACCCCTCTTCCTATTTTTCCTCTTCCTATCCCTTCTCTTTCAACTCCTCCTCTTCCTGCTCCTCCTCTTCCTACTCCTCCCTTCCTATCCCTTCCCTTCCTACTCCTCTCCCTATTCTTCTTCTTCCTATTCCTCTTTTTCCTATTCCTCCTCTTCCTATTCCTCCTTCTCGTCCTTTTCCTCTTCGTCCTTTTCCTACTCCTCCTCTTCCTTTTCCTCCTCCTCCAGATTCTCTTCAATTTTCCCCTTGTCATCCATCTCTGTTTAACCTTCCTTCTTCCCCTCCTCCTCCTCCTCCTCCTCCTCCTCCTCCTTTTCGCGCACCCCATAATTTCACCCCACGTTACCCCAGTTCCTTCTCTTCCCTTGCTTTGGAAGTAACTCTCGTCGCGGTAATAAAACCATTTTCCTTGACAACACTGATGTAGAAAGAGAGCCCCGAGGAAGACAAAGGAGAAAGGAGGAGGGGGAAGTAGAGGAGGAAAAGGAAGAGGAGGAAGAAGAGGAGGAGGAGGAGGAAAGCAAAGGATACGGAAGAGAAAAGGAGATGGCAACGATAATGAATAATAGAAGAAACGAAACGTGTGGACAATTAGGGACAGAATTTGGTGGAAGGACAGGAAGGGGGAAAATGAGTTAGGGAACGAAATTGGGGAGAAGATATTAGGGAAGTGAGGGGAGGCAAGGGAGAAGAGAGAGAGAGAGAGAGAGATAGTGAGAGTGAGAGAGAGAGAGAGAGAGAGAGAGAGAGAGAGAGAGAGAGAGAGAGAGAGAGAGAGAGAGAGAGAGAGAGAGAGAGAGAGAGAGAGAGAGAGAGAGAGAGAGAGAGAGAGAGAGGTGAAAAATGTGAGCGAGAAGAATGAAGAAGAAAGGTCAACCATACAATACTGGGAGGCAAAAGACACTGAGAGAAGGACTGATAATGATTCAATCATAAGGCTGGAAGACGGGAGGAAGGACACTGGAAAACAGAAAGAAGGAGAAAGTGGTTAAGAGGGACACGATGGATCGATCAGTCGAGAATTCCCTCCTGACGTCACAGATGTTGTTGTAATCTATATTAAGTGGGAAACCAGCAAGAAATGAAAAGGAAGAGAAGAAGAAAAAGTAAGACGAGGGATACAAGAATGAGTAGAGAAGGAGGAGGATTAGGAGACAAAGGAAGAAGAGGAAGAAGAGGAGGAGGAGGAGGAGAAAGAGAGAGAAGGAGGAGGATTAGGAGACAAGGGAAGAAGAGGAAGAAGAGCAGGAGGAGGAGGAGGAGAAAGAGAGAGAAGGAGGAGGATCAGGAGACAAAGGAAGAAGAGGAAGAAGAGGAGGAGGAGGAGGAGGAGGAGAAAGAGAGAGAAGGAGGATCAGGAGACAAAGGAAGAAGAGGAAGAAGAGCAGGAGGAGGGGGAGGAGGAAAAAAAAGAGAGAGAAGAAGGAGGATTAGGAGACAAAGGAAGAAGAAGAGCAGGAGGAGGAGGAGAAAGAGAGAGAAGGAGGAGGATTAGGAGACAAAGGAAGAAGAGGAAGAAGAGGGGGAGGATGAGGAGGAGGGGGAGGAGGAGGAGGAGGAGGGGGAGG
>NC_134812.1:36672097-36677097 GCF_046742065.1 Oratosquilla oratoria
TAACTTTGTCTTAATAGATTTATTTGTCACTAACCATAATAAAATATTTAAGGTGCAGCATTAGCTCTACAGGGTTATATATTTTTAATCAAACATTACATGCATACATACATACAGCCTTTCACCGTTCCTCCCGGTTTCTTTACTTTTTTTTCAGAAGCGAGCTTTCACAGATTGGTTACAAAATAGGATGAAGGAATCATATGAGAGGTATAAAGAAAAGAGAAATAAAGCATAAGATAAAGGAGGCAAAGAGGAGAGCAGATGTGAAATGGGGTATGAGTATGACAGAAAATTTTGAAAGTAATAAAAAGATGTTTCGGAATCAAGTAGAGAAGAAAAGGTAAAAGGTGCAGATGAAGCAATAATAATGGAAGAGAAGGCAGTAAGAGGAAAATAGGCAGAGTATTTTAGGGAGTTACTAAAAGTTAAGGAGGATAGAGAAGGAAAGGTAGTTGTAGTGGGAAGCGCTAAGAAAATGACCGTGATGATTGAGGAAAATGGAGGAGA
Source organism: Oratosquilla oratoria (assembly GCF_046742065.1). Taxonomy (NCBI): domain Eukaryota; kingdom Metazoa; phylum Arthropoda; class Malacostraca; order Stomatopoda; family Squillidae; genus Oratosquilla; species Oratosquilla oratoria. The sequence goes on from NC_134812.1 coordinate 36,672,608, forward strand.
AATAAGGAAAGATGAGGTGAAGGCAGTTGTTAAGATGATGAGAGCAGGTAAGGCACCGGGGTTAGATGGATGTCATGCAGAATGTCTGATAAAAGGAGTTACAGTGATGGTGGACTAGCTGGTGAGGTTATTTAAAGTTTGTTTAAGAGAGGGTAGAGTGCCGGAGGACTGGAGGAGTGCCTGTATAGTTCCACTTTACAAGGGAAAGGCTGATAAGTATGAGTGTAGTAGTTTCAGAGGGATCAGCTTGTTAAGTGTAGTTGAGAAGGCTAATGGGAGGGTCTTGATTGAGAGGATTAGGAGAGAAACAGAGGGAGTAATTGGTGAGGAACAGTATAGGTTTAGGATAAGTAGGGGTTGCGTAGGTCAGATTTCTATGGTAAGACAGATATGTCAGAAAGCTATAGGAAAAGGTAAGGACATTTTTGGGTTTTTATGGATCTGGAAAAGGCTTATGACAGGGTAGACAGGAAGGCACTGTGGGAGGTATTGTAGATATATGGGATAGGAGGAAAGCTGTTACAGAGCTGTCAAGAGTTTTTACAAGAGTAGTAGAGTGTGCGTTACGATTAGAAATGGAGAGAGTGAGCGGTTTGAGGTAAAGCTGGGACTTCGTCAGGGATGTGCTATGTCGCCCTGGCTGTTCAATTTATACATGGATGGTCAAAGAAAATGGAGAAAAGTGGGAGATAAGTATAAAAGATGAAAAATATAAATAAAATGAAATAAATCTGAACGACGCTACAATTGACCAAGACCCCGTTTTGACACTGACGAAAATAGTCTGGCGTTACACAGAGCGTCATGATAGTGAAGGAGATAAAATACTTCCCTTTTTTTCGCCCTCCATTCAAAACCTCTCGATCAAACCCCCATACTCCCATCCTTCATCATAGACATCTTTTACTATTTCATAAAATTTGCAGACTTCTTCTGTACACTTTTTATTTCTATTCTGACAATCACCCGGCCATTTCATTCATCTCTGTTGAGGAAATAATGCCTCGAGTTTTTTTATATTAGCCTCAAAAATACTCCTTAACCCACCCCCACCCCAACCCCAACCCCAACCCCAATCCTTTTTGTCCTCCAAACCGCTTCGACATTCTCCCCCAGACTGCGCGAGTTCTCTGCACCTTCCACCCCATCCCACGCTCTGGACTTCATTACCTTTCGGTTTATCACTCTCATTATGGTTCTCTAATGACTGTACTATCACTATCATCATGGTGGTATTATTAGCATTATAATCATTATCATCACCATCATAATTATCATTATTATTAGTAATTTGGCATGAATAATGAATATTAAAATCAGTGTTCACTCTTGTCTACAGATTCTTCTCTTAAACGCACACCTATTTCCCTTACTGTGTCCTCTCCTCCTTCCTTACTTCTCTCCCTTTCTCCATTTCGATATAATTTTCCAACTCTCTTTGTCCATCTCCAAACTTTTCTTACCTCCCTATCTCCTTCCTTCCCTCCACTCCCTCGCTTTCTCTCCGACTCCCCCACTCCATCCTTTTCTTTTTCTTTCTCTCCTTCTCCATTCCTTCACCCAGCAAAGTCCTCGACTAAGCTTTGTGCCAGGATCCTCTTTAAAGTTGCCTTCGCCCCACGCCAGAGCCTCCACCTCCCCCTCCCCGACACCCTCCCAGTCTAGAACATGTATCTGTATGGCCCCAGCCTCCCTGTTACCAATGACACTTGGACACACATGCCCGCACACCTACATGCACAAAAAAAAAACATACTCACACCACACGCACATGTAAACACTCACACACTCGAACACGCATACACACGCACGAGCGCGAGCGCACACACACACACACATACACACGCACACACATACGTAGAAAAAAACAAGATTCACTGCCATGATTTCAGACTGTACAAGACTATCACCAGTCAAGTGGGAATATTCTGTGTCACAGTAGATAGGTTTTTGTATATTTCATCTTAGCGGAAGTTTCTTTTTTTTCAATGCTGCTGAACAGATGTGTTGCAATTCTCAGATTTCTTGCAAAACACAGTTTTTCATAATTTGTAAGCATCTTCATGTGAATATACATAATCTACTCTGATTGTTATTCTGCTGAAATATATAAACTTTTCTCTGACGAATTATGACCAAGTTCTAGTATGTAGATTTCAATGAAATGCCCACTGTACTCGTGCAAATCCTAGCCTATCTTAATAGTAAATCTTCTTCTCCCCTCTCTCCTCTCTTTTCCTTTTTCCCGTTTCTTTTCTCTCCTCCCCCCCCCGTCTTTCCTCTCTTTATATTCTCCCACTCTCTCCTCTCTCCTTCATCCTCTCTCCCTTCCCTCCCTCTCTTTGGACATGTATTCTTTATTCCTTCTACAAGCCCTTCTTCAAGAAATCTTTCTTGGCGTGACCAATGGTATTCTGCATTTGCCTTCCTCCATCTGACAGTTTTTTTTGTTTTTTTTTCATTATTATTACTGCTTAAGATTTTCTTTATCATTTTTACTTAAATCTTATCTTATGGGTGTTAATTTCCAAGTTTATTTCTTCGTACTGATTATATCTTTTTGTTGACTATTACTCGTGCTGATGATAGAATGCTTAATCTTTGACAAATATCTAACACGTATATTAGCTAAACCCTACACCAAATAATTTTCTCTCTGAAACATCAATATTCCATTTTCTTGGTTGTCCACTTTTATCATGTTTCGCTCCTGCATAATTCTATGCCCTGTGCATTCTTCCCCTCTGCTATGCAATTTTCTTTGTCACAGGTGTCTGTGGATTCCCCAAGGTTCAGGACTCCAAGGACTGAACCTGATTTTTTTTTTTTTTTTTTTTTTTAAGGTTGGCTGAAATGCACTTCGTTGCTTTGCATTCTTTGTCCCTGTATTAGTCGGCCTGAGTATGCCAGAATGCGCAGTTTTTCCGTTTGCTGTGCAATGCTATCCTGACCTGTTTTTGTCAATCAGTCTATGGTCACAGATGGAGAGCAAGTAATTATATTTTCGCTAAGAAAATAAATAAGAAATATAAAGATAAATAGATAAATAAGAACATAGATAAATGAAGTAGTAGATAAATGAATAAACAAATAGAGTAAGATAAGGATTATGAACAATATATTAAACGAAAAATATAAATGAATATAACTCAATAAATGAACAAGTTAACAAAAATATAAATCAATATAAATAAATTGATTAATTATCTAATTAAGAACAGTGATAAAAACAGACAAACAAGTAAACACATACAGAGGTAATTCATTAAACAATCTAATAGATAAAAATCCATGTGAAAAAGTTGCATAAATACGGCAAAGGAAACGCTTCCCGTCCAGTCCATGTTTCCTTTAACATGTTTATGCAATCTAATAGATAAACAGAGAAACAGATAAATACAGTCCCGGTGCTTCTGCCCAGCCCCAATCCTCCTGTTTCTGGCAACTGGACGTATCGATAATTCCCTCGACTTCCACAGCAGAGAATCACACAAAAGACCGTCAATTGTGGGTGAATCGATACAGTCCCGCTGCCAGCATCAACTCTGGTCGCAGGAACAACGCCACTGGGTCAGTGGCGACGTAAAAACAAAAACAGAAATCCTGAGCGCAAGACTCCAAATGAATATTTGGTCCCACCTTATCTTGTGGTATCATTCTAGTCATTCGTCTCTTCAACTCATTATATATAATCAATCCGAAAGCATTTTCTTTAACAATTCAAGAACCACACGTTCTTCCATTTCCCATTAAAATGCCTGACCATAAGAAGAACAAAATGATTACATTAATTTCTGAGCTCCAACTGGTAGGCAGAAAGAAAAATAGACGCATTAAGTCAATGAGAATAATTTGTGATGAAGCATTAAGCAAGAAACAAGAGCAATGCAAATCAAATTGATTAATGGATAGCAAAAGAGAAGGTGGATGCAAATGAAGAGAAAAAGAAAGACCTGATTCAAATGAAGACAAATGATCCTAGAGCGAGATGGATTCGAGTGCAGGACCGATGGAGTGTCGTCAGGGAACCTAACACAGGGGAGGGACTTGTGCATTTTAAACTAAGTAAAGTCGTTTTTAAAACACACAAGTATAAAGAAAATGAATGGATGGATGGATGGATGGATAAACAAGCAAATGAATAAATAATAAGATAGATAAATGACTAATTTTATCAATAAATAAATTAATAGATAAATAGACAAATATATTGATTAATTAATCAATCAATCAATAAACAAATAGATAAACGATTACACAGGTAAAGGATTAAACAAATAAACTAGATGAATAAATAGATAAGTAAATGGATAAATGAATAAACGAATAAATAAATAAACATGTAAATGAACAAATATATAAACAAATTAGAAAAATAGAAAACATTTCTCTGTGCATATGTGTGTGTGTACCACACACACACAGTCACACAAACACACACATACACACACACACACACACACACACACACACACACACAAACAGTCACA
>NC_134812.1:36682097-36707097 GCF_046742065.1 Oratosquilla oratoria
GTTTGCTTCTTGCAGCTCTGCCATAGTAACCCAGCTTGTGGAGATACCTGACAGCTGTTCTGGAACTGACACTAGCTTGTTTTGCTATGTCAGAGGCCTTGCAACGTTGATCCTCTTCGACATTTTTTTTTTTTTTCTTTTTTTTTTTTATAAGACGTAAGGATCTTTCTGAGGGTCCGGGACGACCTGAATGAGGTTTTATGCCCTTCTTGCCCTCTCTGCGGCCGCAGACATCACAACGATCCAAGTCACCAATCACCGGGAAGGACACGTTAGCCTAGCGCGACCCGCAGCCAGATTGACCTTAGCCGCGCTAGTTCGCAAGAGATCGCGAACCACTAGCCAATCAGCAGGCTCCATTCGCAGACGGCCGGCAAGATGAGTCAGTACTGGGGTATATATTGTTCACAAAACCTGATAGCCCGTAGTCTCTCTGAGGAAGACATCCGTCGAAACGTTAGTGAATATTCACTCCTGCATTATCCTGCATCCCCTTGCCACCTTGCACTCAGCTGTCTCTACTTTATACTACAATATATATATATATATATATATATATATATATATATATATATATACATACATATATATATATGTATATGTACATATATTACACATATATGACAACATAGATAACAACGACGACGGTAACGCCTAGACCAACGACGACAACGTTGACAACGATGGCAACGACAACAATGACAACAATGTCAACGACGACGAATACAGCAATGAAGACGAAGACAACGACGACAACACCGTAGGCGACTGAGGCGAGCCAGACCTAGACACTTGCAGAATAGATTTTCAATGCTCGGCAGTGCACTAGTGCTGAATCCAATGACACTCGTTCCATTGATTTTGCCAAAGTGAGATCTTAATAATTGCATTCGCTCATGGGAATGCAATCATACTTGTAAACTTTCTGCGTTCTTTATAATTCATTTATAAATTTTTATTACACTGGTTATTGAAATTGTAAATTTTTATCACCAAAAATGTTTTAATTATCTAAGTCATTTCTATGTAGGTCACATATATTTTATGTGTTTTTCTTTTTTCTACAGATATGTATTAGTTTCAATTTCTTTATAAATAAAACATTTGAGTCATGGCTAAAATGAACATGAACTGTGATAGTTGAGAGGAGAGAGATGAACATAAAAGAAGAAAAGAAAGAATAATAAAGAGAAAGAAAGAAGGAACGAATAAAAAATGAAAGAGAAAGAGAGAGAGAGAGAGAATGAAAGAATGAAAGAAGGAAATTAAAAAAAAAAGAGAAAGAAAATAACGAAAGAAAAAAGAAAGGTATGATAAAGATATAGAAGACAGATATAAAGACAGAGAGAGAGAGAGAATGAAAGGAAAAAAAACGAAAAAGAAAATAATGAAAGAAAAAAGAAAGGTATGATAAAGATACAGAAGACAGATATAAAGACAGAGAGAGACATGAAGATGGTATATTACGGAAAGCGTCAACACAGCTAACATGGACACAAAAAAAGCAAAAGTTGCACAGGACTGTCAGAGACAGAGGCAGCAGACTCGAAGGTGCCCCGATATCCTCCCAGGCATCGATCACAAATATTTGTTTTCCACCCAAGTTCTCACCATTTCTTTAAGACTTTTTTCTCTTGTTTTTCATTTTTTTTTCTTTTTTTTTTTTTTTGGTTCGTTGTTGGGCGTCAACAGACTAATTAAGGAGCCTCTGATATACACCATGTCACTTTGTTGAGACTTTGAGTGAAGACTCTTTACTTTTTTTTAACTAAAACCACATTCTTAGAATTTTTTTTTTTTTTTTTTTTTTTTTTGCTGCCTGTAGCTAGGGAGTTACAGACCATCTCAAGTCAAATATTTTCGTGCTGTGATGCACCTTTTCTTTTCTTCTGTCTGTCTGTCTGCACCCAACCTATTTCGTTCATTTCAGTGGCATCCTTTTATTCGCAAAGAGGTCAAATTGACTACGACAAAAGTATATGTATGGTCAACAAAAGAACATCGAGTCAACAAAGAATACTTGATGTCGCAGTAAGAAAGTAAAGATGTGAATGAGAAGGCGCCATCTTACTGACTAACATCACCTGGATTTTTTTATTTCCTGAATAAAATCATCTGGCGACAGTCTTAATAGATAATTAAAAATCAAAATCACAGCAAAAGCTGTAACTGTACATTCTTTCACTCTTTCGATAGAAATATTCACTGAAAAAAAAAGATAAAAATTCCAGATTATCCACTTTGCTTCACAACTGTCAAACTCGTGAGTACCTGGTGCTCTTCGGGAAATAAGTGACAGCGTGATATTTTGAAAAAAAAATATGAGGAAATTAAATCATGGAAACAGCTCTGGTGTTAGAATCACCATTTAAGTGCAGCATAAAAGTCTATAATGATTACATACACAAACACACACACACACACAGACATACATACATATACATACTACCAACTCGGTGGCGTAGTTGGTAGAGCGCTGAACTGCCACCATAGTGGCCCGCAGTTCTTGGTTCGAATCCTGCCCAGGGCCGAAATTATTTCGGTACCGCTGCGCTTCGGGTCGTTACTCTGACTCTCGTGGGCGGGGAGTTGGGTGTGTGTGTGTGTGTGCAAGGTCATAGCATTACTCATAGATCGGACCTACGAGCTCTGAGCTCTCTTCCAGGAGGGAAATAGCTGTCGATCACGAGTCCAACACGTGATCCAAAGACCAAGTGAATACACACAACACACAAACATACAAACACACACACACACACACAGACAAACCAGAACATTTTTGTCTTTATTACTCTTAGGCTTGTTTAACAAGTATCGACTTCTCGCAGTGCGCCGTCCACGACAAAACGTCGTGTTCCAAAATAACCATGGGTGTCTATGGACGGTTTAACACGTCACGACAACGACTACGCGTGAAAGCGTCCGTAAGCACGACGTCGTGTCTTGGACGTCGGGCAGTGAGAACCCAACACGCTTGAAACGAGCCTTAGGGTGAAAGAACTTGAAGTCTTCAATTTTTTTTTCTGCTCTGGTAATTTCGCTTACATTTTATTTCACGGCGATGTGAAAGCATTCAGAAAATAGATAACACACACACACACACACACACACACACACACACACACACACACACACACACACACACACACACACACACACACACACACACACACATATGAACAAAGACTGGCCGAACTGGAATTGCCATCCCTGGAACAAAGAAGAGAACGAGGGGAACCTACTAAACATCTACAGAATTATGTAAGGAAAAGAATGCCTTGATAGAGACGACTAATTAAAGTGGGACAGAGGAAAAACAAGAGGACATGCAATGAAACTCAAAAAGGATAACTACAGAAGAGACCTGAAAAAGAACAGCTTCCCACACAGAGTGGTAGGTATAAGGAACAAATTGGATGAAGAAATAGTGTGTGCAAACACAATACAAGAATTTAAGAACAAACTTGATCTTGCGAGATGGTAACCACAAGCATAGCTCCCGTTCCCTTATCATACAACTAGGTAAATACACACACACACACACACACACACACACACACACACACACACACACACACACACACACACACACACACACACACACACACACACACACACATACACACACACATATACACACATATACATACATACAGTATACACAGACACACACACGACTCGGTGGCGCAGTTCGTAGTCTCCGACTGTCACTACGGCGGTCCAAGTTCGAATCCTGCCCAGGGCTGAAATAATTTCAGTATCGCTGCGCTTTGAGTCGTTACTCCAACTCTCGTGCGTGTAAGGTCAAGAGCATTAGATAATTAAAAATCAAAATCACAGCAAAAGCTGTAACTGTACACTCTTTCACTCTTTCGATAGAAATATTCACGTCCTTTCCCAGTGTCCAATTCCCCCCCTCCTCCTCCTCTTCCTTCCCCCCCCCCTTTTCTCTCCCCGTTCCCTCCTTTCCCCTTATTTAATCTCAAGCATTTGTATCTCAACTTGTACTTGAAAAAGCTGTAATAAGCGAAACGTCGTACAAATAAAGACTCCGCCCTCATCTGGTGTTTATCTCGTCAATCAAGAGCATTACCCATAGATCGGTCATACAAGCTCTGAGCTCTCTTCCGGGAGGGAAATAGCTGTCGATCACGAGTACAACACGTGATCCAAAAGACCATGGTGAATACACGCATACACACACACACACATACATACATACACACACACACACACACACAACACATATATACATATATATGGGACAAGCCAATTATATACACCATACTATTGTCTGAAGAACAAACAAATGCACAACAAATGCACAACAAAGTGAACACAAGCTTCGGCAGGCCCCAAATATTATCTTCTTACGAAGATGTACACATATGTATTTCCTAATGCTTATCTCCGACATTCGCCTATGGAATACGAGATAGAAAGTGTAGATGAAAAAAAAATCGAAAAAAGTAGGTGATAAAGACCAAGAAAGGAAAATGAAAAACAAAAATGACAGCGAAGAACAAGGAGAAAACGAAGAACAACAAGGAAGGGGTCACCGCAAAATAGAGCAAAAAAAAAATCAACATATTTGCAGACATCGTGACGACGGGTTTCCCTGGAACTCAGAAGCAGACCACCGAACCGCCACAGTATTGACGGTCTTCGTTCCCCGAGCGAATTAGAATACGGACCTCATCAGACCTAAGCCAAGAAGGAGGGAGAAGAAAAACTTCATTAATAATTATCAATGCGAGACCCCTGCTGGATCGAAGCAGCTACACATGCGATACTCAGTCTCTTGTCGTTTACAACAAATAACAAAGTTATTAATATATATGCGTGCTGTTTTGGTGCACCGAGATTCGTGAGAGCCTCATAATTACCTAGACCATGGTTCGATCCCCAATGGTCACTGGTGACTGCCAATTCTCGGGCTGTTCTAGCAAACAAGGCACAGGTAGTGGGTTAACTCCCTTAGCGTAAACTCATAAGTCTGTAGACCAACGTTTCATTTCCAACGTCTAGTGATAACTAATCCTCGCTCCAGCTCTCCCAGTATAAAAGGAACAGGTGATAGTCTCGGCCACATCTCCTCGACTTCTTATTCAATCTTCTCAGCGCCATGAGTGTGAGTTGCGAAGGTCAACATGTGGGTGTGCGCACACGACCTGCACCGCCGTTTTCAGAAACTGAGGAGGGGCGGGCAGCAAGGTCTTCGCCCGAGAAGGGAACTCGCTCCATCTACCAATATATTTTATCGTTCCACTGTTAAATATGGATAAAAAAAATAATAATATGGCTACATTGTAGGCAGGTGTATGAATAGGTTGAGTCCCTGGTTTTAATTTGATCTGATGTTTTAAAACAAATATTTTGCCCAAGGCGTCCCCCGGCGAAGCAACTGCTTTACTGTGATTCACAAGCAATGCAATTAAACTTGCTACTCAGGATAACAAGTAGGCTCTAGTTGACTCTTACATTTCTCTTCCAAATCTCAAATCTGTTTCTTCTTGGATTGAACAGATTGATGAAACTGGTGATTCCACCTCTTCAAGACTCTCGTTTAAGATCTTAATGGGTCTTGTACAGACTTTAAAACATCCTATTTGTGTACCTTTTCTTACGACTATGTCTTTATTCAAAGTTCCAATCACTAATATTTCTACCTCCTTGTGTGTTTTATAAATCCCCGAGTCCAATTCCAAACCTTTTATCCTAGTTGATTTTGAGATGGTTAAAATTTCGGAGTCTACAGTAACTCCTTTCAACTGCACTTCTACTCTGTTAATTGCTCTGGAGTGCAATAATGTCGGCTTTATTAGGCCTCTTTCCACATTTAGCAAAGCTTCATTCAAAGTTGATGAATTCTGATTAATTTCTGGGATTTCTTGAACACCTATGTTGTGTTCACTATGTGTGCCTTTATCTTTTGTTCTTGAATAGACCACTCTGCCCCGCTAATATCCAACCTAGCATTATTATCATCCCGATCTATTTCAATAGGTTCTCTTATCAAAGATACTGGTTCCAAGTCTGGTTGATTTAAAAATGGGATTAACTGTGATTTCACTAAGATACCTAACTCACCCGGACATATGATCATGCCCTCTTTTCTCATAGTTGCAAATCCTATCAATAGATCTCCTGGGAAGACAGATTCTTTTACAACTATCTCCGGAATGTGCAAGTGCTCATTTTTATACAAAATATCTAACTCGGTCTTACCTAATGTTTTTAACTGACTTCCTGATACTCCTTGCAATCAGCTATGAATTGGTTCTAAGATTTTTGCTATTGGTTTCAACTGGTTTTAAAAATCTATGTTTATATAATTTACTACAGATTCCATATCAATATATATTTGAATAGGTCTGTTGAATACTCTACCCACAATGAAGGAATCCCACGAGAGCATGTATGCAAGCTCCTACGTGAGGTTTGCAGTGACGTAGTGATTTCTTTAGTCCAATGATCTTTAAGTTTAAGATCCTTCCCAAAGGGCGTGAACCAATTGAATATTTTCTTCCTCTACTCTTTCACCAATCAGATTCGTTGTTACAAGTCTATAAGGCAATATTGTTTACTAATAATCTCGAGTCTCTGCATATTACACTTAGGTTACAAATGAATGTCATGTCAGCAATACACTCGAGCCCCCAATCAAATTTACAAATATCAATTTTATTACCTACACAAGGCGGAAAGCAGACTTAGGCAACTCGCTCGTTCGCTATATTGATTCTATAAATATGTTTCATAAACACCTAACCCATAAAATGTAACACCCGTCTTCTACCCCCAATTTGTACCTTCTTTCCTACCAGACTCTTACATACATAGTACGTGACTGGAGGATGAAGGGAGAGAGAAATGGTGAGGGTCAATGTATGAAGAGAAGAAAGATGAGGGAAAGGAGGAAGAGGATGATGATGATGATAGAAATAGATAAAGAGAGGGAGATGAAGAGCAATAGACAATGGAAAAATGATGGAAAGTGAAAGAGAAAGGGAAAGAAAAAAGAGAAAAATAGAGAGAACGAGAGACATAAGAGAGTGGAGGGGACCGTGCCGCCCCCATCCCGACACGCAACAACTATTACAATATACTTTTCATCATAATCCTCCTCACGACTCATCACCACCGACGCACTCAATAACACCAACACCTACAACAGTACTACCAATAACAACGACAACAATCTTGGGACAACCACTAGTAAGATTATCATCACCATCATTACAACCATCACAACCGTCGCCACAACCACCTTTCGGCGGACAGCAATATTGAGCAGACTTGACACTCAGGCGTGACGTGTAGGCGCGCATATTCATGCACGCTTGCACGCACGCACACGCACACATTCACACACTCTTACATACTTATACGTACACATACACACTCTCACACTTATACATACATACACACACACACTTTTACACACTTATACGTAAATACACATACACACACTCTTACACACTTTTACATATATACACACAAACACACACATGCACACACACACAAAATCAAACACACACACACACACACACACACACACACACACACACACACACACACATGAAATCGATGAATATTTACATTTGAATGAAATCGCAGCTTATCATTACCAACGAACCAAGGCCGCATATTCATACACTTATTAAGGTTGGGTAACGATAGGTAAGAGAACTCCCCTTTCACCCTCTCGTTTCTCTCCCTCTCCTCCCGATTCAGGCCGTCCCCATCTCTCGAATAACTCCGACGATGTCTCCAGTTTTTCTAAGATGGTAAAAATAAATAAATAAACAAATAAATAAATAAATAGAGTAAAATAAAGAAACAAATAAATAAATAAATAGAGTAAAATAAATAAACAAATAAATAAATAAAAATATGAAAAAGGCTGTTCTATCTAGCCCTTTCATACCGGGTGACACATTTCCTTTTACTCTGGCTGCAGCCTGGCTATTTCATTCGTCTACATGACACCCCTAGTATTTAAGGAGTTATTTCGTATCTCAGTTAACCTCCTCCGTAGCGTACCTGATTTATTTTCTATACTGTGGCTTCCGCCAGTCGATTTTATTCATCCCCGTGTCAACCCTTCGATACTCACGAGGATTAAACTCATGCAAGAAACGGTGTACTTAAAAATTTTGTTCTAGCTACCGACAGACGACTTCTCTAAAGTTCAAGACTCCATTTCACCAAAAATCTGACCCGAAACTGAATCAGAATAGCTGTTGGAAATTTTCCCACCGAATCATGCCACCATTTCATGTTGGCTAATAAAATATTTGTTTCGTTATCTATATATTTCCAACATTAATTTTTTCTATATTTGTTTCCGTTACAACACTCATAGAACTATAAGTTAGTACACACGTAAGTTAGTTCACGAGTTTCTGTAGCCCTAGTTCAACAGTCTCTTTCTGACCCCCTCTTTCTGTCCCCTATTTCCTGTCTGTCCTCTGATTAGACTCATTAAGTTTCCCATTTCTATATGTTCTTCTATTTTTCCTACTTCCTAACCGACTTTGTACCCTCTACTTTGTCACCAAATGATTGTATTGCATTTAGAATATAAACCTTTATTTCTGATTAGCTTATCTGACCTTTGTTATACTTTAAATTTAATTTTATTGTAACATCTGATTTTGGCATACTGAGTTCTGCGTCTTCCGTATTTGCCTGTTACCACAGCTTATCGACATTTTGAATGGCACGCTTAAAGCGTCATTACTTGTGATATGACTTGTTCATTCACACCTTTCTTATCTCTGGGACCCGTATTTCCGAGTGCGGGTTTCTCCATTCTATCTTACAATACAATGCAATACAATATAGCTTTGTTTTACCCTCCCCCCCAAAAAAATGAGAGGTTCCACAACTATGAATTTAACACACAATGAGATTCAACACAGCACCTCTAATAGTCTTGGGGCCTTAACCAAATAAAAGTCTACTATAAGATTTAATGTAATATGTATACTTCCGCAGTGAAATGCAAAAATTAAGTGAACTTATTATAACTTTAGCCATGACACCAACTATCTTGAACAAAGTATCCTGACGTTGACAACACTAAATTCTACAAAGTAGGTCAGTAGGTCAAGGGGTTGTGGAGATTAGATATTCTGAAAAAACGGTCAAACTGGGTATTTCCTTTTCATGGTGATAGTATCTAAGTGTCTTTCACCATAGTTTCATGGTGAACTTTTCCCACGACGATACTGGAAAGTTGACAATTTTCAACGACGATACTGTAAGCTTGAGAATTTTCCATCACAATGTCGAACTGAGAACTTTCCATAACGATACGATCAAACAGAACTTTTTCCGACAATATATTGTTGTGTTTGTTATGGACTGTAGTTTCCTAGACCTTCTTTCCTTGTGGGTAATCTCGTCGCACTGAAATGGGCCACCATGATACCGTCATGCGGATTTTTCCACGGCAATTTGGTCAATTTGTAAACACTTCCAATGCATGACAATGGAAAAGGACATGCAGACAAGAGACAAGGTGCAATATAATGATAATGATAATAGTAATAATAATAATAATGATATAATAATAACTAATGATAGAATAATAGTAATAATAGTAATGATAATAATAATTATAATAATAATGATATGATAACTAATAACAATAATAACAATAACAATAATAACAATAACAATAACAATAACAATAACAATAATAATAATAATGATAATGATAATTATAATTATAATAATAATAATAATAATAATAATAATAATAATAATAACAATAATAATGACAATAATAACGACAATAATAACGACAATAATAACAATAATAACAACAATAACAAGAACAACAACAATAGCAGCAATGTTCCGTCAAGTTTAACTGTTCAGAAACCGGCAGCCCCACAGTAGTCAGTAACGATTTTAGAGCTTCCAGGAAGAAACAATGGACTGTTGCAAGTGCTGTATTAGTGTAGCTCTATTCATGTCTCCGGTCGATAAGAGAAATGGAGGAGTGGGAAATGGAATTTGAAGAGGTTCGTTTGCAGGATAAGTCAACAAGAAATAAATGAATAAATACATACATACATATACCAAGGCTTTTCCCCCCTTACAAGGGGGGTAGCTAAAAAGAAAAAGGCACAAAATCAATCCCACCCATTCCACCCCTGAATACACTCCACACCCCTCCACCCTCCCTCTTATCTTAGCACCTCCTGAATGACGGGTCATCCCTGCACCTTGTCCACTGCCCTGGGTCAGAAGCAGTGTCGCAAGACACAGCACATCCACAGCAAGGCCGTTTCATTAAATCGGCAACCCCCCCTCTCCGTCCCCCCATTGCAGAAAATGAGAGGACGGGGAGAATTAAATAAATAAAATAAAGTAAATATATAAATAGATAAATAAACAAATAGAATAAACAAATAAATTGATAAATAGATAAATAAAAAATTATAAAAAAAAATTCAAATAGATGAACTGATAAATAAAGACAAAAATAAACCAATAATGCAAAACAAAATAATAAAACAAATCAGAAAGACAGTGCAAACATACTATTCGAATATTTATTCATTTTAATCTTAAGTTTCGAACTGTCGCCGCCGCCTCAATGTCGACTAAGATTGTTGCCACCTTCGGCCACTTGTGCCACCACTAAACACCACTTTTAAGTGACCGCTCTACCCTTGTCCTTCCCCTCTTACTCTCTTGTACGCTCTCGGTCACTTTCGCTTTTGCTCTCTCTTTTGCTCTCGCTCTCTCTTTTGCTCTCGCTCTCTCTTTCCCTCTCACTCTCTTTCAATCTCTCTCTTGCTCTCACTCTTGTTTTTCTCTCTCCTTCCATATATCTCCCCCTATTTGCGCGCGCGTGTGTGTGTGTCTGTGTGTGCGTGAACATCCGTGTTCATTTGTGCGTGTGCCCGTTTTTTTTTATCAATTTATTTTGTCCTAAATGTTGTTTGCACATTAGCAACTTCATAATGAATAAAGCAAATTTATATCGCCTAACACAGTATAAATCACAATCTTAACTCGCCCCGCCCGTCGGCCCTCAACGGTCTTCATTCTTCCTCCACCACCACCACCAGCACCTCCACCACC
This sequence comes from Oratosquilla oratoria, assembly GCF_046742065.1. Classification (NCBI taxonomy): domain Eukaryota; kingdom Metazoa; phylum Arthropoda; class Malacostraca; order Stomatopoda; family Squillidae; genus Oratosquilla; species Oratosquilla oratoria. The sequence continues at coordinate 36,693,204 of NC_134812.1, forward strand.
TCCACATTTACCTCCACCACTTCCACCACCACCATCACCACCTCCACCAAAAACAACAATCCCACTTCCACCATCTCACCGCAATCATCATCCAGTCCACCACTTACACCACCACTTCTACCTCCTCCCCCTCTACTACCATTTCCTTCCCCTCCTTCTTCTCGACTTCCATCTTTAATCTCAACTTTATAATCCTTGTCTTCTCTTTTCTCTAATCTCCCCCTACTTCTCGGGTTTTCCCTCCTCTCTACTCCCTCTTACCTCTTCCTTCCTCCCTCCTCTTCCTTTTTTCATACGTCCAGTGTCAGCACATTTTTTCATTATCCGGATAACGCGACACCTGTTAAACGCTTAAGCCACGAGTTTACTATCAAAACGTCAATAGTCTAATGAAGTTGCTCTTTTACACACTCCCATCCACACACGACTCGGTGGCGCGGTTGGTAGAGCACTGGACTGCGAAGTACGGGAATGCTCGCAGCACCTGGTTCGAATCCTGCCCAGGGCCGAAATTATTTCGGTATCGCTGCGCTTCTGCTCGTTACTCTGACTCTCGTGGGCGGGAGTTGGGTGTGTGTGTGTGTGTGTGTGTGTGTGTATGTGAAAGGTCATAGCATTACCCATAGATCGGTCATATGAGCTCTGAGCTCTCTTCCGGGAGGGAAATAGCTGTCGATCACGAGTCCAACACGTGATCCAAAGACCTACACCAAGGTAAATACACACGACACAAACTCTTTATCTTCACAAAACTGAGAGATGCGTGTTCTGCTTTGGGGTTTTTCGAGGGATGACTTCAGCGTTCGAGACAGTGGATAGGAAGTATGAGATATTCTATTTCCCTTGTCACTATATAATTTTATTGAGCTTGAGATAATTCATTCTGTTTGACGGCTTGACGTAGCCATGTTGTAGAACTACATGTACGTGTGAGTTCGAGTCCTTGGCTTGATTACGTATCAGTTTCCATATATGCTTCCATCGAGCTCCTTGTCAGTCTCAAAGTGAAAAATTAATAATGTTGAAAAAAGAAAATTTATATTATATTATATATATATATATATATATATATATATATATGCACATCAGGTCTGTGGACTCGGAGTTGGAGTCAGTCAGTAAAATTATACCGACTGAAACTCCTGTTGAATTCCCACTTTATATTACCCTAGATTGGTCTGTAATGTTATACAGGGCACACCTTATAAGACATCACTGTTTTATATTATGAATTGTAATAAATCTTATCCTCTTATCTTCGCGGCCATTCCTATCAACCTTCAAACCTCTTTGTATAATGCTGCTTTCAATTTAATGCATAGACCGATAATTTCGATAAATGTATCTAAAAGAGCGTCAAATCTGAAAAGACATATGCAATGCTTTCATCCAAAGGAGTTAGAAGTAAATAGGGAAGATGAAGAAAACAGTGATATAAGCTCTCCTGAGATGAGAAATCTTCATGAAGACAATCCCAATTATCAACTTTCTATACTTCTGATAAAGTTACCGTAACAATGACATCAAAAAAGCTTGAGTTAAATAATTGAAATGGTGATAAAAATCAGTGTACCTATATATTTTTTCACAATCAGCCTTTCTAGGTTTAAATGGAGAAATGGCTAGAAAATTTGGAGTTTCATTGGAAAGAGAGAGTATAAAGAGATTTGTAATTGAAGGGGATAAATATAAGAAAGAAGAACTTAAAAAAAGTCCTAAGGATGCTTTGTCTTTATTAAAATAGATGCATGCAAACACCACAGACTCAACTATTTTGCACTTAACGTCAAGTTTGTTGATGAGAATGATAAGATGACAGTACATTGGCAGTGAAGGACACTCAGGCACATCAAACTAGTGAATATCTTCGATGGAAGAAGTATTAGAATATTTTGAATTTAAAAAAGAAAAAGATCAATTTCTATCTATTGTTACTAGTAACGCTTCAAAAAAATTTAGCACAATTGAGAAAATGAATAGAGCTACTGAAGAAAGTACAAAAACGTTGGATGATGATGAAGAGATCATTCCTGGAACAGTAACAGAATTAACAGAGGAGCCAGAGGAAAACTGTAATTGACGAGTTAAGCACCATATGAGGACGGAGCCTTTATTTGCACGTTTCGCTTATTACAGCTTTTTCAAGTACAAGTTGAGATACATATGCTTGAAAAAAGCTGTAATAAGCGAAACGTCGTACAAATAAAGGCTCCGTCCTCATATGGTGTTTAACTCGTCAATCTTGTCGGCAACTGCCACTTTCATGAAAAAAACAACTAATTTTTTAGATACTATTGTTGAAGAAGTATCTAAATTATTTACAATTCAACATATGCGCTGTGCTATACATCCACTGCAATTAGCAATAAGAGACGGATTAAAGTATCGATATGCAGTTACTCTCATTGGAAAGCAGTTGCAGCCAGAACACCAAAAACAGATGCTATTCTGAATTGACATGCGGGAAAGGGGGCTATTTTAGATCAAGTAATAAGCTGGGTTATCACCTTTTTGATGATCAAACGTTTGCTTGAACTAAAAACTTTCCTGGGGGATATAGATAACCAAAATGTTTCACTAACTGAAAACCAGTAGGCAGAGGGTAAAGAACTAGAAAGTCTACTGTATCAGCCTCATGTCGTCACCAAGAAATTGCGATCTGAGGATTGAACCACTGGTAGATTCTTATTGAGATGGAAAAAGCTAATATTTAGCCAGAACAAAAAACGAGGATTAATTGCTTATGGTACGAGTATTCTTCTTTCAATGTAAAAATAAAAAAAAAGTATCTCTTGTTGAACAATAAAATTTTGTTAGCTGCTATTTACATTGATCCGATGAATCAAATTTTACTAAGCCATGAGCAAATTTGGTAAGGAAAACAAGCACTGTGTGAAATAGCATAACACATGAAAAGACTTCAGAGACTACCTGAAGTTGAAACTAAAGAAGATGCTCTCAGTATCAGTAACCGTGAAGAAACCTCTTCAGAATCAAATGTATACACACATTATATATACATATATATATATATATACAGTATATATATATATATATATATATATATATATATATATATATTGTTTATGAATATATATATATATTATATATATATATATATATATATATATTATATTATATATATATATATATATATATATATATATATATATTATTCCATATATATATATATAATGCATATATGTATGTGACCATATATTTCATATGTTTGTATCTATATATGTGTGTATGCATGCACGTATACAAGTATATTTGCATGTATGCATTTAAGTATGTACGCGTTCATATATATGTGTATATATGCATGGATATCTATATACACGTTTTATATCGACCCGAGTTCTATAGGAAGTTTATATATATATACATACATATATATATATATATATATATATATATATATATATATATATATATATATATATATATATATACATATTTTCTATCGACCAGAGTTCTATAGGAAGTTTATTTGTCTGTGTTCATAAGAATCCTTACTAATGTTTGCTGTGAAACAACGAGATAAACATAGTTACATATATCTTTGTATGTAACAAACTGAAGCCATACAAAGATATATATCCAATACCAAGGGATCTCAACAGGAATGGCTGCGACACTACAACCTGAATATGTGAACAGAAAATGATACATTTAGATACTCGTATATGAATTAGTACCTAAGTGATTATAAAAATGAACAAATATAAATACACTTAAGATTATACCAAAACAGGGTAAAAAAGTAAAAATACATGTAAAGATTTTTCACACACATATACACAAAATAAATAAATAAATAGATAAAAATTAATTGATAAAATAAATGCATATGTATAATACATAAAGAATAAATTATATCGATACGGGAACAGACAAATCACTCAGATAATTGATTCGACGCCCGACTCCCTCCTCGTGGGTCTGCAATCCTTTCTTAACGTTAAGTGGCGCCCACACAGGCGCACATGCTGTTGTCTGTGGGAGGATATGGACGGTCAGTCATGCATTAGTCCAATAGGAATCGACCACCAATAGTGTCTGACCAATGCAAACACGAAAGTGCACAACCACAATCGTAACTTCGCAGACACACACAATTATATATACATATGTATATATATATATATATATATATATATATATATATATATATATGTGTGTGTGTATATGCGTATGTGTGTGTGTATTTATCTACTTATACCTAGTTGTATTTTGCGGGAAGGGGAGCTACGCTCGTGGTGTCCCGCCTTTGTATCTCGCAGTGTTTACTTTGCTCTTATACTCATGAATGGTTTTTGCGCACACTATTTCATTGTCCAGTTTGTTCCAAGTGTCCACCACTCTATGTGGAAAACTGTTTTTCTTCAGATCTCTTCTATAGCTATGTTTTTTATTTTATTTCCATGTCCTCTTGTGCTTCTCTTGTCCCAGCTTAACAAGTCCTCTCTATCGAGTATTTCTGTGCCCTTCATGATACTGTAGATGGTCAGTAGGTCACCTCTCTCTCTTCTTTGCTCCAGAGTCAGTAACTCCAGTTTAGCCAATCTCTCCTCATATGACAACTTTGCAAGTGCAGGTACCATTTTTGTGGCTGCTTCCTGGGCTCTTTCTATTTTCTTTATATTCTTTTTGGTACTGGGTGACCACAATGTCGCCGCATATTCTAGTCTAGGCCTTATCAGTGTGACCAATATCTTTTTAATAATTTCTTCGTCCAAATATGTAAATGCCACTTTTATTGATCTTAGCAAGTTGTAGGATTCTCCGACAATTTTGTTTATCTGTTTATCATACAAGTCGTTTGAGATAATTACACCCAAATCTTTTTCGGATCTCTCCTTCTTTACCTCCTTGGTTCCAATTTATATTGTCCTGATATTCTATTTTTGTTTCTTCCAAACTCCATTATGCTACACTTGTTAATATTGAAGTCCATTTTCCATTTCTGACTCCAGTTCCATACCTTATTCAGGTCTTCCTGCAGTGATTCGCAATACTTTTCAGTTTTTACTTTCCTTGACAGTTTGGCGTCGTGTGCAAAGAAGCTCATGTAACATTTCACATCATCCATGTCATTCACATAAATAGCAAACATTATTGGAGCCAATACAGATCCTTGCGGTACTCCACTGATCACCTATTTCCAACCTGAATATTTTTCTCTGAGCACTACTCTCATCTTTCTACTAATCAGGAAGTCCTTCCCTTGTATCCCTGCTATATGTTCCATTTTTTTTTTCTTTTTTTTTTTGGTACTTTGTCAAAAGCTTTTTGTAAGTCCAGGAAGGCACAATCAGCCCATCCATTCCTTTCTTGCAATATGTCTATTAATCTTGAGTAGAAACATATTAAGTTTGTGATACGTACATGATCTTCCTTGTCTGAGCCCAAATTGTCTTGGGCTTACTATATTGTTGTCTTCCAGGTGTTTTACCCATCACAAATTTTGGCTATAGTGCTTGTTAGTGAGACTGGCCTGTAGTTAGTTGGCTCTTCCTTCATGTGTGTGTGTGTGTGTGTGTGTGTGTGTGTGTGTGTGTGTGTGTGTGTGTGTGTGTGTGTGTGTGTGTGTGTGTGTGTGTGTGTGTGTGTGTGTGTATATATATATATTATATATATATATATATATATATATATATATATATATATATATATATATATATATATATATATATATATGTATAAATTGAATGTGGCACAATTCCTAGGGACCCCTCCAGTCTCAGAAGTATCATACCAACCATGATTCACACCTTCCACACTGACACTTTTCATTTTATTCCGACTGTTACCAGATTATTCAATTCATCTCTCTGGAAGCCCTTCAGTAGTAATGAGGATTATCTTCTCAGTCGAAGGGCTGCCACGTTGAGTTCACAGAAGAGGACAAAAGTACGTGACTCTCTCTCTCGCTTTGTCAATCCATGTTGCAATTCTATGTTACCAAGCAGATTTATTCTAACAATTGGGGAGGAGAGGGGAGGGGGACGGGAGGGAGAGGTGGACGGGGAGTGGGAGGGAAAGGAGGAGGATAGAGGAGGGAAAAGGAGGAGGAGGAGGAGCAGGGTGCAGGGCACCTCAAGCTGACAAGGTTAATGAAACCAACCTTTACAGGTGGACCCATCTCCTCCAACACGACCCACCTCATCCAACACGACCCATCTCATCCAACACGATCCGATTCACTTTAAAGGATTCGGATCGCAATGGATTAGAGCCCGAATTCACTATAATACCCTTTATACAGGATGTAACCCACTTGACACGACTTGATCTTTTCTATATGCTTATAATTCGTCTAGGAGAAAAATATTATCTTGTAATTAAGCACTCTGTTTTCAGACAGAAGTGAATTAACTTGGTCAGTGTTTCTGCCATGTGTCCATTGTGCATGCAACAAAGCTAATGATTGTTTTTGTGTATGTATATATGTATATATATATATATATATATATATATATATATATATATATATATATATATATATATATATGTGTGTGTGTGTGTGTGTGTGTGTGTGTGTGTGTGTGTGTGTGTGTGTGTGTGTGTGTGTGTGTGTGTGTGTATGTGTTTGTGTGTGTATGTGTGTGTGTGTGTGTTTGTGTGTGTGTGTGTGTGTGAGAAAGAGAGAGCGAAAGAGAGAGAGAGAGGTACAACGAAAGAAACAAAGAGAGAGAAATAGATAGAGAGAGAGAGAGAGAGAGAGAGAGAGAGAGAGAGAGAGAGAGAGAGAGAGAGAGAGAGAGAAAGAGAGAGAGAGAGAAAGAGAGAGAGAGAGAGAGAAAGAGAGAGAGAGATACACAAACACATATACATAAAAGTCCACTTCCCTCACACATGTATAAGCAGCGTCCGCGTCCATCCAGGGCTGTCGGTAAGTCCTCTCCCACACTGCACATGTAGCATAACAAGCTATCCAAACAGCAGGCGAACCGTCGACGAAGCCGTATGGCTTCCCGCCCAAGGCACGGTCGCCCCGTGTGGCCTTTCCCAGGGGTCGAAAGCCTTTGTGGTTGACTGCTGAAGGCACGTGTGGTTGTCTGCTCGACACACAGTTGGTACGCAGTGGACTTGCGTGTCATCAAGCAGAGGCACGTAGAATACCTCTTAACGTCGTCTTTTCTTGAGTGAAGTCACCTTACGTGCTATATTACTAACATTTGTGCGTGCGCGTTGTAAATTATGTGTGTGTGTGTGTATATATATATATATATACGTTTGACGAGATAAACACCATATGAGGACGGAGCCTATATTTGTACGACGTTTCGCTTAATACAGCTTTTTCAAGTACTTGAAAAAGCTGTAATAAGCAAAACGTCGTACAAATAAAGGCTCCGTCCTCATATGGTGTTTATCTCGTCAATCTTGTCGGCAAACTGCCACTTTTAAGCATATATATACGTACATATATGCAACACAATGAACGCGCGATTGACACAAAAAAAAAATTAATGGTATATGAAGGGAGACCAAATATCACTGTGGTTTTGAAGATTAGTGTAATCAAAACCACAGCATTCCTTGTAAAGGATTTCACAAATGTTACATTCTTGTGCTATACAGAAACATCACCGAATAGCCATAACATACATACTATTGATAATTTGAATGTGAGTATAAGTTTTCATTAATGAGATGATTCTATCATAAAGAAATTTGTTCAACAGTTTTCGAAAGAGTTGGAGGGGCGCCTTTACCCTTACACAACACACTTTGGGTTGGGGTAGTTCTTTCCGCGGTCTTCCCCCCTTCGTCCCTTACTGTACTGGGCGCGCCCAGAAAATGTCTTACCAATTTTTTTTTCCCGTAATTTCATTTCCCAATCGCTTTCTCCAATATATATATATATATATATATATATATATATATATATATATATATATATATAGAGAGAGAGAGAGAGAGAGAGAGAGAGAGAGAGAGAGAGAGAGAGAGAGAGAGAGAGAGAGAAGGGTGCGTACATATCCATACATACAAAATATACACATATATAGAATTATATAGATAAACACCTATTATGCATTAGTGTTAGATATATGCATATACTTGTGTTGTATATGTGTCCTTGTGCCTTGACCTACACGTACTTTAAATTAGTGCGAGGAAAGTTGGCCCCTCGAATATCTGGAACTATCTCATACTATCATGTTCCGAAGATGAAGCACAAATATAATGAAAAAGCTAAGGAAATGGAATACACATCATTATCACAGAGGATTAGTAAATATTCAGAGGGCAGGACGGTTAAGAGAAGTGAAGAAGGTTGGCGACAGAGATGGCACTCTTTAATGCCTTAGGCCTGACTCTTGGCCACCTGGGCTCTTGGAGAGAGTTTCAAGGGTGCTAGGCCACGTGTTGGCGTCAATCAATAATGATGGGATGGTTGTTGTGGGCCTATTGGTGCCCGTGTTCTCTACACCCTCACCTATCCTTCAGTTTCTGTCCTTGTTCCTCCAACAGGTTGTCCTGTTAGTCTTTTTGGTATTTCGCCTCTTTAAATTTCATTACATGAGGTTTGTGTTTTTTTTTTTTTTTTCCTCTGTTAGATGAAATTATCAACTTTTCTTTCGATGAAGCACAACCGACAATTCCTGTTATTTGGACCATTATATATATATATATATATATATATATATATATATATATATATATATATATATATATATATATACATATATATATATATATATACATATATATATATATATATATATATATATATATATATATATATATATATATATATATATATATATATATATATCGTGTGCGTATATACGTGAGCGTTCTTGTAGACACCGCTTTTGTTTGATGGGACTGTAAGCTGTGTATAGGAATCAACAAGCATTTAAATTTACAACACGAATGTTCCATTAGCCTAACAACTCATCCCAAGGCTGATGCTTATCATAATCAATGACCAAATTCTCTATCGTTCAGTCATCAACTCCTCATAAATTATACTTCATCAGTATACAACAGTAGGTAACGTCTGCGAGGCTATAAACATAGACGTGCATTAGCTCGTAAATATTCCTACATTGATTGGTCGGTTAGGCCACACAAATGACCTCAACATTGACCATCAAGCTCCATCATGCCAAATAAAAAGAGAATTTCATGGTGATGAGGTTTTGTTTGCATAGGACTATGACTTTATCAACTGTCAATGAACATTTCATAAAGCTTCGTATGATTTATATGGTACAATCAAGTCTTGATGACCGATGTTTTCTGGTCTTTGTCGTGTCTTCTGTATGTCTCTCCGATGACTTCAGAACTATCTTGGTCTGTGATGGTTTAATTCCTGCATCATTAATGAAATAATTATGATCCCACGACAAGTTCTCTGTACAGTTGGAAACTAAATGTTCGTAGTTCTTTACAGTTTTGTATATACAAATATATTTTTCTTATTCTGATGTTGATATATATTCTATTTAATGAGAAAATATCTAACAACTGAAATACTGTATACAAATATACAGAATTGCAAATATCTATCCCTATCGTTTTCGCGATGCAAATATGTATTTTACAACAACTTTTCTGTATATATTTTCCACACATTATTTCCTTTTCAATTAAAGATATTTTTTGGTACAGAAAACATGTCAACCAATAAACGAAGATTTTTCTTTGCATGGTGACAACCATACATCGATTCATTTACTCAATATATTTTTTTCAGCAATATTTACCTGGCACTGAAAGGCATTTCCTCGAATGTAAAAACGTGTCCAATACTTTAGCAAAAGTTATATTTTCCCAGTAACAGGTATAGAATGGAATATGACAGTTCGTAGATGTATGACCGAGTCCAAAGCTAGGAATGCTGAAACAATCTTGGCGACGCAATGGAGTCGCAATCTTCGTTTATCCTAATCTTAAAACAGACCCACAAACCTTTTTGTTACGAAGAAAGGGGGTGGTTTAGGCATATTAATAAAATCAACTGACGCAAATCAAATTCAAAGAAAAATTGCCATGGAGACTTCATAAAATAACATGGCGTTTTAAGAAACGGTTAGACAACTTTATGGATGGGGATGACAGGTGGTGATGGGTATGGAGCTGCCTAGTGTAGGCCTTATGGTCTCTTGCAGTCTCCTTCATTCTTATGTTCTTGCGACTAAAAGCAAATGTACCATCCGGTACGGAAGGGGTTATGGCCCAATGTGTCTCCTTTAAGGATTTTGTTCTAAGGTCATGCGACCTTATTCAATTTCAGAGGGACCTAGGGACGTTTGAAACTTCTAAAACTGCCTTGATTAACCTACTAAGGCCCAGTGTCTATTTTGATTTTCTTCTGTGTGACGTCAGATGGTTTTATTAAATTTATTAGGAATTATTGGCGATTTGTATATGAATGGATATGTGTAATGTTCACGGACGAGGCATATATGCACGTGTCATACTTTCGCTATGTAAGTATCTCATACATATTTTACTCTGGATTACTTTGTACGATTTTATTAAATTTATCAGACGACATCGTAACTCTAATCTACCTCTTTCACTAAAATGCTTTATAGATTTTATTCTGATTGATTTCAATAAATTTTGATTTGGTTGAAGTAGGCAGCTGATGCACAAGGCTGCAACTCTTGTTATGGTAAATCACGTTATATGTTTGGTTGTAGCTACCTCTAGACAATCTTAATCACCTGGGAGTATGACTCCATATTGAAGGAACGAGTGATCAGGATTCGAACCAACATGATTCAGAACGCGGGTCTAGTACTCTAACACCTGGACCACCAATTCTCTCTTCCTCTAATGCGTGGAATACTCGCCATGTGTAACGATAGTCCTGGAACTGCCATCACCCCGGAAGGACAGTCCATACGTTCTTAAACCGCGTCCGCACGTTCTTCAACCGCGTCCACGTTCATCCATAAACGTGCCGCTCGGGTTGGTCGTTTGTCACCGGTCGTGCAACATTTTACCCCCCCCCCAACCTTACCCACGTCACCCCACCCTCAATTCCTCCACCTCCATCCCCACCCCCACACCCCACTCCTCCAGGAACTCCGGTCGTGTAGCTCCGGGGACGGACCGTGCAACGGTGGCAATGCAAATTCACCTCAATGATCGTGGGACCATACAGAACGAGCGCAGAGCACGGGAACGCGCCACCGTTCTAAGTGCAGACACTTCTGAAGACATGTCGCTCTCTCTTACTTTTCTGGGGAATATCATTCATGCAGAGTCTACTGGTATATTTATTGTTACATGAGAATATTCCTATCAATGTAAAACAATATATCAACAAATGTGTTCTCAAATATTCAGTATTTGAACAGCTAAATTCAGGAAGAGGAACAGGAGGCTTGATACTTTACTAATGGAAAAAAAGAAGAGAAAAGGAAAGAAAAGACTGTCCAACCATCTTGCGTGATGGCCATGAACGATTCCAGACACTCCTATACTGAACCATTGTCGGAAATCTTTCACGTAGTATTTTTCTTTTATTATTATCAATATTTTTAACCATGAATTAGAACAGGTACGAAAGGTATGTATTCCTAGTTAAGAAGTGACTCCATATATTGTAGCCCCGCACAACGAAAACCAGAAATGGCAATGCGAATAACAGATCTACGTGTGAGCTTGCCAGAAGACTTCCGTGACTGAAAGTCGCCTCTACTTTGTTCGAATAGCATCCCCAGTCAGTGGCTGGGGATCGAACAGGGGCCATGAGGGGAGACCCAAATCCAAGGCGCCACATCACCGCACGAACAGAGCCACCACCTTTGCCCTTTGTGCTCGAACAACAAAGGCAAGTTACAGTCCCCGGCAATTGGGGATTTGATCCTGAGGGTTTTCAATAATAAGGCGGGACTGAAATCTAAAATCCATAGAAGAACCCGAGGATTTTTTTTTTTTTTTTTTTCAGATCTTCCAGAATTCAGGATTTTTGATGTAGGAGGAGCCTTCCAATAGAATTCCTATGACCCAATGCAGTGTATAACAATAACTTCTCACTGCCATAAATCCTTGTTATCGGACGAATGTGTGCGTGCGTGGGCGCGTGTGTCCGTTGTGTGGGAGTGAGACTCAAAGGAAAGACGGTAAAACATGAAGGGGAATAAACAGGGGTGAGGAATAAAATACGAATATTACGAGCCATCGTTCAGTTTCTCCCAGGTGAATGGCTGAAGAGTATCGCGTTTCCGCAAGACTGCCTGGAACCGGCAGGACGAAGAGGAAAGGGAGGGTCCCCCGTTCTCCGCAGACTCGAGAGGCGCCGGCACTCGAGTCTACTTAGGTTCTTACTCCTACTGCTACTGTTACAAAACCACAGTCCCAACCTGTTCCTGGGGAGGATGGACTGTCAAGTGATCACTGTTTTCATCATGTTTCAACTCTTTGTTTTCCAATTATCATCACAGCAACTATTATAATTATTACTACTGTTGTCCTATTATTATAGTCATTATTATTAATCACTAATCATTATCATTATTGCCATTATTATTATAATCATTGTCATCACTATTATCATTACTATAATTCGTATTACTATTACTAAAATGATTATTGTTATCATTATCATTATTACTATTATCATTATCAGTTATTATAATTAGCATTACTAAACCTAATTTTTCTCACTTTCCATATTCACAAAACTTATACGATCCTAAGATCAGTTTGATATGGTGGAACTATAGCTATAGTATTCTTTTAGCAAATCAGGTCAGCTGATACCTTCATGCTCTCTAAAGTTTGGTTCCTATTCTTTGCTTTTATAAGAAACTTGAGATAAGGTGAAAAACTATTTCAACAAATACAAAAGGTGAATTTTCTCATTTATAAATAATTATGAAAAAAAAAATACTTGCTTCGGAAGAGTCTGTACTAATGTGTTGTTACATTCAGCCCTTTAATGAGTTTAACCCTCTAGATTAACCAGTTATGTTTCAAGTCTATAAACTTTGTAAATTCAGTTTCAGAATCATACGAAAGGAATCTATATGCATCAGTTTTTACAACAAATACAAAACTGTTTATATTAGTTATATTCCGCCAGGTCTTGAGCAGGAAGGTTTCTGGATGGCGGTCGGGGTAGCTAACCACTACATTATCAAGATTTCCTCTGCTGTATACTTTTACTTTTGTTATACGGGTTTGGATTCTATTAGTCGTCATTATTGCCTAGATAGATGTACTACCTTTGTATTGTCTACAATGCTTTAGGTTTGTCATCAGTGCATTAGTTTTGAGTACAGTGCCTTAGTGTCTTGTGCACTGAATTAAGTGTAGTCTATTGAATATTCTTGTCAATCTAGAAATGATAAACCCGTTTGTAGACAGTAGATTGAAGCGTTGTAATGAATACTACCTGTTACCACTACATGTTCTCGGTGAATGGATCTACGTAACACAGAGAGAAAGTTCTTGTAACAAGTTTTGGACTCTTGGCTTTCGGATATCCTCACACAGCGATGGCAACTTAGTAAATTCTCTTGTAAGATTATTTTCATTTGTTATGACTATAGTTTGGCTTTCGACTGGAAAGTCTTGACACATTCATCCTCACAAAGGACGTAACTGTGAGCAGAATGTTTCGGAAATCAATTGTCGGCCATAAGTGGTACTTCATAGCTCTGCACTTGATTACTTATGAATGATACCATGCAGGTCATAATTAATTAGACAACACTAAAACATTCTGCTCACGATTTTGATACAACACATGCGTGTACGTTTGTATACGCGCGTGTGTGCGCCTTTGTGATTCATCACAATGGTCTTCGATCACGTGTTGGAATCGTGATCGACAGTTATTAACCTCCTGGATGAGAGCTCAGAGCTCGTATGACCGATCTATGGATAATAATGTGCCCTTACACGCGCACAC
>NC_134812.1:36717097-36724597 GCF_046742065.1 Oratosquilla oratoria
TTCATGTTCGTGGGCACGATGGTGATGACGACGGAATTTTTTTTTATCAGATTAGGTAGACCTATAAGGGTCACTGAAGAAGACCAGGAAACCTGTTTTCAACGAAAACTTTTCTAATTCCTGCAACACCAACACTTGTCTTGGACAGAGAAAGCGTTGGCGGAGGACGAAGCCGAAGAAAAAACAAAATCAAAAACGAGGGATCGCGTCCCGCAAACAAGGTGAGAACCAAAAAGGAAGCAGGTGAAGAAAGAGGTGCCGGAAGCATCAGAACAGATGCGGTTGGGAGTTGCGGGGTGAATAGAAGAAATTGAGAATGGAGAAGAGGAGAAAAAGGAAAATAAAGGAAAGGAAGAGGAAAAAATGAGGGGGAGGAGGATGAGAAGTAGGAGAAGAGTAGGAAGAGGAAAAGAATGAGGGGGAGGAGGAGAAGAAGGAGGAGAAGAGTAGGAAGAGGAAAAGAATTAGGGGGAGGAGGAGGAGAAGTTGGAGAAAAGCAGGAAGAGGAAAAGAATGAGGTGGGGAGGAGGAGGAGAAGTAGGAGAAGAAGAGTAGGAAGAGGAAAAGAATGAGGGGGAGGAGGAGAAGTAGGAGAAGAAGAGTAGGAAGAGGAAAAGAATGAGGGGGAGGAGGAGGAGAAGTAGGAGAAGGAGAGTAGGAAGAGGAAAAGAATGAGGGGGAGGAGGAGGAGAAGTAGGAGAAGAAGAGTAGGAAGAGGAAAAGAATGAGGTGGGGAGGATGAGGAGAAATAGGAGAAGAAGAGTAGGAAGAGGAAAAGAATGAGGTGGGGAGGATGAGGAGAAATAGGAGAAGAAGAGTAGGAAGAGGAAAAGAATGAGGGGGAGGAGGAGGAGAAGTAGGAGAAGAAGAGTAGGAAGAGGAAAAGAATGAGGTGGAGGAGGAGGAGAAGTAGGAGAAGGAGAGTAGGAAGAGGAAGAAGAGGAGGAAGAGGAGAAGGAGGAGAATGAAATAAGAACGGGAGGAAGAAGAGGAAGACAAAGAGGAACAGGAGGAGGAAGACGATGAGCAAAAAGGAAGAGGAAGAAGGGGATGAACAGAAACAGGAGGAGGAGGACAACGAACAGGAACAGTGGGAGAAGGAGCAAGAACAGGTGGAAAAGAAATAGGATGAGGAAGAGGAGGAGGAAGAGAGGGAGAAAAGTAGGAAGAGGACAGGAAAGGGAGACAAAAGGGTAACGTAAGAGGAATTCTAAATAGGCCGTGTGTAAGGAGGAGGAAGAAGAGGAGGAGGAGGAGGAGGAGGAGGAAGAGGAGGAGTGGGAGGAGTAAAGGCAGAGAAGGTCGTGGGGTGGGGGCAGCAGACATAACAAGGAGTTGAAAGGAAGCTATTTGACGGCCATGTATACAAACGACTGGATTGGAAGATAGATGGAAGGAGGGTGGGGGAGGGAGGAGGAGACAGAAGGAAGAGGAAACAGGTGGGGGAGGAGACAAGTGGGGGATAAGACAGGTGGGGAGGAGACAGGTGGGGAGGAGACAAGTGGGGGACAAGACAGGTGGGGAGGAAGCAGATGGGGAAGAGAAAGGTGGAGAAGACGAAGACGAAAGGGAGAGGTGAGGAGGACAAAAGTGGGAAGGAGGGGAGTGGATGGCGGAAAGAGGAGGGGAATGAAGGGAGGAAGAGAGGAGAGAGAAACTGAGAGAGGAGAGGGACACGGGGTGAGAAAAAGGGAGACATGGGGAGAGAGAGGAGGGAAGAGGGAGAGAAGAGGGATAGGAGAGGGAGAGGAGAGATAAAGAGAGAGGAGCGAGAAGGAGAGAGAAGGACAGAGGAGAGAGAAGGAGAGGGAGAGAGGAGAGGGGGAGAAAGAGAGGGAAAGAGAGAGGGAAAAGAGAGAGAAAGATAGAGAAGGGGTGAGAAGGGGAGAGTAAGAGAGAGGAGAGAGAAAGAGAGAAAAGGAGGGGGAGAGACCAAGAGAGTGAGAGAGAGAGAGAGAGAGAGAGAGAGAGAGAGAGAGAGAGAGAGAGAGAGAGAGAGAGAGAGAGAGAGAGAGAGAGAGAGAGAGAGAGAGAGAGACGAAAGATAAAGAGAAGGAGAGAGTAGGACAGAGGAGAGAGCAGAGAAAGGAGAGAGAAGGAGAGGGAGAGAGAGAGACAAAGAGAGAGAGAGAAAGAGAGAGAGAGATGTGGGGTGAGGAGGAGATGGGTGAGTGAGGGGAAGAGGAGGGAGAGAGGGGAGACTGAGGGAGTGGGAGAGGAAAATTGGAGAGAGTCGGAAGGAGGCGACGGAAGGAGAGTGGGAGGAGGGAAGGAGTGCGGGTGGGAGGTGTGAAGGGAAAGAGAGCGAGGTTGGAAAAAGAAGAGAAAAAGAGAGGGAGAGGTGAGATCTTACATTTTATTGATACCATGAGACTCGTGACTGCCCTTCCCACGCTCGGGTGGGATATTCAAAGTATCCAAAAAAGGCCTTGTTCCCGAAGAACACCCGACCATTTGCCGAAGACAGTGTCCGAGTGTCGAAGACCAGTCGGGTTGGGTCTTGACGTCTCCACATTGTCATCATCATCGAAACCCCTTAGAGCAGTGGTTCTTAACCCCTGGGTCGCGACCCAATTTTGGGTCGCCAAGCCATTTTATTGGGTCACTGAGGGTTTGCAGAAAATAATTATTTACCCACTACAAATATATTATAATTATATACTGTAATAATTAAAATACATGATGCCTAGTTTTAGGATTCTAAGCAGACCATGATTAAATAATTTTGTTTCTGTAACCCGCTTTTAATAGCATAATCATATTACTTATAAAGACAATTCGTATATCTATGTAGGCTTGGGTCGCATATGCTTGATTTGTGCAAAATTTTGGGTCGCTGCCAAAAAAGGTTAAGAACCACTGCCTTAGAGGGATTGAGGCGGCGGGCGCGGCCGCCAAGCCAAGATCTCACTGTCTTTGTACAAATGTACAATATATAACTTTTGCACAGTCTTTGATTAAGCCCCATTTACCCTTCTAATATATAGTCCTAACGGAACACAGTCGGATTGAGGGAGGAACGGAGAGAGGGAGAGAGGGAGAGAGGGAGGGAGAGAGAGATAGAGAGAGAGAGAGAGAGAGAGAGAGAGAGAGAGAGAGAGAGAGAGAGAGAGAGAGAGAGAGAGAGAGAGAGAGAGAGAGAGAGAGAGAGAGAGAGAGAATGAGAGAGAATGAGAGAATGAGATAGAATGAGAGAAAAAGAGAGAAAGAGAGAGAGCGACAGAAAGAGCAGAAGAGAGAAAGCGTAAACGACAAAGAGGAAGAAGAAAAGAAATAGAGAAAGAGGAAAAGAAAGAAAAAGAAAAAGAAAAAGAGAAAGAAAAAAGAGAAAGAAAATAGAGAAAATGGAAAAGAAAGAGCAAGAAAAATAGAAATAGAAAGAGAAATTGAGAAAGGGAATGAGAAAAAGAGAAAAGGAAAGAATGAAAGAAAGAAAAAGAGAAAGTGGGAAGAAGAAGAGAGAAAGATAAACACAAAAAAAAGAAAGATGGAGAGGCAGACAGATACAGACAGACAGACAGATGGACGGACGGATAGATAAGCAGAACGGTAGAAAGATAAAGAAAGACGGATAGACTGCCAAACATATTTAAAGAGATTGAGAACGAAGAGAGGGATGGACGGAGGGAACCATTATGAAGAAAGGGGTCAGGGAGAACGGAAAGAGGAAAGATTGAGGAAGGATTGAGGAAGGATTGAGGAAGGACGGGGCCAGAGGTAAGGAAGGGAGGGAAATAAGAAAGATACAAGGAGTATGAGGAGCCTTCTCTTCCTCCTCTTCAACCTCCTCTCCTTCCTCCGTTTCCTCCTCCCCTTTCTATTCTTCTTCCTCTTCTACTTCTTCTACTTCTTCCTTTTTCTTTTTCTTCTTCTTCTCCTCCTCCTCCTTCTCCCCCCCCCTCCTTCTCTCCTCTCCCTCCTCCGTTTCCTCCTCTCCTTTCTATTCCCTCTTCCTCTTCTACTTCTACTTCTTCCTTTTTCTTTTCCTCCTCCTCCTCCTCCTCCTCCTCCTCCTCCTTCTCCCCCTCTTCCTTTTTCTCCTCCTCCTCTTCCGTCAATCACGAACACGTGGAGGCCGAGACTCGGCCTCCGGCGGCATAAAAGTGCCGGAGGTCGTTGGCAACAAAGTTGGACGCGATCCATTGAACAGGCTCAGAACGATACGGACCAAAGAGGCTAGAAAGGAGGGACGACAAGGGGGAAGGGGAGAAGAGAAGGAAGAGTGAAGGGAAAGAATGGTAGGAGAGGGAGGAGAGAAGGAAGGCGAGAGGGAAAATAGTGGAAAAAGTCCATGAGGATGAGAAGAAAGGAGGCCAGCAGGGATGGCTGGAGGGAGGGGAGGGAAGAAGGAAAGGAAAGAGGAGGGAAAGGGAGAGGCAAGGAAGGAGGAAGTAGGGAGTATAGGAGGAGAGCAGGAGGGAAGATGGAAGTGGTGAGAGGGAATGAAGGAAAGGGGGGGGGAAGAGGAGGGAGGCTGTGAGAGGAGGCAGGAATGAGACTAGGAGAAATGGCTGGAGGAGTAAGGGAATGAAGGAGGGAATGAAAAAAGAAAGGATAAAGAGAAGGAAGTGGGACGGGAAGGAGGAAGAGAAATAGTGAGGAAACGAAGGATAGAAGGAGAAAGGAAATAGGAGAGGAGAGGAAGGAGGAAAATAGGGAGGCAAGGAGGTAGGGGAATAGGAAATAGGAGAGGAAGGAGGAAAATAGGGAGGCACGGAGGGAGGGGAATAGCGAATAAATGAGGGAGTAATGGAGGAAAGAAGAAAAGTAAGAAAGAATGGAAGAAGATAGGACATACTCACCACATCCAGAGAGCAAAATCTTTCCCTCTACCTATGAGAGATGACCAACTACTTACTATGTTACTCCTTACAGACCTTATTCAGGCCAGTGCCTGACTATTTCACTCAGCTGAGACAACGACACTAAAGTGATATGGTTATTAAAGTTGGCTCCACTAACTCTTTCAGTGCTTTTATTCTCACCAAGACGAGTTGATTCTATTCGATTTGAAGAACGTGAGAGGTCGACTGAATGCCTCCAAGAGAGACAGTTTCCTCAATTATATCTTCACACGTAGAAGGCTAATCTCCAACCTCTGCCCGGGGAGGTTGACATCCGACCTCTATTTCTTACGACAAATGCACAATAAGTAAGACGCAAGTATCACTGACCCCTTCAACATCAATGCATGGCGGATTCTGCGCGTATCACTGCAGGTTCTGTGTTCAGGCTGATGTTCTTCCCTGCGCTGAATAAACACAGTCTGGTGTTCCTTAAGACATAATTTAGACAGTGTGCCACCATGCTGAAGGATTCAACTATGAAGATAAGGTATACATGCATGCATACATACATACATTATATACATACATAAGGTGCACATGAAATGTACATACATACATACTTATATGAATACATACATACATGTATACATACTGTACATCCATATTGTACACACTGTACATTCATACATATATACATTACATACACACAAACATGCATATACATACATGCATACATACATACAAATACATACTGTTCATACGTATATGGGGAGAGGTGTTGTATATAATGTAAATATATACCGTACAAACATACATGCATAAATATATATACATACATACTGCACGTATATGGATGCATGTAAAAAAAAATCCTCGACCATCTAGTCATATAATTTCTTCTTTTTCTTACTTCTCTATCCACCTGGAAGTATAACATACACCAAAGGCTGGTAGCCTTGGATCCGGCGCACCTAGGAATTTCCCAACCCGTTGCCTAACGCCAATGTGCCAAGGTCACAAAAATCTAACGATTACAAGGGAAACCTCCGGGAAATTATGATAACAAACGTACTTATTTATTCATTACTTTATCTATCTATTCCATTATCTAATGGTGGGAGAGAATTATGAAGAATTTATTTCCGGTC
Organism: Oratosquilla oratoria; assembly: GCF_046742065.1. Taxonomy (NCBI): domain Eukaryota; kingdom Metazoa; phylum Arthropoda; class Malacostraca; order Stomatopoda; family Squillidae; genus Oratosquilla; species Oratosquilla oratoria. Next base: position 36,723,033 of record NC_134812.1, read on the forward strand.
CAGTACTTTCATGGTGCGCATGGGGAAGAACTCGACAGTATTTGTAAATGGCCTCCCAACGCAAAAGATTCGAACGGTCAAACTCCAGAACGCTGATCCAGCTTGCCAAGTTCAATCTGACTGAAACTATAGGAAAAAACAAAGTAAAAGAAATCATCCAGAAGGGAAAAATAGATACGCGAATGTACAACCATATACAGAGATAAACTTATGAATAGATATTACATACATAAATGAATCGTTCATACACAAATATAAACCATTGTATATACAAAAAATACGAAACAAAGACTTAGATGATCCTTACTTTCCTAGAAGAAAAAAAAAAATCCATGAAGAAATAAATAAAAAAGATCCACGAAAAAGATAATAAAAATCAAAACTTGTACGCACGAGAAGCATAATGGCTGCAAAAGGGCAGATCAGAGCTCGGGATTTATTGCCAGCGCGGCTTTCGTGTAAACCAGCGGAGGCGAAAAAACGAACGGAGGAGGAGGAGGAGGAGGAGGAGGAGAAGGAGGAGGAGGAGGAGGAGGAGGAGGAGGAGGAGGAGGAGGAAGAACAGGAGGAGGAGGAGGAGGAGAAGGGGGAAGAAAACGAGGAGGAGGAGGAGGAGGAGGAGGGGGAAGAACAGGAGGAGGAGGAGGAGGAGGAAGAGGAGGATGAGATGGAGGAAGAACAGGAGGAAGAGGAGGAGGAGATGGAGGAAGAACAGGGGGAAGAACAGGAGGAAGAAGAGGATGAGAAGGGGGAAGAACAGGAGGAAGAGGAGGAAGAGGAGGATGAGAAGGGGGAAGAACAGGAGGAGGAGGAGGAGAAGGGGGAAGAACAGGAGGAGGAGGAGGAGGAGAAGGGGGAAGAACAGGAGGAGGAGGAGGAGGAGAAGGGGGAAGAATAGGGGGAGGAGGAGAAGAAGGGGGAATAACAGGAGGAGGAGGAGGAGGAGGAGAAGGGGGAAGAACAGGAGGAAGAGGAGAAGGAGGAGAAGGGGGAAGAACAGGAGGAACAGGAGGGTCATATGGAGGAAGAACAGGAGGAAGAGGAGGATGAGAAGGGGGAAGAACAGGAGGAAGAGGAGGATGAGAAGGGGGAAGAACAGGAGGAAGACGAGGATGAGAAGGGGGAATGAGGGTAGGGGGGGATTGGAGAATTTGGGGCTGGAAAAGTGAGGATGAAGAGATGGTAGGGAGGCAAGGGTGGGATAGGTAATTAGACAGGAAGTGGGAGAGCAGGAAGGACAGAAAGTAGGACAGGGGGAGGGACAGGGGGAGCGACAGTGAGAACGAGAGTGGAAGGGAGAGTGGAAGCAAGAGTGGGAGAGAGACAGGAAGAGGGGGAAGTGAAGGGGGAGGCGGGGCGGACCAGGGGCTGGGGCAGGGGAGGGGGAGGGGAGGGGTACAGGTGGGGAAAGGGGAGGGTGAGGAGGGGAGGAGGAAGGGCAGGGGATGGGGAGGGGTGGGGTAAGGGGAAAGGAAAGGGAATGGAGGGGGAGAGGTGGGGAAAGGGGAGGGGGAGGAGGGGAGGAGGGGAGGGGGAGGAGGGGAGGGGGAGGAGGGGAGGGGGAG
>NC_134812.1:36727097-36729597 GCF_046742065.1 Oratosquilla oratoria
CTCACTTCTATTTGGTCGTGCAGCCTCAAGGGGCTGGCATTCGATCGTCAGACTTGTTCCAAGATCTCTGTCAACTTCGATTGGTTTCCTCCGCCTTTACTGAAAAGGAGAGCAGCCAACTGCTCTCTTACTTATTTCAGCCCCGTGACACGAAAACAGTCCAAAATTAATGCATTGTAGACATTAATTCTCATTTCTTCCTAGAAAGGGACCAAGTAACGTTGCCGGCTGCTGTGGGGCTGCGGCATTCCAGTCAATGATTTTGAGACAGCTCTTTTTGTCATTATTATTCAACGGTTGAATATGTAACAAGTTTTATAAATACATTTATGAATTATTTTATCCAAAATATTTATAAAATACTAGAATAATATTACCAAATTTATCTAATTTTTCTTTAATTTGCATTTGAATCCCGCCAAGTAGCACAATGCCTTTCGTCCTTACACTTTATTTAAACTTTCAATATTTCTAAGTTGGTTAGCAGAGTATGATTTATTTCCACAATATTCAAGTTAAGTTAGTAAAGTTTCACCACTTAAATACTTCAGCAATTTATCAACGCTTGATACGAATTTCTCCCCACGCCATTACGGTAGAGTGACTTCAATATTTTGTTTTATATAATAACAGAAGATATGATTCAGCTGAAGGAGTTAGATTCGTAACAAAATGTTACTTCGATCCACCAAGAACCTCATTTTGTCCCTCAAGTAAGCGAAACATTTTGGAGTTTGACCAAACAGTTTCTGAAAGGTAAGTGGCCGTATTGAAGGGGTCTCAGGAATAACAGTAAACAAGGGAAGAATTCCTCTGGGGAAACCCGGAGGCAAAGAGTTCCATGGGGGGGGACCCCATCTCCAGTAAACCGTGACATGCTCACCGCGGGCCTGAAGGAAACAAGAGACGAGGTGGAGGTAACATGAACCTGCACGCTTATGTACATTAGCTTACAAAAATATCCTCATTCACGGGTACAAATGTATGCGGAAATTTACCACATGACGACTGGAGTCTCGAAAGAATTGGCACTCCTGCCTGAACGAACACTGTAACTAGTTTTCAAATACCACCATCATTTATGTCATAATGTCTTGGTGGATTTTGGAAACGAGTCTACATTAAATGCTCTCGTTAGGCAAGACGGTAAATCTAAACGTAGTATGAAGAAATAAAAGACAGCAATGGAATTGGGAGTTATTGACGCCAAGAAGAGCGGCGTTTACGATGGGTTTAGTGGTAGTGGCTTTTACGATCGCCCTCAGTGACGGCACCTACGAAGGTTTTAATGTGACCGCTGGCAATAAAAATTCGCAGTTGTGAGCTTCATCGATGTGCGGTCATTTACGTCAATGTTGTGTTGCTCGTTCGTGATGTCATTAACGATGACGAATTGATGACGTTGCAAAGGCGGTAACGCACAGGCGTCTCTGACGCCATTGAGGCGGTGGAGGGAGGGAGGGGGAGATGATGAGAACACATTTGTTGAGCCTCTTCAAAAAGAATGTAACCGAGACGGTATTCATGTGTTCATGACAGTTTAGAATTTAAGCCTATCCCATTTGCTAGCCTTAGTAATTCCCACTGATTAGTGGAGACACTTTTTATTCATCTAAACAAACACAAGTACCCCCAAATTACTATGTATGTATGTTACTATGAAAATTAATAGTGGTAAAAAAAGTAAAGCCAATCGTTCATAACCTTATTGCTTGTGGGCGTGGCTTCCCTGTCACACAACCTTGTGGAGTTCGAGTTCCTGAAGAACGACAATGAATGCCGAAGCCGAAGTCGTCGTCGTCGCAGTAAAAGTGGACGAGGTCGCAGACAGCATTAAGCGAAACCTGCTAGAAGAGCTGCTGACGTCGGGCTTCGATCTAGCCTCGTATCAACGAGGTTCCGGGTTTGATCCCTACGGTTACCGATGACTGCCACCTACCCTAACTAGTAGCGCAAGCGATAAAGGCAGAAATGGTGACTTTGGCAGCAGTTAAGTGCCTACTACAGTAAGATCTCACTGTCAAAATAACGAAGATAAAAAGAGTTCGGACCAGTGTATACCATCTTAAACCCATGAGCAGGTAGTCATATGTTCGATTACCCGGGAACTGCTGCGGACTTGCTGCGTTAGATACCGACAGCTCTGGCCAGGTGGGGAGGCGACCTAATGACGGCCTAAGAAAAAAATCAGCGCCTTGCAGCAACTGACAGGGCTTAGCCTATCAGGGTTTCTCACTTCCCACAGCTGATGGGGAGGAGAGAGGATGACAATCTTGCTGGAGTCGTGTTGTCAAAAGTTCCTGATGATGTATATGTGGCGTGAAGAAGTTCTTGCTGCCTTGGTCGGGAAGCACTACGAGTTATTGCTCATGTAAGCGTGACGTTAGATAGGTCCTTCTGGGGGAGGTGACTAGTTATGTCGTTAAGTTCCTGCTGAAGCCGACGTTATTGCAAAATAATAACAGCACTCCCGCTGTGGAACAGAGGAATGCATGTTGAG
>NC_134812.1:36742097-36747097 GCF_046742065.1 Oratosquilla oratoria
AGATAAAGAAAAAATATTCATCCAGATTTATTGTCATTATTTTCATCGAATACACATAAGAAAATAACATTTGAAAGAATACATACACCAGGACAGCTCAGAGCTTCACTCAATTTCCACCAGCCATCTAAATCATCTCCGGCAGGTCCCCAAACACGTACCTGCAAAATGAATACACAAATGTAAGCCTAAATATACATCATCATATAACAAACATATACACACAAATCCAAAATTATTCAGGTGCGTACAAAAACAAGGTTATGTTATAAAAATTACGTACATACAGTACATACTCGCAGGTTTTTCTACCTTGTAAGGGCAATGGGCATATCAAACCTCACACACACATACCTTACATCCATCCCAATTATACAAACAGAAAAATTACATTCATAACGTACGTGCGTGCGTGAGCTTGTCATTGTGTGTTCACCTTGGTCTTTGGATCACGTGCTGGACTCGTGATCGACAGCTATTTCCCTCCCGGAAGAGAGCTCAGAGCTCGTATGACCGATCTATGGGTAGTGCTATGACCTTACACGCACACACACACCCAACTCCCCGCCCACGAGAGTTGGAGTAACGACTCGAAGCGCAGCGATACTGAAATAATTTCAGCCCTGGGTAGGATTCGAACCAGGTACTGCCGGCACCGCCGTACTGACAGTCTGGGACTCTACCAACTGTGTGAGCGTGTGTGTGTGTGTGTGTGTGTGTGTGTGTGTGTGTGTGTGTGTGTGTGTGTGTGTGTGTGTGTGTGTGTGTGTGTGTGTGTGTGTGTGTGTGTGTGTGTGTGTTTGGTTGCGTGTACGCGCACACGTCTTTTCATAAAACCACCGACACAAACTTGTCTCCATTCGCATACATGTGACCACCGAACCTAATTCGGTAATACGGACCTGCAGAGTCGGTCCAGGAACAGTGCCCTAGGAACACGCTAAGCACTGAACACTCAACCACGACGACGAGAACGATAACGCGTATGATGACGAAAACGAGGACGAGGACGACGATAAAGAGAACAACGAAGACGACAGACGACAGGCAATGTCGAGAAATACTCCCTCGACCTGGAACACGTCACCAGTGAGAACGACGACGACTACGAAGGCGCCCACGACGACCTACTCCTGAGCGAGTGTGGACGTCGACTTCAAAGAAAATGTGGAGAGAAAAATGAGCGGGAATGTGAGGAAGAAGGAAAAAAAATATATGAAAAAGAGAACTGGAAGAGAAACGAGGGAAAGAAAACATGAGCTGAAAAAGAAAGGAAGGATGAGGGCGAGGGGGGAATGAAAGGCACTGGGACGAGGACGAGATCCGAGGAGGAGAACGAAGAAAAGAAAGACAAGGAGGAGAAGGCAAGGGGAAGGGAGAGACAAAGGGGGAGGTGGAGGGGGGATAGACGAGGAGGTGGACAAGGTGGAGGTGGAGGAGATGGAGAAGAGGGAAAAGATGGAAGGGCAGGAGGAGAAGGAGGAGGAAGAAAAACAAGAGGAAGAGGAAGAGCAATTCCAGTATAATCAGCAGTAGCTTGAAGGAGGAACGCGGGGAGAAGGAAAATATAGTGGGAGAAAGGACGATAGAAGAGGTTGCGAACGCTACCACTGAGCCGTCGTGTGTGTGTGTGTGTGTGTGTGTGTGTGTGTGTGTGTGTGTGTGTGTGTGTGTGTGTGTGTGTGTGTGTGTGTGTGTGTGTGTGTGTGTGTGTGTGTGTGTGTTTACCTAGTTGTATTTACCTAGTTGTATTACACGGGAAGGGGGAGCTATGCTCGTAGTAACCCGTCTTTGTATCTTTCAGCATCCAAGTTTTTGCTTAAAATCTTGAATAGTATTTGCACACACTGTGTGTGTGTGTGTGTGTGTGTGTGTGTGTGTGTGTGTGTGTGTGTGTGTGTGTGTGTGTGTGTGTATGTGTGTGTGTGTGTGTGTGTGTGTGTGTGTGTGTGTGTGTGTGTGTGTGTGTGTGTGATTGTGTGTGTGTGTGTGTGTGTGTGTGTGTGTGTGTGTGTGTGTGTGTGTGTGTGTGTGTGTGTGTGTGTGTGTGTGTGTGTGTGTGTGTGTGTGTGTGTGTGTGTGTGTGTGTCTGTTTTCCGTAAAAGTGTAGGACGGGTGTGGTACAGGAGGTGTGGGAAGGGGTGGGAGAGGTAGTAGGGTGTGTGAGTGAGGATGGGGGTGGGGGTGAGGATTAGGGTGAGAGGAGATTCACCTTGAGCCTTATGTGGAGGGGGAAGCCAAATTCGTAGTACCTGATGAAGGAAGAAGGTGAAGGTGAAGGAGGAGGAGGAGGAGGAGGAGGAGGAAGGGGGGAGGAGGAGGAGGAGGAGGAGGAGGAGGAAGGGGGGAGGAGGGGGGAGGAGGAGGAGGAGGAGGAGGTCAGGGGCAGGATCCATAAAGCACCTGCCCAGAAGCGACAGCCGGGGGTTTCTCGAGGGCGTATTACATTACCATTAACATGAACACAATTGTGCCGTTGAGACCAAGCCTTGAGATTGATTTAGAGTCTAGCCACACATAAGGCTTTCACCCACTTCTTCGTGCCCTTCGTCAGCCCACCTACTGTGGTGACAAATCACACTGAAGGCTACCCTGCAGTGAAATACCCGAACTCAGAGAAGACACGTCCAGGAATAGACAGAGACAGAGACAAAGACAAACTGGAACGGACAAATAGACAGAGGGTCACAGTGAGACACAACCTGGCATGATCCGGCCAAACTTGAAATTTGGAACACCCAGAAGACCAATCACTCCAAAGGAGTCTGCAAATATACACACAAATGCATGCTTCCTCATAAAACAGGCGAGACGACCGGGAGCCACAGCACCAGAGTTCGAATGCGTGAAGACAACAGATCGATGGCGCCTGGCGGATAAGCTACCCGGCCCACACCTGGTGCCTCGTGGCTTCCACCGCCGCCGCCTCCACTGCAACCGCCACCACCACTGCAAGGTCCGCCTTGGCGACCCATGTCGGCCTCGACATCCCCACTCGTGTCCGTGACTTCCTCCTCCTCCTACTCCTCCTCCTCCTCCTCCTCCTGCCCAACCCGTCCGGTTGCATACAGTCAATGGAGGGCCTTGGCCGCTTGGCCCGGCGACTTCCTTTCCACCCTCCTCTTACTACCCTCTGACAGCATATGAGTTTCAACGATTGGGCACATCAAAGAGGTAAATTATGCTTTTCTTTCCAAAAACATGAACCACCCAAGGTTGAAGACATCGAAAAACACTCGTGCATACATACATATAAACGTACATACATACTCGGACATACATGCATACATACATACGTATATGAATATACATACATACATACATACATATACTGTATTTACACATACATAAACACATACGTACATACATTACATTATATATATATATATATATATATATATATATACATTGATTGATATATAGATAGGAAGTCGGAGAGAATCATCTCCCCTTCTCCTATCTTAGAATCTCCCTAACACTCTAACTTCATTAAAGGCACAAACCTAGGGAACACTTCGTCTCTCGATTGGGCACAAGATCTCTATCAATCTTTGTCTAATTCTCTCCCCATCTTTTTTTTATTTCACATAAACCTGATAACTGGCGACTACTTCTCTCCTCCTCCTCCTCCCCTCCTCACCCTCACACCTCCTCCCCTCCTCACCCTCACACCTCCTCCTCTTCATCTTCCTCCTCCTCCTCTTCCTCCAGCTAGCCCATGACAAAGGAACGTACCAACAGAACACTCCAGTGTTTCTCCCCAGTATTCCATAGGAGGGGTCTGAAGATCACTATCGGTTGCAAACTTTTACCCAGTGAGACTGAAGGCAACAGATACCGTATTATTACACCGGCTAAATCGCCCGTCTTCAATCAACCAGCACCATGACAGTCACATGCGCATTCCCTGCAAACACCACACCTTAACACAGCACCAGGAACGTGCCCATGTCTTGCCTTACTTGCACGCACGCACGCACACACACACACACACACACGCACACACACACACACACACACACACACACACACACACACACACACACACCTACACACACACACACACACACACCTACACACACACATACACACACACACACACACACACACACACACACACACACACACACACACACACACACACACACACACACACACACACACACACACACACACACACACACGTACACGCCTACCATACCATCACACCACCTACCACCTCACCACGACTCCCACCGCCTCACCACCCTACCCATTTCCCAGAACGCAAAGGGCGACCTTTGCCAAAGCGGAGGGACTCTTTGTTTCAAATGTCAGGTAGCGAATCTCTCCAGAGACCCACAGACACACTCACTTCCTCCGACTCTCTCCAGACCTTTCCTTTACCCCCATTGGAGTGGACAACCCCTTCCAGCAGAGGTAGAGAACAAAGCTGGATCTATGCTCAGGTTAGTGAAACACGATGAGGAATGACACGTCATTTTCCTACGTATAAAAGAAAAATCTTTTGAAAAATGCGAGGGTTCGTTAATCATGTTTCGTATAGAATGTGTGTCATAAAAGACGTACAAATAAAGTTCTCGAGTTTCTGAGAATAGGAACTCAGAAAGGGATAGGCGACATTCCATCAAACATTTGATAATGGATATTTAATCGGTAAATTATGGATGTAAAAAAAATATGGCTAGGTTAGCTCAGTTTAAGTAGATTTGGTAAGGTTACGATACATAATAAACTAACTCTTACATAACTCGGGCAAATATAGACCTAGTCACCGGCCGTGGTAGCTGTCTTAACTTCTCTTCTTTATGGAAAATCAATATTGTCAGTATCTGGTACACCTACTGGCAACAATGTCTCAATATGAATGAAATGACCTTGCTACATTACTAGACCAGATGTGTCCTTTATGGCGTGACATTATGGTGTCACCAAACATGCAAGTAATCCATTACATGCGATACGTGTTGTGGGGTTCTCACAATGGGATTTCACCGGTT
>NC_134812.1:36752097-36794597 GCF_046742065.1 Oratosquilla oratoria
GTAATATAGACATCATCCTATCTAACCTATCATTACGATGATAATAAAATGAGAAAGATTTTTTTTTTTTTCGGAGATAAAAGGGTAAAAAGGTTGAGAAACGATGCCCTAAGGTACTGACTACAAAAATCTTATATAGTCAATACCTTATATGGGGATCCAGCTTGATATAAAGCCTGGAATTGAAAGGCCTTGTGTAATCATTCATAATATTAATGATGTATAGAATTACGCGATTTTATTCAAATGAGGGGCGTACCCAGGACTCTTGTAGTCACGTGCCCTCGACTCAAGGTCGAGGCCTATTATTATCATCATTAATACTATTATCATGCACCACTAAAGTCAGCACGCCTTCACACTGATGCCATTTTGTGGGAATTTTCCACAAATTTGTGGAAAAGTTTAAACTGCTTACCATTAATTTTGTGTGGAGTTTGAAGAATTATATGTTGCAATGAACTTATTTGTGTATATAGTGATTCCTTCTTTTTGTGGAAAAAATGTGGAAATCCAGATTTCCTTGTGGGAAAAAATCTCACTCATTTGTGGAAACTGGCAGAGATCACAGTGGCAACAGTGCACCTTCATACTCACCCTGTTCCGCTCTGTCTGTCCCGTCTCATCCCGTACCTTCCATCTCGCCTTGTTTCTCCCAGACTCTTATTGTCCCGTCCCGTTCCAACCTCTCTCTTCCTTTCCGGCCCAGTCGTCCCGTCCCACCCAAATCGTTCCGTCACACCCTATTCTGTCCTGTCCTGCCTATTTCTGTTACGTTCCGCCTGGTCTGCCTTACTCGTCAGAGAAACATGTACTAGGTTAAACAAAACTAAAGCTGCCCAGCTACACCGGATCATCCCAATATCAAAATCACTATGTCAATTGTCCGGTAATAGATGTGGCAGAAGATGACTGAGTGTTACGTACGACCTGGTGATATGTGTTCAGGATTAATGACAAATAAACAACAGACAGACGGACAGACAGACCGAGAGAAAGGGAGAGGGAGAGGGAGAGAAAGATACTGTATAAAGGATGCAAATTTGAAATCTGTGACCAGTTAAAAGAAATATTTAATAAGTCGGTAGACACTGGTTTCGTGACTATTGCTTGGGGGCAGGCAAACGTTGTTCCTGTTTTCAAAAAGGGAAATAAATCGTCTATATGCAACTACAGGCCAATCAATCTGACATCATATATAGGTAAAATAAAATTAATCAATGATAGCTAATAGACTCGGAGATCACATCGAGAGACATAACGATGCGTGACTCACATATGCATATATATATATACATATATACATATATATATACATATATATATATATATATATATACATACATAAATATATATATACATACATATATACATATACATACATACATATATACATATACATACATACATATACATATATACATACATACATATACATATATACATACATACATATACATACATATATACATATATATAATATATATACATATATATATATATACATATATATATACATACACATACATACATATACATATATACATATACATATATACATACATACATATACATATATACATATACATATATACATTGTAACGTAATATTAGATATTACGTCATATGTGTAATTATGTTATAGAATTATGTTCCTTTGTATTACATAACTATGTTCATATTTCTTATCTATGTATGTATTGTAACAATGTTAAGCAGTAACGCCCGTCCACTATATGTAATCTTGCCTACGTGCGGAGAGGTGCGCACTCTTGTAGAACAAACAGACAAGCGAAATCCTGAATAGTTCGGAGCGCACAGATTTGACAGTTACTAAATAAATAGATTGTTCAAGCGAGTCGAGGGTCCTAAAACTACCCATGTTGACGTGTTAACTTACCCTCCTCCTCTCCCGCACCCTTAACCGGAAGTATCCGGCTTCCGGTCCAATGGTATATAAGCGGTGGAACTCGCTGACTCCTGGTCATATTCCCACATATTGATCTCTTGATAAAAACTAGAAGGTTTAGATTCATGAGACGATTGGTGTGAAGTGATCACCCGTTTTGCCTACATTACGTGTCTGATATACATTGCATTACTTTACTTATATTTGTACTTATTACTTATTTTGATGCATGTTCCTGATCTCTTTGTACTTAGATAGTACCATATTGTATACTTATCTTGTGTTTCTTATTTGAACGATAATTTCCATAATCGTGTAACGGTCCCATTGACCCTACTGCCCATTCTCTTTTGTGTTGATTGCCTGTAAATATTTTCCATTAATAATTTCGTTTACTAGTTTTATCGCTAGTTTAATATTCCTTTCCTGGAATCTTCTTTGTTACCTTTACTTCTAGTCTTACGAATTATCTAGGCCCTGACCAGATAGTTCAGTCCTACAGTGGCTTCTAGAAGTGCGCTGGTTCTTAAGCACTTAGACGTTATACGTAACGTCTCTTCACATACCAGCAGCCCGTAACAAAGTGGCGACCCTTGCCAAGGATATTGGATCAGGTATTTAACACATTCTTATAGAGATGGATGATATAGTTCAAGAATTCGTTCAAAATCCCAAGGTAAGTTTCTTAAAGAAACAAACTAAAGACACTTTGATAGAAATAGGCAAGCACTTTGGAGTAGACATTGATACAAGTTTGCGAAAGAAAAAAATACTTCAGGAACTTGTTGAAAATCTGATCGAAGATGAGATCTTATCTCCAGAAGAGATTACAGCTATACAAATTCCTTCAAATAGGTTAGAAATAGAGGCACGACTAACCGAACTTAAGATTAAGGAGATTGAATTAAAGGTCAGGAGAGTAGAAATTGAGGAGGAAGCTAAACTGAAACAAATGCAAATTGAGGCAGAATTTAAAGCTAAAGAGGAGGAAACTAAACTGAAACAAATGCAAATTGAGGCAGAATTTAGAGCTAGAGAAGAGGAAGCTAAGGTGAAACAAGTAGCTAAAGAGGAGGAAACTAAACTGAAACAAATGCAAATTGAGGCAGAATTTAGAGCTAGAGAAGAGGAAGCTAAGGTGAAACAAGTAGCTAAAGAGGAGGAAACTAAACTGAAACAAATGCAAATTGAGGCAGAATTTAAAGCTAGAGAAGAGGAAACTAAAATCAAATTGGCAGAATTTAAAGCTAGAGAAGAGGAAGCTAAAGTGAAACAAGTAGAGTTAGAATTAAAGAAGACCGAAGTAGAAGCTAGGATTGTTGATAGACAACCCGTAGTTCAGGAAGGTCATATAGATATTTCCAAGTATGTAAAACTTCTACCCCAATTTTCAGAAGGAGAGCCAGAAATTTTCTTTCTTCAGTGGGAAAAATTGGCGCAACAGTTACAAATTCCTAAAGAAAATTGGCCATTAATCATTCAAACACAATTTAAGGGTAAGGCTCAGCAAATTTATACTTCTCTTTCAGAAGCAGAAAGCGAGTATGATAATATGAAAGCTTGTATTTTAAAAGCTTATGAACTAATACCAGAGGCCTATAGACAGAAATTCCGTAATTATAGGAAGACACCTCAGTTAACATACGTAGAATATGCGGCTCAACAAGAGAGGTTATTCAATAGGTGGTGTTTGGCTAGTGAAACGGACACCTTAGATAGACTTAAACAGTTGATTTTATTGGAGCAGTTTAAGAATACCTTAGAGACAGATCTTAGGATTTTTATAGATGATCATGTTCCCGAAACTTTAACTAAAGCTGCTGTATTGGCTGATGAGTTCACACTAAATCATAAACCTAAGTCAAGACAAATGGAATCCCAAAAGTCAAAGTCATATATTCCAGATTCAACAAAATACTCTGATCCTTGGTCCCCAAAGAAACGCTTTGAAAATCAGTCTAGCCCATCACATTTCAGTTACAGGTCTGATTTCAATAAATATCCTCCAAACCAACCTTGGCAAAGAATGGAAAGGTTTAAGACTAATCCCCCTGTAATTTGTTCATATTGTAAACAGGTTGGCCATCACATTTCTAATTGCAGAAAGAGACTGACACCCTCATTCTCCAATAAGACACCAACTCTTGTAAGTAATATAAAATCAGATGATTCAAAATCCTCTATTCAGGATACACTACCAAAGAAGCCGGTATTGTCAAGTAATGTAGAACCCCCCTCATCAGATCATGATCCTTGTTTCAAACCATTTGTATCTTCAGGAACTATCTCTCATAGTAGTAGTTCACAACAATATCCTATTTCCATACTCCGAGACACAGGAGCAAAGCAAAGTCTGATTTTAAATTCTGTCTTGCAGAATCTGGGTGAGTCATATACAGGTTATGATATATTGATAGAAGGAGTTGGAGGAATTATAAAATGTCCATTACATAATGTTTTCTTGCGGTCTGATTTAACAACCGGAATGGTTAAAGTAGCAGTAGTAGACTCTCTTCCCATAGTAGGAATATCCTTATTGTTGGCCAATGACATCGCTGGAAGCAAAGTCATTTCTCCCTTAATAACAAATAACCCTAAGACCTCAGTAGAACCTTCAGATAACTCACAGTTGTTTCCCGCTTGTGCTGTAACCAGATCTCAGGACAAGAAATCTGAAGAGGAGACCTATAATCTAGAATCCCTATTCTCCCAAACTGACCCATCTTCTTCTTCACCAGTTTCTCTATCTAGAGCAGAATTAATCAAAGAACAGAAGTCAGATCATTCTCTTAAAAATTTGTACGAGATTCTTTCATCTCCAGAAGAAGTTGAAAATATGTCACGAGGTTTCTATATAGAAAACGGAGTCCTAATGCGAAAATGGAGAGCATCCACCGCAACCGCTGACCAGCCATGGCAAGTAAGGAATCAAATAGTCCTCCCTCTTGGTTTCAGGAATAATGTTCTAAGATTGGCTCATGATACTCCCTTAGCAGGTCACTTAGGGGTAAGAAAGACCTTGTTCAACATAACCCAACATTTCCATTGGCCCACGGTTGTCAAAGATGTTGCCCAATATTGTAAAACATGTCATACATGTCAACTTGTAGGTAAGCCCAACCAGAAAATTGTAGAAGCTCCACTCCATCCCATTCCTGTAATGGAAGAGCCATTTAAAAAAGTTCTTATTGACTGTGTAGGACCTTTACCTCCTTCAAGTAAAGGAAATCGGTACATTCTCACAATCATGTGTATGAGCACTCGTTTTCCAGAAGCAATTCCTTTGAAAAATATTAAAGCTCAAAACATAATCAGAGAAATGTTGAAATATTTCACTATGGTAGGATTTCCTAAGAACATTCAAAGTGATCAAGGAAGTAATTTTCTTTCCAACAAGTTTAGAGAAACTCTTGTAACACTAGGTATAAATCATGTAACTTCCTCCGCCTATCATCCTCAATCACAAGGTGCTCTAGAGCGCTTTCACCAAACGCTCAAGACAATGTTAAGAATCTTCTGTGCTGAGAACACTCGAAATTGGGAAGACGGACTCCCCTTTTTGTTGTTCGCCACCCGAACAACAATTCAAGAAAGCCTTGGATTCAGCCCGTCAGAATTAGTCTTCGGTCATGAAGTCCGTGGTCCCCTAAAGATACTTCATGAACAATGGATGAAAGAAGAACCACCAGTTCCTTCTTTGAAATACGTGTCCCATGTCACCGAGAAGTTGTTAGAAGCTTGGAAGTTGGCAAGAGAGAACTTGACGAATGCTCAACGAGTAATGAAAGGTCGGTATGATAAAAATTCTAAACTTAGAACTTTCTCTCCAGGAGATCAAGTGTTACTTTATCTTCCCATACCAGGAGATCCATTGCAGGCTAAATACAAAGGACCCTATGAAGTCTTGTCCAGAGCCAGTGATCTCAACTACATAATCAAAACTCCAGACAGAAGAAAGAGTTCCCGTCTCTGTCACATAAATACCTTAAAACCTTATCATTCCAGAGATCCAATTCCAGCTTGCAGCTCTACCACAATAGAATCGGAAGAGCCTCCTGATAACCTGCCTAATCCTCCTGAGATTCCCTTGGAAAACTCTCGGATACAAAAAAATCATCAGATAAAAGTAGGACAATTATCTGAGAAACAAGATGTAGCAGAACCATTGACTGACCTGTTGAGAAAAGACCACGACTTCGTGTGGACGCCTACCTGTGAGACGGCCTTCAAAAACCTGAAGTCCCTTCTCACTAACGCACCAGTTCTAAGGGCACCCGATTTCCAACGACCCTTTCTTCTGCAAGTCGACGCCAGCGACACCGGTATCGGTGCCGCCCTCTTGCAAGAACACAATGAAGTTCTTCACGCTATCGCCTACTACAGCAAGAAGCTGTCCCCTGCGCAGAAGAACTACTCAACAATTGAGAAGGAGACGCTCGCTTTGGTCCAGGCCCTTATCCACTTCGAAGTCTACTTGGGTTCCTCAACTACCATTCAAGTATATTCGGATCACAACCCCTTGAAGTTCCTACAGACTATGAAAAACAAGAATCCGAGACTTACACGTTGGAGTTTATTTCTCCAACCCTTTAATCTAACTATTCATCATATAAAAGGCGTCTTTAATGTTTTAGCCGACGTCCTTTCTAGAACATAGCTTTTCAACAGAAAGTGAAAAGCTTTCCCAAACGGTGGAGGTGTAACGTAATATTAGATATTACGTCATATGTGTAATTATGTTATAGAATTATGTTCCTTTGTATTACATAACTATGTTCATATTTCTTATCTATGTATGTATTGTAACAATGTTAAGCAGTAACGCCCGTCCACTATATGTAATCTTGCCTACGTGCGGAGAGGTGCGCACTCTTGTAGAACAAACAGACAAGCGAAATCCTGAATAGTTCCGAGCGCACAGATTTGACAGTTACTAAATAAATAGATTGTTCAAGCGAGTCGAGGGTCCTAAAACTACCCATGTTGACGTGTTAACTTACCCTCCTCCTCTCCCGCACCCTTAACCGGAAGTATCCGGCTTCCGGTCCAATGGTATATAAGCGGTGGAACTCGCTGACTCCTGGTCATATTCCCACATATTGATCTCTTGATAAAAACTAGAAGGTTTAGATTCATGAGACGATTGGTGTGAATTGATCACCCTTTTGAACTACATTACGTGTCTGATATACATTGCATTACTTTACTTATATTTGTACTTATTACTTATTTTGATGCATGTTCCTGATCTCTTTGTACTTAGATAGTACCATATTGTATACTTATCTTGTGTTTCTTATTTGAACGATAATTTCCATAATCGTGTAACGGTCCCATTGACCCTACTGCCCATTCTCTTTTGTGTTGATTGCCTGTAAATATTTTCCATTAATAATTTCGTTTACTAGTTTTATCGCTAGTTTAATATTCCTTTCCTGGAATCTTCTTTGTTACCTTTACTTCTAGTCTTACGAATTATCTAGGCCCTGACCAGATAGTTCAGTCCTACAGTGGCTTCTAGAAGTGCGCTGGTTCTTAAGCACTTAGACGTTATACGTAACGTTTCTTCACATACCAGCAGCCCGTAACAACATACATATATATGTATATACAGTATATGTGTGTGTATTCACTTGGTCTTTGGATCACGTGTTGGACTCGTGATCGACAGCTATTTCCCTCAGAGCTCGTAGGTCCGATCTATAGGTAATGCTATGACCTTGCACACACACACACACCCAACTCCCCGCCCACGAGAGTCAGAGTAACGACCCGAGGCACAGCGATACCGAAATAATTTCGGCCCTGGGCAGGATTCGAACTGGCTACTGGGAGCACTTCTGCTTCCCAGTTCAGCGCTCTACCAACTGTACCACCGAGTCGTGTGTGTGTGTGTGTGTGTGTGTGTGTGTGTATTGTATATATACATACACACAACTATTTATATATATATGTATATACATATATACACATATACACATACACACACACACACACACACATATATATATATATATATACATATATATGCATACATACATATACATATATATATAAAATACACATATACACACACGTATATGTATACATTATATACATATACAAATATGTATGTATACTCGTACATGTACATTAAATATGGCGAGTATAAACATTTCTACGAAGTAGGAAACAATTTGCAACCAAACACGTTAACCATTCACATGTACTTTCCTTCCCCTGGGAGAAAGAAAGCAACACACCTTGCCAGGTGGACCACAACTCTCGATGTCCAACGACTCCCGACCCAATTCCTCTGGAGAGTCTTCAGGTGACGCCTCCCAGTGGCTGGTGGCGCGGCGCCACGCAGGACTGACTGCCTCAGGGTCAGCCGCCTGCGGGGACGACGAATTTCGGGACCTATGTGCTGTCTCTGCGGCTGAACTGCGGTTCGGTGCCTAGGAAACCTGCCGCCGTCGTTCCTGCCGCAACTTCTTGTCGTGCCGCGATATTTGTTTATACCCACGCGTGAGCCTGCAGACACAAAAGCACGTACGCATACGCCCACGCTAAATTTAACTGATGGCAGCTCAGAGACGGTACGTACCGGGTATAGCTCTTATCCTTTTGATGAAAAATGTTTGCCTCGAGTTTCAATGAGTACAAATCCGCAGCCCCACATAGGCGAGAATGGTCATTTTTGGGAAGAAACTTTGGACTGTTCCCTATGTTATATCAGTGTGGGACCGTTTCTGTCATCGGCTTCCAGTAACAGGAGGGGAACAGTTACCGCTTGTTAGCTCTCTTTGGTGGAAGAAAAACAATTGTTGGAGAAATATACCATTGGAACAGCCGGGGACTGAGTGCCAGCCGCTGGGGATTGCATCTCCACATGGAGGTGACATGGTTGATGGGTTTTGTAAATGGGTGGGGAGATGATTCTGTCGCACATCATGCCGGACACCACAAGCTGATACCCGTCATTGGCCTTTTGCTGTACATTACCATTAGGCAAACATACGCAACAGAACGATAAAAATAAAACTTATGTGAATCAGAAAGAAATACAAAATAAAAAAGTGATAAGAACACAAAAAAATTATACGATATATAAAATAAATCAAGGAGGAAAGAAATTATAGTTAAAACAAATAGTAAGAATTTTAAAGAAAGTAAGGAGAAATAGAAGAAAGAAGGGCCAAGAAAAGGAACAGGAGAAAATTGATAGAAATTTTGGTCCCACAGGAGGAGTCAGATCAAGAAAATGTGATTTTTTTTTTTAATGTCAAAGAACTGGGAAGCTCTCTATTATGGTTTTAGGGAAGAAAGTGGATCAAATCCCATCAACAACTGAAAAACAGGGCATCACATAGTAATGAAAAATGACTGATATAGAATAGAATAAGGAAAACTTTATCTTCGAGAGATGTGTGGCGGAGGTTAGGCTAAGAAACACTAAGCTCAAATCATAACCTATGGAGGAGATAATCAGTAGGGCATGGAAATTCACAAGATATGTTTCAATAGAAACAGATGTACCAAGGAAAGGGTAACGAAAAAAAAGGAGTTAATGATCTAAAAAAAAAAAAAAATCTGACATGGAAGGTTAGGTTTTATTGCAGTGATAGATCGGAATCTGAGAAAGTGACATTCAAGGAGGAAAGTGGAGTAAAGGTAGAGGAACATAATACACATACACACACATAATATATATATATATATATATACATATATGACAGTCGCATGTATATATATATATACATATATGACAGTCGCATGTATATATATATATATTGAATTGAATTTGACCGCAGCTTGGGCTAGAATCAACTTCTTGTTGATAGACTCAAGTTTTCTAATCAGAGATCTCGGCTCATCGGGGAGGCGGAATAAAATACTACCGTACGACGCTTCGCTCATCTTTGAGCATTTTCAAGTACAAAATATATTTGGTACAAAGCTGTTACAGTTTAAATACAACTAAAATGGTAATTGGGAGAGGTTACAGTTTAAAAACAAACTAAAGTGGTAATTGGGAGAGGTCATAATGAATATGGGGGA
This sequence comes from Oratosquilla oratoria, assembly GCF_046742065.1. NCBI lineage: Eukaryota > Metazoa > Arthropoda > Malacostraca > Stomatopoda > Squillidae > Oratosquilla > Oratosquilla oratoria. The sequence continues at coordinate 36,762,046 of NC_134812.1, forward strand.
TTTTGTCCAAGGGTGGATTCAGTGGGAATCTGTCCCTTGTGATTCTAGACAGATTCCCACTGAGTCCCCCATATTTATTGTGTATTGCTACATTGCTTCTAAACAAGGGCAGTGGGCGAGATGCAGGGAAGACCCGTCATCCAGGAGGAGCGAAGATGGGAGGGAGGGAGGGAAGGGGGTGGATGGGAGTGGAGTATATGGGGATGGAATGGGTGGGAGTGGTTTTTATGCCTTTGTTTTTTGGCTATCTCCCTGTAAGGGGGAAAAATCCTTTGGTATATTGATGTACTTCTTCCCAAGGTAACTGATCCATATATACTACCTTAATTTTCTGTAGCAAAACCCTCACCTATGACCAAAGGAGGTTCACTTTCTCTCACCTAAAGGAATATTTTTTATAATATGTTTGGGCGAATCAATTCCTTGCACAAACGGTCGCTATCAGGATAGACTAGCCTGCTAACCACTAAACTATTACGATTATAAAATTCTGAAAAATTTTGAACCTTTGTCATTTGGTTACTAGTAGGAGTGGTAATAGAAGTAGCAGTAGCACCAGCAGTAGTACTGGTAGCAGTAGTACCAGTAGAAGTAATAGTAGAAATAGTAGAAGTAGTATCTGTATTAGTAGCTGCAGCAGTAGTAGTTGTTAGCAATAGCAGTAGCAATAGCAATAGCACAGCAGGGATAGCAGCAGGAGCAGCAGCAGCAGCAATAGTAGTAGTAGTAACAGCAGCAACAGTAACAACAGCATTAGCAGCTGTATTACTAGCAACAATATTATTAGCAGCAGTAAAATCAGCAGTGGCAGTAGCAAGAGCAGTAGGAATAGAAGTAGCAGTCATATTACCAATCATATCAGTATCAGCATCAGCAACAGAAGCAGAAGAAACAGTAGAAACAGCAACAAGTAAAGGAACAATAGAAGCAGAAGAACAATCGAGGTAATTTTGCTATCATAGGTCCATCAGGCTTCCAGTTGAATTTCCTATTATATTCCTTTGCAGCCAGAAGGAGAAATTCAAGAACAATAACTTCTGTGCCTACAAGGACGCTTTCTCGAGTGAGTAATACGGCAAAAAGGTCATTATTGACAGACACGGCCAAACGTCCTACGTGGCTCAGCCGGTCCTTTCACCACAGCTCCTCGTGAGCCTCAGGCGAGACGTGCAACCAGACCGTGAAACTACCATTCGTATAATTTTCAAGTTCCAATATATATATGTACCTGTTTGTTCAACCCTCCATCTCTCCTTTCCTCACTCACTCCATCCCCCGTCAATCTTTCCTTCTCTTTCTCTGTTGTGTGTGTGTGTGTGTGTGTGTGTGTGTGTGTGTGTGTGTGTGTGTGTGTGTGTGTGTGTGTGTGTGTGTGTGTGTGTGTGTGTGTGTGTGTGTGTGTGTGTGTGTGTGTGTGTGTGTGTGTGTGTGTGTGTGTGTGTGTGTGTGTGTGTGTGTGTGTGTGTGTGTGTGTGTGTGTGTGTGTGTGTGTGTGTGTGTGTGTACGTACATATGTGGGTGAGGACATCAGCCTTTAGAAAAGGAAGCACCTTAGTTTACGCGCTTATTTCTGCATACGCCTTTGCGTTGTACGAATCCAAAACTTCATACAAATAAGCGATACTCTTTCTGATATACAGTAAATCCATATGTTAAATATCACAACGTTTTCCCTAATAAAGACATCTGTAATCGCCTGGTTGTCGTAATCCGCTGCCCATTATCATATTCACTCACTCCGCCCGCCCGACCCAAGACTTCCTTATCCTGGGTACCCCTCGGGAAACTACTAATCTGGATCCCCGTGACCCGCGGAAATGCATACAAGGCCGACTGGCCTTAAAAGGCGCCCTCCAGTTTGCGCCGGAGAAAAGATAAGTCCGAATTATGGAGGTTTTCCGCAGGTCGCGGGAGCCTTGAAAAGATTATGTCGGACATGAAGGAAGAATGGAACGGTTACACAAACAAAGTCGCAACACCTTCAATATGGTGGCACTTTTTTTTTTATATATATATATATTTTTTTTTTTTTGTATAGTGTCAGCTGGTTTTATTTAGCCGAAGGCTCGAACTTGGGACAAGACGGCGTCTCCACTCAGCTCAGAGTTCGACCTCAAGCTTAAACAAAACCACTCAGCTTTAGCCAGAACAATATTTTCAAAACAAACGTCACCATGATGAATGGTTTAAACCAAAAGTGTCTATCATACTCGCCAAAGACCACTCTTCACCCGTCGAGATGACTCACCTCGCTCAACCAATGTCAAACGCTTTAATAAAGGTTATATGCACACAATGAATAAAGCAACACTTTGACGATTCAAACGTGGCTATGCAAATGATGAATTATTAATTTTGACGAGCAGCAATTTATTTGGATCTCCATTTTCAAAATTGTAATTTCAAAAAGTTGCTCTTTGGGGTCGGTGAGAAGGGTCGCTTGGGGAAGGAAGGTGTGGTGAAGGAGGGAGAGGTGGGAAGAGAGAAAGAGGGAGAGGATAGAGAAAGGGGGCAACACGGGAAGTAAGAAACGCATAAGGAGGGACAGAGGGGAGCGTAAAGAAGGCAGGAAGGAGGAAGGGGAGAGTGGGACGAGGACGGCGGGAGCGAGGAAGGTGGGAGCGAGGAAGATGGGAGCGAGGAAGATGAGAGTGAGGAAGGTGGGAGTGAGGAAGGTGGTAGCGAGGAAGATGGGAGTGAGGAAGGTGGGAGTGAGGAAGGTGGGAGTGAGGAAGGTGGGAGCGAGGAAGGTGGGAGCGAGGAAGGTGGGAGCGAGGAAGGTGGGAGTGAGGAAGGTGGGAGCGAGGAAGGTTGTGAGCGAGGAAGGTGGGAGCAAGGAAGGTGGGAGCAAGGAAGGTGGGAGCGAGGAAGGTGGGAGCGAGGAAGGTGGGAGCGAGGAAGGTGGGAGCGAGGAAGGTGGGAGCGAGGAAGGTGGGAGCGAGGAAGGTGGGAGCGAGGAAGGTGGGAGCGAGGAAGGTGGGAACGAGAGAAGAGGAGGGAGACAGTAGGGAGTCAGACTCGGGGGAGGATTGGTGGAGGGGAACGGAGTGGAGGAAGAGAGGGTGGTGGAGGAGAGCGTGGGAGATGGAAGGGGTAGGGGAGGGGCGTGGTAGAGGGTTGGAATAGGGAAAAGGAGTTGCTTGACCGGTGTTGGGAGAGGAAAAGGGGGAAATGAAAGAAGAAAATATAAAAAAGGGGAAGAGAAAAATGGAAACAAGAAACTAGGGAGAGGGAAGAGGAAAGAAGAGGAAAAAGGGGAGAGAGGAAAGCGAAGAAGGAACTGGGAAGAGAGAAATAGATGAGGGAAGGGGCAATATGGAAGAAGGAAAAGGTATATCAACTTGTTTAGCCATTTAGGCCTTATTCTGAATTTCTTATTGGCTAACGCTGCACGAAAGGATTCCTATTAAACGTAATCACATTTTCTCCCGAATCCATCCCCCAAATAAACAAAATCGTCAGTTCATAAACAAAACAAAACCTGTCTGTCACCGGCCTTAGGGGAGCAGGACCTTCAGGCCAGTGGCAGACTTTACACACACACACACACACACACACACACACATATATATATATATATATATATATATATATATATATATATATATATATATATATATACATATATATATACATTCGTACAAATAAAAGATCCCGGCGAACTGCAAGACTTAAGGAGACGAATCATTACAGCCTCCGATCTCAACTTTACGTATGAAGAAGCCAATAATGGACATCTCCCTTTCCTAGACGTCCTTGTCGCCGCCCGAAATGCCGGATTCTTGACAACAGTATATACCAAGCCAACCAATGCCGGACTCTGCCTGAACAGGAACAGCGAATGTCCTAAGCGCTACATACGGTCCACCATTAGTGCTTATGTCAGAAAGACCCTTTCCCATTGTTCCACCTGGGCTCAAACCCATCAAGAAATAGAGTCACACAAGTTCTTGTCAATAACGGATACACCAACTCAGATGTCTCTCAAACAATCCAATCATATCTTAACAAATGGTATAACAATGAAAATAATAGCACAATAAACAAAAAATTAATCAAGATATACCATAAGAGCCACATGTCCACGGAATATAAGTCAGAAGAAAGAAATATCAAGGATATCATCAAAAAAATGTACAACAAATCGACCCAACAAAGCACATCCAATTCATAATATAGTACAGAACAAATAAGACCGCCCAGCTAACTATACGCAATCCACCCAACACCACAAAAACACCTCTACAAGATACATATATATATATCTATACATACATATATATATATATATATATATATATATATATATATATATATATATATATATATATATATATATATATATAGTGGAAAGGTTGGTGAGGTAAACGCCAAAAACCGTAGGAGTTTTATTACTAACGTTTGGTCCTTAAGAGGACTTCCTCGGAGTATACACAAAGAAAAATATTTACAGCTAATATACTTCACATTCTTTACCCCGTTCCTCCCCGATCTCCGTCCTTCCTTCGCTCCGCCTCACCTCGAATAAAGTCGCTAGTCAACTTTGATAATTTGATCAATCCTTCTCTATGGTTATTGCAAGGCTTTGAAGCGATGTACGCTGCTTCGATTATTTTTCTTTCTCGTTTTCTTTTAGTCCTTTGTGGAGCACCTCTGTATTTTCCCAGTCAGGAAGGTGGCCAAAATTGTCAATATGAACGAGGGAAAGACAATGTGATAACCTATTGCCTATCTAGTTTGTAAATATATTTACTATAAAAAAGGAAGAGGGAAGTGTTACATATGTGAGTATTCTGTATACGTAATGTATGAAAATGATTATTATTTTGGGTAAAAAGACGTCATTATTCTACGCTCGTGAAGGGAGCATATGTTTTCGACGTCACACGTTCTGGTCGTTTGGTTCGAGAAGAGTCATCAAGCTAGGACGCAAAATACTTTTACTCTGTCTAGGCTAATAAGGTTCATACCCTCATAGATGCTGGTTCTATGGACCAATCAGAATTGATTTTGTACAGAAGGGAGGGATGCTTTGCGCTCGTTCTGAGTGTTAGTTAATTCCCTTCCTTCTCCTGTTTGTATATTTTAACTCAGCTAGTAATTAATTTAATTTATGTATGAATTCTATGGCAGTGACGCGGGAAGCCTAGACAGTGAATCTCTTGGTAATTATTTCTCTTTCATCCCCGTTAAAGATCATGAAAAACTTAGAATCAAGTTTAGAATTTATTATTTAATTGTATGTCTTTGGTTATAATTATCTTGTTAATCCTATTTACTGTAATGAATAATGTTAAATTTTATATGTTTCATTTTTCTTAATTTTCATGACAATGCAAAATTAAATGGTGGCCTGTAGAATGATACTGTGAACAGATTATCCCAATCTGGTTGAATTCTTCAAGATATTATTTCCCAGCATTTTTCCGTTTCGTGTGTGTGTTCTTTGTGGAAAAGTTTTCGACAGTTGTGAAGAAAAATTCCTTCCTATTCATATGAACGGAGTATTCTCATAGTCCAGTGACTCACTCTTTCGTGTCTTCCTTTGCCTATTTCTAAAACCACCTGCCGTCGCCCTACATAACGTCATTACAAACCAAACCAATACTGTTTGCAGCTATGGAGAATTTCTCCAAGCTCGATTCGTTGCGAGTTGAGAGGAGTGGGGATGGGGAGGCGCCAACATATTAATAGTCTATCTCCCTTATGCTGAAGCGTCTTATCTCTATCGTTGGCGGAAGGCAGCGTCAGATAATGTTTATATAACTTAAATCACTGCAAGCATGTCAGCTATCTATGCCCCTCGTCTTACTGGCCCTCAGAGTGACCGCAGACAAGTCCACTATCTGTTAAGGAGTGTCCTGGACACAGCGCCTTCTGCCCTCCTACGTCGGTCCGTATGTTGAATTGCTTGCTTGCTTTTTGTGTGTTAGCTACTTCATTCTTCAAACGTTGTGAATAGGGCCGTTGCTTTTGACGTAATATCAGTATTCCTGTAATTCAGGATTCATCTTGATATTTAATATATTCATTCTTTCCCTTTCTTTCCCAGATACACACACGCGCGCATATATGTGTGTATATATATATATATATATATATATATATATATATACACACATATATATACGTATACACACACACACATATATGTATATACATATACACACACACATATATATATACAGTATATATATATATATATATATATATATATATATATTATCAATGTATATATATACATATAAATATATATATATATATATATATTATAATGTGTGTGTGTGTGTGTGTGTGTGTGTGTGTGTGTGTGTGTGCGTGCGCGAAAACCAATAGCGCGATGCTGTCTGCTTAGGATGCCTCTCGTAGTTCCTCCGCATCTTGACCAGAGGTGTTGCACTCACCCACGCCGCACGACGCCCGTCCGCATACAAATCGAGCGGCGGGTCCGCGAGCCTTCAACCCTTCCGCTACCGGGACGCCAATGACCCAGAGATCACCTGGGTACAAGCGTCATCACACTGGGCTATTTTTCCTCAGACTGTTGAAGCAGATTTGCATCCCGTAGTTTTTGGGAAGGAATGTAATAAGCCAGAGGAAAATTATTTCCTTCCATTATATCGTATGACAATCTATGTACATCTCTGAGAAAACAAAATAGTTTGCCATATTGGTTTTACGGCGGGAAAGGGGAAAAGGTTCTGGAGATGGTGACACCGCCACTTGATTTGACGTTGGAGGAAAAATATCCCAATGTGATAATGCCTTAAAAGGAAAGTGCCACCCGATACGGAAGGGGATACTAAGAGGGCGGATCTCCCCTCTAGACCAGCGTTTCTCAACTTTAGGGTCCCGGAACCCTAAGGTTCCGCAAAAGGTCCCTAAGGGTTCCGCGAGAACAAGTGAGATAAGCTTATGCACTTTTGATTTTTCATTTAATTTCATATACGTAATGTAATTAAACACGCACGACATATTCTTGGTTATTGTAATACTGTAGTATAGACATCATCCTACCTAACCTATTATTACGATGAAAATAAAATGAGAAAGATGTGGTATATGTTTTTGTTTTTTTTCGCAGGGGTTCCTTGAGACATGCAACTTATTTTAAAGGTTACGCACGAGTTAAAAGGTTGAGAAACGCTGCTCTAGACGATACAGTGGCAGTGACGGGGAGATGCGTCAGTATATGTGTCATACAAGAGAAGAGGTATGTTACATGAATTAATGTCGAGGTAAACATGACAGCCGACAGTGAAAAGGCAACAGATGATTGACCTCCGTTGCGCTGATGAGTGCAAGCGACGAGATGTAAACATCCAAACATATGGTTTAAAGTCACACATCCCCCCCCCCTTATCGGGAGGCTAGGACGGTGCCCCTCACAGAGGGCTTTTATAGCGTGGAATTTAATGAACCATGCCCTTAACTCAACTTCGTCGGTGGCAGGATTCGAACCGTCCTCACCTCGACCTTCGCCGCAAGTAACGACGCCCTAACCCGCTCAACCAGCGAGCTTCCAAACATGAACAAATAAATCAAATTAAATTAAATAAAACAAAATAATCACTTTAGATTCGTCAAGATATTATTTCCCAGCATTTTTCCTTTTCGTGAATATATTGTCTATTATTACTAAAATTAATATAAAGATTATAATAAATCAAGTATTCAAACGTGTCAAACTCCACAATTACATCCTGCAACCCGTAGACAAGATCGTTTTACATGTATTTTCTGGTTGCCGCCAACCATTAAGCTGCGGTCAATCTTTCAACGTTAGAGCTGATGAAAAACAAAAACGATTGGAGATGCAGGCTGGACTCGGCAGCTGGACTCGGCTGCGTTGCCAGCGCGACTGACTCATCCCGCGCAAGTGACGTCATCGCGTCATGAGCCCCGTTATACTGAACTACTTACTGGTTCTATCGACGACGTGCAGCCTCTCCTACACACATCGGCGGAAGAAAAATATCACAAATAGTCAGAAACATTCCACTGATCTGGAGAGCATGGAAATGGTTGAATTTTCTTTACTTTCTTTTCTCTCTCTCCCTCTCCCTCTCTCTCTCTCTCTCTCTCTCTCTCTCTCTCTCTCTCTCTCTCTCTCTCTCTCTCGCTCTCTCTTTTACGTTTTATGGCGTGACGTCTTAGAAGACAAATTGGTGGAAATTTCGTCGAATAGGACAGGACGGTGTGCAATGCCTTTTGCTCAAGGATTCTTTTCAACCGTAAATCATCTTCACGCGATCCACCTCCTCGTCACAGTTAAATAAAACTTATCCAACCCGATTTTGAAATACTAACATTTCAAAACACTGTAAACTACTAATAACCTATAGAATAAGATACCTAGTACATATTGATTTTATTCTTCTGTTTTTCCAATTCACGAAATAATATAAAGCAAGTAGAAAGTTATTTCACTTATTACCTGTTTTGAGGACGACTTTCGGAGTCGGGGTATCGATATGTATCGCGCCTTTCCATAGACACACACACACAAACCCCCTCACACACGCAATCTCCAATAAACCACTTGTCTGCCTGGAAGACTCCTGCACTAATACGGTTAAAGATGTGTGTAGGGTTTGTATGTTACCCTTCTTGGTTTGTTAGACGATTTTATCGCATAATGATGACCGCATCGCGGAGGAGACCGGTCAGACCGTCTCTGCCCAATTTGGATTTCCATCGTTGCCGGACCACATAAGGTGACGCCCGGAGAGGTAGCGGACCTGAACCAGTTTTTTAGTTTCCTTTTTTTCACCTTCCTCTCCTCCACTACCCCTCAAGCCTTGTGAGGTATTTAAGAATGGTTTCATTCGTCCACTTGCGATATGGATAAATGAATCTGAAATCAAAGAAATATCGAGATGGTACTGGTGTCTGTATGGAAGAACAGGATGGGGGGTGGGCAGAGGGTAAGAGGACGATTGGGAAGGAGAAAGTTCCAGAAAAAAGAAAGCCAGGAGAGAGTTTCGATGGTTGGAGGGAGGAAAGCGAAGGGAAGATGTAGGCGAGGAAGATGACGCTGGGTAGAAAGTTTGAAAACTACAAACGTTATACATACACACCATTTCCTTGCGAACACCAAGGAACAAGTGTAACGATTACCGTTAACTCGTGGGAGGAGAGAGGAGGGGGAGGGGGAGGGGAGGGTGTCGCATAAAACCACCCAACCCTGAAACTGTGCACTGATTCTCACACCACTATTTCACCCACCAACACCACACCACTACCACCACCACCACTTACCACCACCGAAATGCCAACATCAACAGTTTCACTATTATTATCACTACCACCATCACCATACCACCACCATACCACACTACTCACCTCTACTACCATCACAACACTACCACCCCTTACCAACAGCCACAATATTATTACCCACCACGGCCAACAACACACCATTACCATCACCACCCACGACTTCACAATCACCACCGTACCAAACACACACCACACTGAAACTCGTTCTCCAATGCGTTCAGTTCCTTCCATCCATTGACCAATCTTGCGCGATTTTGCTCTGAATCACGTCAGACAATTTCAATAATCACAAGAGAAGAGGAGGGGAGGGAGAGGGCGAGGGAGAGGGAGACGGAGAGGAGGGAGGGGAGGGCGAGGGAGAGGAGGGAGGGAAGGAAGAGGGAGAGGAAGGAGGAGAGGGTGAGGGAGAGGAGGGAGGGGAGGGCGAGGGAGAGGAGGGAGGGCGAAGGAGAGGAGGGAGGGGAGGGTGAGGGAGAGGAGGGAAGGGAGGGTGAAGGAGAGGAGGAAGGGAAGGGAGAGGGAGAGGAGGGAGGAGAGGGCGAGGGAGAGGAGGGAGGGGAAGTAGAGGAGGGAGGGGCGAAGTAGAGGAGGGAGGGGAGGGTGAGGGAGGGAGGGCGAGGGAGAGGAGGGAGGGGAGGGTGAGGGAGAGGAGGGAGGAGAAGGCGAAGTAGAGGAGGGAAGGGAGGGAGAGGAGAGAGGAGAGGGCGAAGTAGAGGAGGGAGGGGGAGGGAGAGGAGGGAGGAGAGGGCGAGGGAGAGGATAGGATGGAGAGGGAGGAATGGTAATAATGTAATGGAAGAGGGAGAGGGAAGGGAAAGGAAGTGTAAAGGGGAGGGAGGGGAAGGTAAAGGAAGAGTGTAAGGTAAAGGGGAGGGAGGGGAAGGTAAAGGGGAGGGAGGGGAAGGTAAAGGGAGAGTGTAAGGGCAAGGGGAGGGCAACGTGATGAGGAAGGGAAGGGAAGGAGAGTGCAAGGAGGTAGGAAGGGGAGGGTAAAGGGATGAGGGAGGTGAGGGGAGGAGAGGGAAGGGAGGAGGGAAAGGGAGGGGAACGGAATGCAAAAGGGGAGGAAGGGGAGGGGAGGGGAGGAGAGCGGAAGGTAAAGGGGTGAGGAATGGGAAGGTAAGGGGGAAGGTTAGAGTAGGGTAAGGGGGAAGAAGAGGATACGTGGGAGGAAGGAAAAGGTAAGGGATAAGGGTAGGATGAGGTAAGGGGGTAGGAAGGTGAAGGTAAAGGGGAGGAAGGTGAGGGTGTATGGGGGAAGAAAGTGAAGGTAAGGGGACGGAAGTTCTGGATAAGGGAGAGGAAAGGGAGGGGAAGGGGAAGGGGAGGGTAAGGGGGAGGAAGGGGAGGGTAAGGAGGAGGAAGGTGAGGGTAAGGGGAAGAAGGGGAAGGGTAAGGAGGAAAGGGAGGGTAAGGGGGAGGAAGGGGAGAGTAAAGGGGAGGAAGAGGAGGGTAAGGTGGAGGAAGAGGAAGGTGAGGTGGAGGAAGAGAAGGGTAAGGGTAGAGGAAGGGGAGGGTAAGGGGGGAGGAAGGGGAGGGGGAGGGGGAGGAAGAGAAGGGTAAGGGGGAGAAAGGGGAGGGTAAGGGGGGAGGAAGGGGAAGGTAAAGGGAGGAAGGGGAAGGTAAGGGGGAGGAAGGGGAAAGTAAGGAGGAGGAAGGTGAAGGTAAGGGGGAGGGTAAGGGTGGAAGAAGGGGAAGGTAAGGGGGAGGAAGGGGAGGGTAAGGGGGAAAGAAGGGGAGGGTAATGGGGAGGAAGGGGAAGGTAAGGGGGAAAGAAAGGGAGGGTAAAGGAGGAGGAAGGGGAAGGTAAGGGGGAAGGAAGGGGAGGGGGAAGAGAAGGCAAAGGGTGGAGGAAGGAGAAGGTATGGTGGAGGAAGAGGAGGGTAAGGGTGGAAGAAGGGGAAGGTAAGGGAAAAGGAATGGGTGGGTAAGGGGAAGGAAGGGGAAGGTAAGAGGGAAGGAAGAGGGGTAAGGGGGAGGAAGGGGAAGGTAGGGGGAGGAAGGGGAGGGTAGGGGGGAGGAAAGGGAAGGTAAGGGGGAGGAAGGGGAAGGTAAGGGGGAAGGAAGGGGGCAAGGGGGGAGGAAGGGGAGGGTAGGGGAGGAGGAGAGGGTAGGGGCAAGGAAGGGGAGGGTAAGGGGAGGAAGGGGAAGATATGGGGGAAGGAAGGGGATGGTAAGGGGGAGGAAGGGGAAGGTAAGGGGGAAGGAAAGGTGGGTAAGGGGGCAGGAAAGGGAAGGTAAGGGGGAAGGAAGGGGAGGGTAGGGGGAGGAAGAGGAGGTTAAGAGGGGAGGAAGGGGAGGGTAAGGGGGAAGGAAGGGGAGGTTAAGGGGGAGGAAGAGGAGGGTAAGGGGGGAGGAAGGGTAGGGTAAGGGTGAGGAAGGGGGGTAAGGGGGAGGAAGGGGAGGGTAGGGAGGAGGAAGGGGAGGGTAAGGAGGAAGGAAGAGGAGGGTGAGGGGAAAGGAAGGGGAGGGTAGAGGGGAGGAAGAGGAGGTTAAGGGGGAGGAAGAGGAGGGTAGAGGGGAGGAAGGGGAGGGGAAGGGGGAAGGAAGGGGAGGGTAAGGGGAAGGAAAGGGAGGGTAAGGGGAAGGAAAGGGAGGGGAAGGGGAAGGTAGAGGAGGGTAAGGGGGGAGGAAGGGGAGGGTAAAGGGAAAGGAAGGGGAGGGTAAGGGGGAAGGATGAGGAGGGTAAGGGGGAGGAAGGGGAGGGTAAGGGGGAGGAAGGGGAGGAAGGGGAGGGTAAGGGGGAGGAAGGGAAGGGTAAGGGGGAGGAAGGGGACGGTAGGGGGAAAGAAATGGGAGGGTTGGGGGGAAGGAAGAGGATGGTAAGGAGGAGGAAGAGGATGGTAAGGAGGAGGAAGGGGAGGGTAGGGGGAGGAAGGGGAGGGTAGGGGGAGGAAGGGGAGGGTAGGGGGAGGAAGGGAAGGGTAAGGGGGAGGAAGGGGAGAGTAAGGGGGAGGAAGGAGAGGGTAAGGGGGAAGGAAGAGGAGGTTAAGGGGGGAGGGAGGGGAGGGTAAGGATGTCAGTATCGAGAAAAGTACTTCTAACGGCAGATTCGTGAGGTGAAATAAGGTTTTGATGGACAGAGACTCGCCCCTCACTTGAACGAAACCGCTTGGCATTAGTCAGGTCTTGAAAAGTGGGCACATATGCATACACCTAGTTGATTTGTTGTGTATTTTTGCTAATTCTATCTTCGCCATTCTGTGCTTCTTTAAGCTTGTATTGTGTTATGCCTCCCGCACCCAACATGCTGTACACAGGAAGTGAGGGCCTGAGGGGTGTCAGCAGCAGTATCGGCAGTAGCTGTCTGAAGTAAATTTTGCTAGCTGTAGTTTTGAGTGTGTGCTATGTAGACAAAGAAACAGTGACTTTACAATTTTACAGTTCTTGAGTACATGTGTAAAATAGGTGGATAATGGATGCTTACATATTACTGGATAGTAGATACACTCAATTCTTATTTTTCATTACATGTGTTCTGCTTTCAGATTCAAACATGTATCTTAAAAGTAAACGATCCAAATCAGCGGTGGAATCAGCTGGAAAGAAATGGACACAGAATTTGAAATAAATACAAAACGCCGGTCAAGCATACCAGAAATGAAAGATGACATGAGACATGATATCATGTGTAAAATGCCTTTGAACAGGGACATTGTTGGTAGATTTTGGGGGTTGCGCGATGAATTCAAAGGGCGAACAGGAATAAGGAAGATATCTCAAGAACTGCTGAAGCTTTGGGAGAAACTTAGCTTCCCTTTTCTTTCTAACCAGCAAGTTTCAGCAAAGTTTGACAAGATAGTGAAAGTGTTTGAAAAATATAGAAAGCGGCAAAATAAAGAATTTGAAATCTCACTCATCTTTTCGATATTGCAAAACCGATTGGAAAATGGCTTTGCAGTGAAGATAAAGAACTTTACAGAAAACAAATAGAACCAGGAGGCCGAATGCGATACACAACTGAGAAAGTGGCTCTTGTGTCAACGATCCACCCTTAGAAACAGCCAAGAAATTCATCAGAACCATCAACAACTCAAGTGCAAAAGTTCATTAGTAGTAGTGAAGAAGAAAATAACAGCACTGGTTCTGATGTTGCAAAAGAGTTTCCTCTCATGAAACGAAAGTATCACGCAACAAAATCTGCTGCCAAACTGGTATCAAAAGAGTCCTTGTCAACAAGGAAAACATCAAATGTTCTTCAAAACTATTGAAGAAGGAATAGAATCTCTACACTATTACAAACGGGAATTTGGCGTCGAGTGATCAAGGATGAACAGTCAGAAACCGGGTGAAAGAAATTATTGTTAAAGAGGAATTTTGCTTGCATTTTGATGGGAAGAATTGACAATAAAGAATATCAAGCGGTCTGTGTAAAAAATTCTGCAAGAACTCTTCACCTCGGCATTTTGGCTTGTGAAAGCGGATCAGCTGAGGACATCTTTATCCTACTGCAAGCCTTGCTAGATGAATACAATGCATGGAGGAGTGTTAAAATTATTATTTCCGACACCACAACAGTCAATACAGGCCTCCAAAGTGGCGTTGTTATTACACTTCAGAGGCAGTTCGGACAAAAGGGACTAGAAGAGCCTCAGTTTATTGGATGCCAACATCATATTTTTGACTTGGTTCTACGGCACGTGATTGATTCCCTTTTCTCAACAAAATCACGGTCACCCAGCATCAACTATCATTTCATTGGTGATGTTTTGGCAGGCTATGAGAACTTACAAAAAAGCTATTCTGGTATAGAAATTATGCCAACACGAGAAAACCCTGGATGGAGAGATGACTTCAGGTTTCTTTTTGAACTCTGTGAAGCATATAAGTACTACCACATGGAGGGAAAATGGCCTCATATGAAATGGCGGAAGCTGCCCTCCCTTCATAGTGCCAGGTGGAATTCACGGGCAGTCTTTAGACTGATTTTTTTTTTTTTTTTTTTTCTTTCGAAATGGAGAGATCAGCTGAAAGCTACTTGTGACTTCATGGTCGAGGGCATGGCTCTCAAATCAACACTATTTAGAAGACACAAAGAGCTGCATGCTGCTATCTCTAAATTGAAGTGTCTTAAAGCTATAAAAAAAAGTCCACCCACTGGATAAAAGAACGACCAGTGCTTGATGTACCTCGCTCAAATATGGTGGCCGAGCGAGCTGTGAAGCTGATGGAAGAGCTTCACAGCGCTTGCAAAACTTATTTCAACAGCAAGTTCATAAACAGTAACTCACAAACTTAAAAGCATTTTTAGATTCTACTGTATATTCATTTGCAAATAATACTTTTGTAAACGGCAGAATTTTCTTTCGATAATTCAACATAATACAAAATCTCCTTAGGTGCGAGAATTTTTTTTCACAGTTTGAAAAAAAGAAAAAAAAAATTGTGAGTTTTAGGCAAAAGGTCATATTTTGCCACTATAGTGTTTTAAATAAAAATGTCATATTCCTAATAAACAGTGTGCACACACTTTGTAGGCCCTGTTGGGCTAATTCATACAGGTCTCCTTTATTGAGCAATGCCATGACAACCACTGTGCAGCTTGGCATTTCGTTTATGCCATGAAGTAAGGCCAAGACCTCGTTACGTTGGAAGGCATTCCTCTGCGGCCGAAGCCACCGCCTATGACACAGCGTTACTCAGCATTTTTGACATGGCTTCAGCATTATTGCCGCATTTTTCCTATTCACAACCATTGCGTTATTTTCTCCTTATCGGCAATTTTACTTACATATTCATTATTTCTAAACATATCTATTTGGTGTTTTTTCACTCTCGTTGGCGGGTCTCTCTCAGATGACATTCCCACGCCGAAACTTTCGCGAAATACTCTTGTCCAATCATGACCTCTTCACCACCGTAGTAATTGGGCCTTAGTAATTTGCTCTTAACTCCACAACCCCCAAAGTAATTAGCTCTTGCCTTCCAACAGCTCTACTGGTAAACAACAGTAATTGTAATGACAATGACAATGATAATGATAACAATAACAATAAAACATATAAAAATTAAGATCGAAATTATAATAATTCATAATGACAAGTAAAATGTGTGGTTCTATTCATATTGCTGTTCCAAATTCATAGAGAAATCTTCATTACTCCTTCGACACTCAACCATTCACCAACAACTTTGTAATCTTCTACTCACCCAGGTTGAGAACAGCTCTCAAAATTGATTCATAATGGTAATATTGTTGACGATACTTCTCTCATCTTCAGACCCAAAATTTATCTCGCTCTTTGTTAACTTTGGACTTCCCAAGTCCATCTACGACCTACACGTTTTTGAAAGATAGTGTTCATTATTACTTTTTTTTCTTCAAATTTGAATATCATCTCATTTCTGCCAGTTTTCTCGCTACAAACTTTCCAATGGAGGATTCCCCTGTCATGTTTTCCTCCATTTTAACATTATAGTTACAGAATACCAACGTTCATTTACGAGTATTTTATCTCCTGATTCATTACCTGAATTGCATCATCGCAGAAGTACTCAGTTTCATTGTCTGAGCTATGTGAAGCCGGTGCATAAATTTGAATTATTTCAATAGTTTATTTTTTACTTAGAGCTAATGTCTTACGGGCAGTTGCTGTTTGTTCCTTATGGCAATTGTTTAACTTGATAGTATGAAGTGTTCTAGCCTAACTGAGGGTCATACAAATGGTATTAAAGTTTTTTAGTAGAACATTTTAGCAGCTCTTACCATAAAAAATGAGAAATTCACCAAAAAGAACTTGTAAGACCCTTGATGCACTGGTGGTGGTATAATTTTATCTATAACTGCCTTGATTCTTGTTTGCTTGTTATGAAGAACAATTTGTCCAGTAACTGTGAGATTAGGTCCATGACCAATATAGTATATGAATACAGTTGTACCATTGGGGAATGAACGCTCCTCAATTCAACCATCGTTAGTCATATGACATGTCCCAGAAAGCGATTGTTTCAGCAATGTACAGCAAGGGACAATCAAGCAACACCATCATTACTATAATCATTGCCAGTAACACGAACTTGTAGTGTAATACAATGATATTAAGAAACTAGAAATGTTGTTCCTATCACCAATATCTACTCCAACAATTTGACCATACCTGTGTTTTATAATTCCACCAGATATATAAAAAAGGGAACACAGGCAATCAGCTCGACAAATGCTACGTCTATCTCCTCCCCTCATCCTGGTGCCCCCGCCCTTCCAGCTTTGGGGCGCTCTGACCGAAACAAGCCAAAACCCTTTTGCAAATAGTGTTCAAATTGTGGATTCTCCTACCATTATTATATACTATTAATCATGTAACTGCTTATAGTGTAAAACTGTGTAATTCATAGCTCTGAAAATGGCTCTCTGAAGTTGAGTTGTCAAACAATATGAAATACTATATATATATATATGTGTGTGTGTGTGTGTGTGTGTGTGTGTGTGTGTGTGTGTGTGTGTGTGTGTGTGTGTGTGTGTGTGTGTGTGTGTGTTCACTTGGTCTTTTGAATCACGTGTTGGACTCGTGATCGACAGCTATTTCTCTCCTGGAAGAGAGCTCAGAGCTCGTAGGTCCGATCTATGGGTAATGCTATGACCTTGCACACACACACACCCCTAACTCCCCGCCCACGATTGTCAGAGTAACGACCCGAGGCACAGCGATACCGAAATAATTTCGGCCCTGGGCAGGATTCAGCGCTCTACCAACTGTGCCACCGAGTGTGTGTGTGTGTGTGTGTGTGTGTGTGTGTGTGTGTGTGTGTGTGTGTGTGTGTGTGTGTGTGTGTGTGTGTGTGTGTGTGTGTGTGTACACAGACAAGACAACAGCCTTTGACATTTGTTATGACTGCGGTCTGAAGATTTTCTTTTTCTTTTTCAGCCTAGGGAAACTTCATGTGCAGTGAACGGACTAAAAGTGTACACACAAGGGCCTGTACAAGTATGCACACACACACGCACACATTCGCATTACACACATATGCACGACTTATGCAAACGTGGGCGCGAAAACACCCCAGCGCGCGCGCACGCGCACGCACGCACACACACACACACACACACACACGCGCGCGCACGCACACACACACACACACACACACACGAACACACACACACACACACACACACAGTGAATGGTCCCTACATTAAAATACTGGAATTACATAACGGCGTTGTGCCTCTTCAAATAAGTGAATCCTGTTGTAGTCCAAAGAATAAAAAAGGTCGAAGGAGAACAGAGAAAGATAATAGGAAAGGAGAAGAGAATGGGTAGAGGAAAAGAGAATGGAGATGACATTGAGGAGAGGAGAGGCAAGCGAGGGGAATCATGGGGAGAAAAGAGAGAAGAGGAGCGAAAAGAGAAGAGAGTGACCTTCCCTTCCTATGCTACATGACCGAAGCTTCCACTCGGCCAGCGGGAGTTGTTGGAATACTCAACAACTCTCTGTGCTTATCCCTTCCGCGTGACTGGGAATGTGCTCCTTAGCAGTGCAACATTCTCCAAACGAAAAGATTGTCCATTGCTCCGCGCAGGCCGCTGACCCATATATGGAGGACGAGGAGGTGGCCCAGGCGCATCCCACTTGCCCCCACCACAGGCAGATCTCAATCTCCCAATCTTTCTCACACACACTCTCTCTACATCCTTTCCATTCTCTTTCTCCCCCTTTATTCCTCTATATATTCCCTCTCTCTTTTATTCTCTCCTCTTTATCTATCCTTCTCTTCCACTCTCTACACTCATCTCTCTCTTTCTCTCTTTGTAAATCTCTATCTATCCATTTATGCTCTTACTCTCTTTTTCTCTATTCCAGGCATTTATTTCCTTCATTCTTCCCATTCTTTTTATCCTCTCTCTCCTTCCTCCTTCACCTTTCTAACTCCCTCTGGCAATATTTATCATACATTTCGCCATGCTATTTCTCCTCAAGCGAGCAGTGTTATAAACATTTAAATGCTTCCAAAGAACAACACCTGCTCCATTTAAGGAAAGAATATTGATACTTATGAATATAAAGGAAATTAGTGTGCCGTCTTTTACGTGCAAATGATTTCATTAAAATAATGTTTGTATTCTTGTGTGTGTGTGTGTGTGTGTGTGTAATAATAATAATAATAATAATAATAATAATAATAATAATAATAATAATAATAATAATAATAATAATAATAATAATAATAATAATAATAATGATAATAATAATAATAATAATAATCGGTTTATTGGGTATAGCAGCATTACTGCTGAAAATATGTCTGTGTGTGTGTGTGTGTGTGTGTGTGTGTGTGTGTGTGTGTGTGTGTGTGTGTGTGTGTGTGTGTGTGTGTGTGTGTATTTCAAGCACTTATGCTTAAAGATAACAATTCTTAAGAAGATAGAATATCTTTAATCACTTAGAAACCAAGTACCATAACAAAAACAAGGACCAGAAGAAAACTACGGATTTGAACAAAACCATGGACCTTAACAAAACCATGGGCCTTTACAAGACTTTGGACCTTACAGCTAAGTTCCTGGATTCCTCTGAATATTACACTTACCTTATATCATCCGTTCCAGAAGATTTGGGGCTCCAAAAAATAAATATATTAAATCCAGTGTCTTGGGGGCACCTTTGGAGCACTTAAATCCTCACACAAGATACAATGACCTCACCACTTTTTTCTTTTCTTTTTATTCTCTCTCTCTCGATCTTTATTTCAAAACACTGCACTAATCACCACAAAGAAACACTGATATGACGACTGCGGTTCACTACGATTTTTTGTTTCACAATGATGAACACTTTTTCTTTATTTTTCATTTGGGTTTAGTACGGTCCTTATGCCACCCTGCTGAGAAGAAATCAAAATGTGAGGTCATGTTGACTTAAGACCTTCCTTACGGCTATCCGATCAATGCACGGGCAGTGACCCCCTGACAGTTTCCCTCACGTTCTCAGATAGTAATTAAATATCAAATAACTCTCCCATGACGCCAGGTTATGATATAAAAATTTACGTCAAAATTTACATAAAATATTATCAGGTCACACTCTATGACGTCACATTTTATGGTATTCCGTTTTATGACGTAATTTTATAGATATGGTTAATGACGTCACATTCAATGACGTCATGTTTCATGACGCATAATTTCATGACGTTTCATTCCATAACATCGCATTTCATGACGTCACATTTTATTACACATTTCATGACGTCACATTTCATGGCGTCACATTTCATAACGTCATTTCATTATTTTAATTCTATGGCATCACATTCTCTGGCACCACATTTCTTGACGTAAAATTGTATTATATCACATCTCACTGCGTCACTATTTATGACTCACAAAACCAGTAACGTCACAGAAATGTCTTTTTTTTTTTTTTTTTTAATCCCAAGTCGAGGTTCGACTTTGGGTCACTCGTCGAACGATATGAACCCCGT
The DNA here is from genome assembly GCF_046742065.1 of Oratosquilla oratoria. Classification (NCBI taxonomy): domain Eukaryota; kingdom Metazoa; phylum Arthropoda; class Malacostraca; order Stomatopoda; family Squillidae; genus Oratosquilla; species Oratosquilla oratoria. The sequence continues at coordinate 36,781,748 of NC_134812.1, forward strand.
CGTACAACGTCTAATGACGTCCCAATGTACTGGAAATGATGTGCTTGACAACACAGCCCACGACGGGCACACACAAAACACTGACCACATGATCATTCTGCTACAGCGATGAGAACTACACACCTAAAGGGTCTCATCTTTAGCATTACGGTTTTTCACAGCGCCCCCCCCCCTTGTAAACATTGGGAATCAATCAGAAGATCCTTGTACATATACCCCTCAAAGGAATAAAATAATATTCGAAAATGGGCCAAGTGAGATCGTGAAATGAACGTCTCAAGAAACGTCAACTAAAGAACGTGAGATTAAGTGTCTTTGGTGTTTGAAAACAAAGACTAAAGGGCGGGGGTGGGGGGGGACGTCCGCCGTGGATAAGGTTCACATGAAGAGCGCGTGAACTCAGCCACAAAGGACGTGACCAGAACTCTCCTCCTCACGGGATGACTACGCGTCTTATGCGTTGCTGTTTTAATAAAACCTCTTCCATACTGAGTGCCACTTCTTCACCGCTATCCCACCTCCTCTCCACAATATGTGTCTTGCATAAACACCATCGCAAATAAACCCAGTGGGAATGACATTTCACTCCAAATTAAAAAAATAATAATAATAAATAAATAAATAAATAAATAGCCCCTCTCATTCCCCCGTCTGTTGTAGCGAGGGTATTGTGTCAGTCTCGATTAACCCTTTGGTCAGACTTTTTTTTTTATTTATTGAGTTCCGGAAGCCATGAATCCTTCCCCTCAGATCGGAAAGCGAAAAAAAATGTCCCCAACACATTTATTTGTTTATATAATGCTTTCAGGAGGCCATGTTGTCAGATCGAAGAGAAAAAAAAAAAAGTCTTGTTTCATATATATCTTCTTTTTTTTACTGTGATCATTATACCAGCACTAGTCGGTAGTTCGGCGGAAATAAAAGAAGAAGAATCTCGCTGGTTTTTATTTGATTTTGATTTTGGGTTCTCCTACGTCATCGGGTCCGTAACCTAAAAAAAAAAAAAAAAGTCTGGCCATATCATAGCGGGTGGTTCTCCTAAACTCTTCTGGTTTTCTCCAATCTCATTTCGTTAAATCCCGTTACACCTCCATTGGTGACAAGAATGATTTTTTCGACCTGAGGAACAGCTCGACAGGCTTTGTACTGACTAACGCTAGACATACGATCTTGAAAAAAAAAAAAAAATCCCACTGTCGGAGAAAGTAAACGGATGAAGAATAGAATCATCTGTATATTTCGACCACTCTCTGTGGTCCTCTTCAGCAGATGAAGAGGACCACAGAGAGTGGCCGAAATATACAGTTAATCCTATTCTTCGTCCGTTTACTCTCTCCGACAGTGGGATTTTTTCATCTTAGCTATGTGTCAAGACATAGTCCTTCTCTGACATGTGATCTTGTTTAGTTTGGCTTACATGAGATGTCGATACAGTTTAATGCATAAAAGGAGTTCACGCCATTAGGTGCTTAACACCTGCTTTAACTACCAGTTTTCATCTGTTGTCAAGATAGTTCCCAACAGCCACTGGGGTTTGAACTCGAACCTTTGTTGTCAAGGGGCAGAATCAAAGCCGACCTCGACACAGCAATGCACGACAATCAATCCTCGATTTAACATACTACATGGGATAGAAGCTGACTCAACACTAAAAAAACAAAATCATTCCTTGACAATATTAATACGTAGCAAATAAATTGTACCTATGATGTACACTAAATGCACATTAGTCATTAACGATATAACTTACTGTAATTACAATAAAAATCTAATCTATTTATTTCCTTATCTGTAGTACATATTACGTTCAAGACTGAATATTTGCTATGATTATCGATTCTCATAATCAACGGGTAATCGTGCCAAGCAACGCACTAAAGGTCCCGGGTACAGAGACCGTTAAATTTAAGATCCGTTAAATGGAAGACCGTTATATGAAGTCTGAGTGTATTTAGTTATTGGATTGCAGAGCCTTTTGCGTTTGGGATGAGACGAATGCTGTGAGGCAGCACGCAAGAACATTTACGAGCCATCTTGAGTTCGATGGTTCTGTTTGGTCTCCGAACCTGTTTACACAAGAAGTGCTGAGAAGATTTACTAAACTTATAAGTATCAGAAAAAGATATTCTAAAAACGAAGATGTATAGGTATTTTTTTCTGAAAAGATAGACAGACAGACAAACAGTCACTCACATTAACTCACGCATCACACACACACACAAACACGTACATAAAAAAAGAACGTGTGAAGGGTTTGATTTATGCCCTGAAACAAATAAATAAATAAATAACAGAAGTCATAAAAAAATAACCGACGTGAAGCGTAAACAAGTGAATAAAAAGATAGCACAGAGCCGAGCTGACATTTAATAACAACTCGATAAAAAACGTGATTGATTTATGAAGGTACGAGTATAAATCATATCAAGAAGTAAGCAGCAAAAACTCTGCTATAATTGTTTAATAAACAAACACTAAATAGACCATTATTTGCCTGCTAGTCCGCTGTATTAAAGCTGAAGAAATGGTTTGAAATATATGAATGATCATCATGTAACGCGGGAGGAAACTCAAGCGGAAATGTACCCTTTGTTAACATGAACAGGATATCGTTACTTGGGTCTTGAACCCGGCTGCTGTTGTGCCTCAAGCAGAGGAGGAAGAATTCACGTCGTCTTCTACAGAAGCTTAAATCATTGACTGCGAAGTGGCTCTCTTAAGCCGCATAAAATCGCTTGGCAGTAGCCAGGTTCATGTTAAAATGGACCCAATTGCTATCAACATGTTAATTCATCAATAGACATTTTGAAAACTTTACTAAAGTTAACATTCCGCCCGGGGGTCAAATCCCCTTGAGTAAGCCACAATAAAATACCTAGAGTGTGTCAAGGTGTTGAGGGGGTGACCCGCTTCAACTTTATGGTGCTTTACAAGTGTTTCCTAGATCTGGTATGCATATCGCTAACTGCAAAGAGTTGACCCAGATCTATCCAATCCCTCTATTTCGGAGAGGCAACTCTGACGTCAACCAAATAAAATCTGTTGAGTCCTTCAACTCAGTGGCGTCCCTTGTAAACTTTGTTTTGGCTAACGGCAGATAATTCTATTCATCGGATGGACCCTTGGTTGCAGAGGTTACATGCACAAGATTATCAAAGCCAAGGTTGTAAAAGAATTCAATTGTAACACTCGCGACCATAGTGCCATAATTGCATAAACAATATACAGGTAATGACTGCACAGCCCATAGTCACTTGCTAATGGTAGTCATACGTGTATAAGCCATATAAAGGTAATATCTGCACAAGCCAAGTTCGTACACTCCATGGCTAAGAGGCCCACGGTTGTAAGGTCCATGGCTGTAGAAGCAATCGAGTGGTTATAAATGAAGAAACCTTAGAGGTATGGCCTGAGCTTGTGGAATTTATATCTACAGAAATCGTGATTGGTACGGTTATATAAACCTTTGTTGTCCAGGGCAATGCTCAAAAGTCTACGGCTACTTGGCCTATGCTTGTGAAATTCATGACCGAGAAAGCCTTAAGCGGCCCATACACGATCAATTATATTGCGCAATTTCATTGCCAATACTCTGAATTGACAATTAAATTGACCGCGTATGGGCGATATATCCCCCATACACGGTCAATTTAATTGTCAATTCAGAGTATTGACAATGAAATTGCGCAATATAATTGATCGTGTATGGGCCGTTTTAGAATGGCTCAGATGTTACAGTTGTACTAGCGGATGGGTAGACGCGAAGCATGATGGACGCTTCCGGGCGGAAGGACTTCAAACTCTTCTCCTAGAGGAGGAGGAGGAGGAGGAAGAGGAAGAGGAGGAACTGGCAGGAGAAAGAAATGTTTTAATGTTACCCATCTACTACCAGCCGCTTTTATTCATTTGAGAAAAACCACTCACATCTTATCTCGACTAACTGACAGAGTGAGGAGGTGGAATCATACCCTCGACTTACCACCAGACAATTTCATTTGGGCAAGAGAAACCCCTTCCGCGCTCAAAGCGTTTAAAGAGGACCAGCTCGAGGTGAGAATCCCAAGCCAGGACCCCAAAGCGAGCGAAGGGCGTTCCGTAAGATGCACGTTTCCCCTTGTCACTGGTATGGACAACATACATCTATTCTGGCTGTCTTCATGCGATTTTATTCAACCGAGTTATTGTAATGTTAGGATAATGAACTAAAGAAAAAGACGAGATATGATGATAAGGCACTCAAACAGTGAAGTGCCTTACAACGACCAAGATTGTCACGTTAGATAAATAAGCATACAGATAAAAAAGCAAATATTGAGATGATAAATGAAAAAATGAAGATAAACAAATGAATAGATAAAAATAAATCGATAGATAATGAATAAATAAAGATGAATAGATAAATGAATAAATTTGATAAATGAATAAACGAACAAGTGAATGAAATATAATACATAAATGAAAAACATATAGATAACCAAGCATAAATAAAAGTAGTCACACCCCCCAAAAACCCCCCACAATTTTTCAACAATTTAGAAATCTCGTAAAGTAGTCCCCCCCCCAAAAAAAAAGAAGAAGAAAAAAAGTCGCAACAATTTTGAAATCTCGTAAAGAATTTTGAAATTTTGTCCTCTGGACTGCAAGCATTTCAGTGAAGACATGAACTTTTGGCTGCTGGGATAAAGACTTGCTCGAACGTATCGCATGGGAGAACGGTGGAGATGCTCGAACGTGCTCTGAAGAAGAACGGCAAGGGGTATTCATCAAAAGGTGGAGAAGGGTGGAGGATGCTTAAGTTCAGACACGAAAGAAGGAGACTTCTCATGAAAGATAATCAGAGTCGGAGGAACCTGCCGGAGGCATTGATGACGAGGGACACTGAGGACTGAAGAGGTTCTGCTAGGTCATTGTGGCTCTTAGGTGAAAAGAAACGCTGGAGAGGCAGCCAGGTTCTGCTTCGATACCCAAGGTCAATGAGACCCTTCAATGATGGATCGAGGCCACCCAGGATTACCACTTTTTCATCTTTGCGAAAATGTACTAGTTCGTACTGCATACTCCATTCAACTATCTACCACAGTAGGTCTGATTAGGCCATTATATTAGTTTGTAGTGTAATAACGTCATTTGGATATGTTTTGGTCCACCATACAGAGATAAAGGTTGGAGTAAGAAGTGTCTGGGGCGACGTGGCAATGGACCAGGATGGCTTTTCGGTGATGGACTGGGAACCCATAGAGGAGAGGCCCTGAGGCTATGATGACCCCGAAGAGATGATCGAAGAAGCAGTGTTGGTGAGTTAGGTCACTCCAGCTCGTATGTTGACGTCTGAGAAGCACTTAAGCCACTATAGCTCTTAAGAGGAGGGAGAGGTCATGCAGAAAAAAACGGCCATTAAAAAGACATATGAGGCAGTGCAGGAGGTTGCACAGGATAAGGAGGTGAGCCAAGGGGAAGGGGTGGGGTGGGGTGGAGACACGGGCGGCAGTGGTGGCATGAGGACTGTGGAAATCCTGATGAGGTCATCGTGGGGCCGTTAGAGGAGTATCAACGCCTTCAACGTGATGACCCATACCAAAAGATCTATTTCGATAATACCAGCCGGTTTTATTTACCCGAGGGCACAATTCGTGACCTAATATGGTCAAATTGCTGAAGAACCCAAAGGTTTCAGATTTCGCCCATTTAATGAATAAAACCAGTTAGCATTGGCAAGTGCAATGTGTCACCGTTTTGAGTGGGATAAAGGGATATTTTGTGCATTGCGATACTTCTGACCTGGGCAGTGAGCAGGAGATAGGGGTGACCCTATGCTAAAAGTTATTTGGTCTTGCATATGAAAACTGAAAATGTCACTAGATTTAGACTTTGCATGATTTCATATCACTGGGAAAGGGGTACTTTCAAATGAATGAAATTGTCTCATATTAACCAAGACATAAATCCACTGGGTTGATGACGTTATACGTGAGTTTTGCAATTAAGATTAAGGTTTCCGTTGTCGAAAAAAGGATGCTTAGGGTGACAGTCATGTCATGCCTGGAGGCGCTAAGCAGTAACCATTGGAGTTCGGTCAGCAGGGTGGTCGAATAAAAACAACCAGAAACTTTGTCTTTATGAGTTTGAACACAAGCTGAATACACTCTAGACAGGTTCCACTGACCTATAATATGTACTACACACACTTAAAACACGTATACAACGTGTGCCAATAGCCATTTTCCAGTAAATCTAGACGTGAACAACATTTTGACAACCACAAAAACAGTAATGCATTATTGCATCCAATGGGGGTTTAACTATCCAATTTCAGCAAAACATACATGTATCTAATCAGTCTCTCCTTGCAATGAGAGAATGAACAACCCTAGTTTCGGTTTGCACGAACCCCAGAGCGAAAAGGAGTTCTATCGGTCGAGACCCAAAAAAAGCTGGGATCAAGCCTCGGTTATTTAACATTTCCAGTGCTATTCACAACTGTGCATTTACGTAGAATACCGCCAGCGATTTCATTCAACCGGGGGAAATGCCTTTAAGCGTAGGGAAAGTTAGTGAATTCATCTGAAATGTGTCACAACACCGGCTGTACAGAGCACCATGATAATGAACGAGTAAATATCGATTTGAAGGACGACCTAGACACCACTGCAGAGACGCAGCCCCCCCATTCCCATTCAGCTCACCCTCGTGCAGCCCCAACGTACAACTGGTCGTCTAAAACGTCTAGTCGCTATTTCGAAAGCGACCGTTGTCTAACCGTTAAAACCGTTGGGCAATTCCATTTCCTTTTGTTCGAAAATTAAAAGATTTTTCCGAATTTCAAAAAATATTCCAAATCTTTCTCTGTGCTCGTCTCGAGACTAAGGTTGAGTCCGTTTTTACAAAATGTGCGCGAGCGACCGTACGGTGGTAACGCGCTGGCCTCGTATTCAGGAGGTAAACAAATCGAGCCCCACCCGGGACAGTGAGCTTAAGCTAGAGCAGTGGTTCTTCACCTGTGGGGAATTCCCCACTGGTGAGCAATGGCGGAGTTGCCAAGTGGGGAAAACAAAAATTAAGGGCCGTAAAATGGTACAAAAAAGCAAAGCGTATATTTACTTACTAAACACTGCATGGGTTAAAATCGAATTTGTCAAAGACCGATGCTGTGGTGGGAAATGGAGAGTTGGCTCACTAAAAAGTGGGGAATTGGAGAAAAAAGGTTTAGAACCCTTGAGCTAGAGGGTGGGTAACTTTTTTGGGTGTTACCCCAAAAGAATTTGTAGTAAAATGAATTTACCCCACACTTTGAAGTACTCTGAGGGACAAACCAATTTACTTATAGAATTCATGGATAATAAACAAACAAAAAATGTTTCAATACTGATATTTCTCCGTTTCCGTAGTTTTAAAGATCGTGGGATCCTCGATGCATTCTTTTTTTTTCCAACTTTGATATTAGTTTCCCTCACTTAGCACATCCACGTCCGTATCCGTAGCACGTTCATTAGCCCCCAAAATTTCTAAATTACCCCATTTGGGGTAATTTACCCCTGTTCCCCGACCACTGGCTTAAGCGGTTTACTTGGGAGGTCACTGCCGTGGGGGCTGGACACCACGGTGGGGGGTTGAGACCTGCCACGGCTGACGTTCTGAGAGTCTTTGAGAAGACTGATATCGGAACTGAAACCTAACGGCAACTTTAATTTTGATAAGCAAAATGTGAAAGGTCATCGCATTACAAAATACACCCATCCCAAGTACGGTTTTCCTCCTAGTCACAAGAGGTGTGTGTGTGTGTGTGTGTGTGTGTGTGTGTGTGTGTGTGTGTGTGTGTGTGTGTGTGTGTGTGTGTGTGTGTGTGTGTGTGTGTGTGTGTGTACATGAGTGCGTGTATATCATAATAAAATTTCAGCCAAATACATGACACTACAACTCGCACCGAAAACGTCACTCAAAACGTACACAACAGAGGACTGCAGAAGGTTGCGTGTGGCTATGCGTAATCGCGTCTCTCACCACGAATGACTGATGACTAAGATCGTCCGTAAAAGCGTACGCAGCCGCGACTCGAAGAAGCACTCGGACGGAAATGGCCTTCCCGGCACGACGCTGGAGTCGATGCACAGACACCGAATGTTTTCTTCACTTTAACACAGCGTTTCTCAACCTTTTTACCCTTGCGCAACCTTTAAAATAAATTGCATGTCTCAAGGAACCCCTCCGCAAAAAAAAATATATATATATATGTATATATATATATATATATATATATATATATACCATATTTCTCATTTTATTTTCATCGTAATAATAGGTTTGATAGGATGATGTATATACTACATCATTACAATAACCAAGAATATGTCGTGCGTGTTTAATTATATTACGTATATGAAATTAAATAAAAAATCAAAAGTGCATTAGCTTATCTCACTTGTTCTCGCGGAACCCTTAGGGACCTTTTGCGGAACCTTAGGGTTCCGGGGACCCCAGGTTGAGAAACGCTGATCTAAACAGACAAGACACTTTCACATCTTACCGCGTCACACATTCAAGATTCTCTACAAATATTCTCAATTTGAAAACCTGGAAGAAGACTTCGCTTCCAGTATTCTAGACTTCCCTAAGGGCAATACAGCAATGTACCTAATATTCGTATAGGTTTAACTTCTATTAGTTTGTCATTCCTCTTCTCAATATATGACGCAAGGGCGATTTGACATTTGGGGATTTGAGAAATAAAATTTTGTAACCTAAGTCGTTTCTACTCAAACGAACTCACTTGAGTTGTGTATGTGCGACAGGAGCTTTAGGTTCCAAGCGTGTATATTTAGAAATAGATACCTTTGCTGTCTTCAAATGCTCTAAGGTTTAGCTATGAAGCTCAAGAAGAATTGTTCAAAACGGTCTAAACAATAATAATTGCTAAATGATACGTCGTGTCAACGGCCATGGTTGGCCCAACTTGTCAGCAACTCAAAAAAAAAAAAAAAAAAAGGCCCAACCTCACGACATCTCTCTGAACAATTGTCATAACCTCCTTTCTGTGTTGGGAAGCACTTTTCCTCTTATCCTGGCCGCCACCATGCTATTTTATTCATCTTACCAATTGGACCTTTTACCAATAGATTATTTCATTTATCTCTTTCACCGCCTTAGGAACGATGAGATAGATTTCCAAAGCCCTTTACTATTTTTCTGCCTCCTTGCATATACTATACTGTATATATATATATATATATATATATATATATATGTATATATATATATATATATATGTACCGGTATATATATATATATATATATATATGTATATATATATACATATATATATATATATATACATATACATATATACATATATACATACACATACATATATACATATATATATACACATACATATATATATATATATATTACATATACATATATACATATATATACATACATATATATATACATATATATATACATATATATATATATATATATATATATATATATATATATATATATATATATACATGCGTATTAACCGAACTATAAATACCCTCAACTAATTAAACCAACATATGAAACAAGATATAGTACGCCGGTGGTGCGATATTGCCCACAAAGACAGAAGCATTTGTAAACTCGTCCACAAAACCAACAACTCCAAACAACTAAGTAAGCTCAGTCGACATTCTACGAAAGTGAACCTAGATGATACCCTGAGACTTCATCTTGCTTTCGCCCTGCAGACCGCCGAAGGACAAACCAGTCCCGTGCATGACACCAAAGTTGCATGACGCAGCGTGTAATATTCCCTGAACATGTGCCCGTCTCTGATGTTCAGCAAGTTGGTTGTCGTGGAAATAACGTATTCAATACGTACACTAAGTCTCGTTAGACGTTTCTTTGTTCATTTCACTACACTGACAGCTGCCGATATTGTTCAAGAGAGCTTGAGATGATGTTCAGCGAGGTCTATTTCAACTAATCCTTTCGCTACCATGAAACCAGATAATTTTATTCAGGTCAGGACAGAAACCCATTCTGAAAGGGCTAGGACCATTGACATTAGCTCAATTGTTACAAACTGACCAACTCGAGACGATATTTTTCCCCCCATTTCAAGGCAGATTTCCATGACGATTTCCATGTTCATAATTGCTCGTTCAATGCGCATAAATCTTCGCATCTTCTCTACGGTCAACTGCTCCAAAAAAAAATAATTCAACTCGAGACTCTTCTATTTAGCCAATGAAAACCAATCACGAAAAAAGTGTTGTAAATGACACAAAGTACCCGAACAACTAAAAATCAAAGTAAATTACAACCTGAAATACAGTTGTCACGCGTGGTCTATTGTACAACAATTAATTATTTTTCATGAACAGATCTTATGCAAACCGCACAAGAAATGCTGTAACCCTCTCACTGCCAATGATAAAAAAAAACTATTAATTTTACTTACAGAAATGTCCGCACACTTCACCTCATACATTCTTCTATGCATCTCGTTTTTTATTAAATATATACTGAAAACGTCTCGTGTGCATTCCAAAAAACGCCGTTAGTGATAGCCATAAATTCAAGAGACGATGGAACTTGTGGTTAAGTCTATAGATGTCACAAAATGTACAATAGAAGTTTGGTCACGATGTTATGAAGTGTACAAGGGGTGTTCTTGGTGTGTACAGAAGTTGCGAGTGCACTGCCGTTTGTCACACAAAGGCGTGGCAGAGAACGCCGGATACAATGTAACCACTACACTCCATCCTTCTCTGCTTAAAAATCAACACTTAGCTTAATTCTCTAATATTATCTAACTCCCTTTCCTAACTCATCTCTTGACCCCTTCCTCTCTCTAAATATCTTATCTGACATATTTCACTCCTTGAAGTCTCCTTGTCTAGAAATTTTCTAACAGAAACCGGAATATGTCATTCAGATCATGAAAGGCCTCTTAGAATTAGAATGTTAATATAGTTATATTTGTAATTCTAACATTTATTTTAATATCTGCTTGTTAAGAAACAGTATACACTATTTTGACGTTAGTCCATATTTCAAACTGTTTAAATAACGACTGTATATTGAATACTAGAAACACTTTAATATTTGTCTTATGCCAGATGATTCCATTCAGCAAATGGATGGTCCCGGACTACATACATACATACATACATATACCAAGGCTTTTTCCCCCTTACAAGGGGGATAGCCAAAAAGAAAAAGGCATAAAATCATTCCCACTGGTTAAAAAGTGTCAACCTCTTTTTCCGTTTGCAAACCGGTCACTAAGTTTCAACTCCAACATTCGTATTCAATTGCAAGAAAACACCTCGACTGAAAGGGTTAATGGGCAAAGACAATACACTAGCAAGAAAATATGAGAGCGAGAGAGAGGAAGAGATAGAGAGAAGGAGAGATAGATAGATAGATAGATAGATAGATAGATAGAGAGAGAAGATAGAAAAGAGAGGGTGCGTGCCTGCGTGTGCGTGGGTGCGCGCGCGTGTATATGTGTGTGTGTGTGTGTGTGTGTGTGTGTGTGTGTGTGTGTGTGTGTGTGTGTGTGTGTGTGTGTGTGTGTGTGTGTGTGTGTGTGTGTGTGTGCACGCGCGCGTATTCGTAGACACTTTTCACAACCACGTAGAAACTGCGTCGCGCTAGTGTTTTTTTCAAGTAACGGCAAAGGAGGAGGAGGAGGAGGAGGAGGAGGAGGAGGAGGAAGAACAGCTCTTGGGTGGAGAGGAGAGAGAGGTGTAGGTGGAAGGGAAAGGGTTGGGAAGGGGAGGAACGAGAGGAAAGGGGTTAACGTTATAAGAGGGAGGGGACAAGAAGTGGATGGGGAAGGAGGGGGGGAATACACTGGAAGGGGAGACAAGGTGGATGGAATAGGAGTGGGGGCAGGCGAGTGAGGGTACAAGAGTGGGAGGGGACAGTAGGGAGAGAGGGCAGGAGTGGGAGTGGGAGTGGGAGTGGGAGTGGGAGTGGGAGTGGGAGTGGGAGTGGGAGTGGAAGTGGGAGTGGGAGGGGATGGGGAGGAGAGGGGAGGTGAAGGAGATGAGTAGGGAGGATGGAAGAGGGAGATGAGGAGGAAGAGAACGGGGAAGGGAAAGGGAATGAGAGGAGGAGGAGGAGGAGGAGGAGGAGGAGGAGGAGGAGGAGGAGGAGGAGGAAATTAAAGGGAACCGAATAACAAACGCGAGCAGGAGGGACGGGACAGGAGATCGTATATTTCGCAAACAGCGCTTCTATCCTTTGGGAATATCGCGCAGGAGAGCTGGAGTCGTACGATTGCTGGAGAGATTCAATTAGAGCAGTAGAATAGAATGGATAAGAAATTTTGCAAAGTGGACGGGATGCAGGGAGGGAGGATTGAAATGGAAAAATGGAGGGAAATAAGGGTAAATTGAAGAAAATGAAAGTTGAGAGGAAAATAGATACACACACACACACACACACACACACACACACACACACACACACACACACACACACACACACACACACACACACACATATATATATATATATATATATGTATATATATATATATATACATGTATATATACATGTATATATATATATATATATATATATAATATATATATATACATATATACAGTATACACACACACACACACACACACACACACACATATATATATATATATATATATATATATATATATATATATATATATAAATATATATATATACAGTATACACACACACACACAGAGATTTCACATAGGACCACGAGTGTGTATATGTATTCCCTGGTCACTCCAGGAAAATAAATACAGAAAGAAAAAATTGGGTCTCATTCTGTCGCCACCTGGTCGTGGGTGTCCCTTGCAAGGTGCAGCAG
>NC_134812.1:36799597-36804597 GCF_046742065.1 Oratosquilla oratoria
AGAATCAATGGTAGGGGATCACACTGGTTTAGATATGTAGACGACGTCCTCGCAATCATCCCCGAAAACACCAATGTAAATAATAAAGTGAGAATGCTTAACGCGGTCAACAGCGATATTCAGTTCACCGTAGAAGAGGAACAAAACGGACAATTGCCCTTCCTAGATACGTTAATACGACGAGTGGAAAAAACTGTAACTTTCTCAGTATACAGAAAGGAAACAAAGAGGATTTAGTACATTACTTCTCCGCACATGATGATAGGACAAAGAGTGGTATAGTAATAGGATTTTTTCTCAGGGCACTACGAATCTGTAGTAATGAATACCTAGAAGGCGAATTTGATTACATTATGAAAACCTTTGACAAACTTGGATATCCAGAGGGAATGTTGAAAAGAACAAAAAGAAAAGCAATAAATATTTACAATCGCGGAAAGAAAGAGAGAAATGATAAAAATAATACAAATTTTATATCAGTACCTGGCTCAGAAACGTCACCAATAATAGACAAATATTTAACAAAATCAGGTATGAACATAGCTAAAATAACTAACAAGAGGATAGGTGATTTAATAAAGACTTCTGAAAAGAGAACCAATTCCGAAAACAGCGTCGTATACAAAATCCCGTGCAATAGTTGCTCAATGGCTTATTTTTGGCGAATCGTCAAGAGGATTAGAAAAAAGAATTTATGAACATAAAAACGACATAAAAGCACATAGGACATCTAATTCTTTAGTAGTTCATGCGGAAAAAATCGATCATTTACCAAACTGGAGAGAAGCTGAAGTGCTACATAAAGGTTTTGATAAATTCACTAGAAGAATTGTTGAATCAGCATATATTTCAACTAATAATTCATCGAATCATCGAGGAGGGTTTATCAATTAAGCTAAAGAAACTAGTATTTTAATTCTAAAGCACACCAGAAAAACGACCTTTCCCAAGTGTCCGAAAAGATAATTAGATTTAGTACATAAACTTCAATTGCAGTTCCACATACACTCTCTGAAGAAGTTCTACGCGAACGAAACGTTAGAGTGTTTAGGGTTCCCTGTCTTTATGTTCTCCATCATCCAAATATATATATATATATATATATATACATTTATATACATCTCTATACATATATATACATATATGTACACACACACACACACACACACACACACACACACACACACACACACACACACACAAAAATATATATATATATATATATAAAAAAAATATATATATATAAATATATATCTATATATAGATATAGACACACACACACACACACACACACACACACACACACACACACACACACAGACACACACACACACACATATATATATATGTATATATATATATATATATATATATATATATATATATATATATATTCTTATCTATCTATTCATATGTTAATGCCATTCAAGAGGTGATTTACAAGCCCTAACCTTTAAATAGAAACCTTTTGTGTACCTGGTGTCATCACTTTTCATCACGGCTGCCGACACGATATTTCATTCACCTCGAAAGCATTCTCTCGGTAGTGAGGAGGCTGCAGCCAATATCGATTAAACCGTTTCTGTACCTTGTGGTATTGCTACTGTGTCTGGAACCCTCCACCCCTGCCTCCCTCCCTCACCCTTCTCGGCGGCATTTGGAATAAAAGAAAGTGTCACCTAGTACGAGAGGGGTGACAAGATTTAGTACAATTATGCTAAATTTAGCATATTCTTCCTTAAAATGGTATTTTATTAATATGAAAATATAACAGAAGTTAAAACGTATTTTAAGAGTAACTAAAGGTTTAACATTATTTTTTCCCGTCTAGCATAATTTCAGTTGCTGCCTGGCATAATCTAACTTGAGAGATTTGGTCATATTAGGTAGGGGGTGACACAGATGAACAGAACAGCCAGGCCAGAAGTTACACTGACACACAGTATGGAAATAATTTAGACAAAATAGCCTGATTTATCTCTCTCTCTCTCTCTCTCTCTCTCTCTCTCTCTCTCTCTCTCTCTCCCTCTCTCTCTCTCTCTCTCTCTCTCTCTCTCTCTCTCTCTCTCTCTCTCTCTTCCTCTCTCTTTTTGATACTGCATTTTATAACTATCCTGCAATTTACCTGATAGTGGAAGGATAATTTCCAGGTAGATAAGATAAAGATTGGGCCTTACAGTCCAGACCTTTTTTTACCAGAGGGCCAAAGAGTTCTGTTCATCTGATCAAAAGAATTTGAAAAGCAACCCTTCTACATTACGTTTTCTTTCGCGGTCCGTTTTCTGTCATCCCCGGTCACTTACAACCCTTACCCTTTCCCTGCGGTATACAGTATATTTCACTCTGTTCACCAGCAAGCGATGTTAAACTGAGAAAAGCCCACTAGGCTCAAAAGTTGAAAATACCCTGAACAATGATTTTGTTAAAAAATAAATAAATAATAATGATAATAATAATAATAATAATAATAATAATAATAATAATAATAATAATAATAATAATAATAATAATAATAATAATAATAATAATAATAATAATATAATAATATGAATAATAATAATAATAATAATAATAATGATAATAATAATGATAATAATAATGATAATAATAATGATAATAATAATAGTAATAATAATAGTAATATAATAATAATGATAACAATAATAATGATAATAATAATAATAAAATAATAATAATAATAATAATAATAATAATAATAATAATAATAATAATAATAATAATAATAATAATAATAATAATAATAATAATAATAATAATAATAATAATAATAATAATAAAATAATAATAAAATAATAATAATGATAATAACAATGATAATAATAATGCTATTAATAATGATAATAATAATAATATTAATAATAATAATAATAATAATAATAATAATAATAATAACAATAATAACAATAATAGCAATAATAGTGATGATGATGATGATGATGATGATGATGATGATGGTAATAATAATGATAATAATAATAATAATAATAATAATAATAATAATAATAATAATAATAATGATAATGATAATGATAATGATAATGATAATGATAATGATAATAATGATAATAATGATAATAATGATAATAATGATAATAATGATAACAATAATAATGATAATAATGATAATAATGATAACAATAATGATAACAATAATAATAATAATAATAATAATAATAATAATAATAATAATAATAATAATAATAATAATAGTAATACTAGTGATGATAATAGTAATACTACTGATGATAATAGTAATAATAATAATAATAACAAAAATAATAATAATAATAATAATAATAATAATAATAATAATAATAATAATAATAATAATAATAATAATAATAATAATAATAATAATAATAATAGTAATAATAATAAATAAAAAAATAAAAAAATGGGTATCCAACACCACTGATATTGGGGAAATCAGTAACATGAAACAATTCCATGTAATTTGGTTGAGTTGATTTGGAGTAAGATTTTCGTTGTAACAGTGTATTACATAACTGTTTGCAATTGCCTGCTTGGAGCAGTGGGTAACGTTCCTCCCTCGGAACGCGAATGGCCCGAGTTCTATTCCGATAAGTACTAAAGTACTGTACATTCATGGCTTTCCAGCCCTTTTTCACACCACAACAGTGGACATCATATGTAGGGGGTAGCAGTGTCGAATATATACATATATCTATATATATATATATATAGATATATATATATGTATATATATATATATATATATGAGGAAGGTGGAAGAATAAGACACGGGTCTAGGACAGAGTTTATTCCTGACAGGTTTCGCTTAGCGCTTCTTCATCATTCCCCTGAAGAATCTCTAAGCGAGACCAGTTGGGAATGAACTCGGCCCTAGACCCGTGTCTTATTCTTCCACCTTCCTCAAACCTGTCACAATGTCTCAACATATATAATATATATATATATATATATATATATATGTATATATATATATATATATATACTGTATATATATATATACATACATATATATACATACATACATATATGTATATATATATATATATATATACATATATATATATAATATATAAATATATATGTATATATATATACATATATATATATAATATATATATATATACTGTATATATATATATATATATATATATATATACTAGCACCTGATCAGTATGATCGAGCCGATTACACTGATTTCAGACTTTATTGACAACCACAGCCATTCCAACACACCAAAAACTTTACATTCAGTTCTCACCCTACATACAACCTTACCAAGCAGGATTAGGCCACCGTGGTGAGGTACAGAGGCTTCATCGTCCCACAGGGGTCCCCTGGGGTGTCGATCCTTCTCAGCTGCGTCAATAATGGACGGAGTGACTTTATTTATTCAAATTGGCTCCAGGCGATTTTATTCAGAAGAAATTCTTCTCTGTTAGCAAACTTCTATTATAAATGTCATAGAGGCTACAGATCTAATTTAAGCTGTCGTCAGGTGATTTTATTCTTCCGATAAGAAAAAAAACTCTGACAACGAATGGAGCGTAAATTAGTTCGACTGATCTCACCGTCGAGACAGACCTAATTCAGTCGAGAGACGTCTACAGACAAAAGGTTGTCGCTTCCTCAATTTTGATTAATACCCCAAGGTATATTGAAATTCTTCGCCGAAAGCCAGCGTTTCTATCCTTCAGAACAGCATCCCAGCGAAGAGGTGAGTCACAGAAGTGGTATTCGAGAAATTTATGGAGGTGGCAGAAAAGAAGGATTGAAGTTAAAAGTGATCAGTATTCTTTCTTAGTAACCATGTAGTAAGCGCTGAAACTATCAGTTGTTTTAAAAAACGATTAGACAACTTTATGGATGGGGACGACAGGTGGTGATGGACTTGGAGCTGCCTAGTGTAGGCCTTATGGTCTCTTGCAGTCTCCTTTATTCTTATGTTCTTATGTTCTTATGTTCTTGAGGAGGGATCATTCTCCAAT
>NC_134812.1:36809597-36822097 GCF_046742065.1 Oratosquilla oratoria
ATATGGCTTCAGCTGATATAGTTGTTGCTATACAAAGGAGACTTACTTTTCTCAAACTCCGTGAAACAGAGTATGTCTTTTACAGTCGGGGGTACTGAGACCTACATCCGTAGCAAACATTGTCTTTCTACGCCTTGTATTTACTAACACACCTGTAAATAAACTTTCCTTGTATCAAATCAGCTTATCAGCAAGCTAACACATCTCCCATTGGAATTATTTGTTCCCTCCTACCCATCTACCTACTTACCTACCTACCCGTTTACCTAACTCCCTGACTAATTGCTTTACCCTAACTATACATGATTCCATCTATTGACCCTCTATTCCTTACCTAAGTACCTAATCATTTGTTCCATGCTTGTCTTGGAAGCAATCTTCTTCAACCCTACTCCACGTTTTGAACTCTTTCATTAACCCATTCAACTCCGATGACAAGATGTCTTGTCATTTGGTCAAATAAAACAAAAAATCATAATAAAACAACAAAATGTTTGATGATCAAACAGCACCAGAAAAATATGACGTCATCAGTCCTCCTCGAGGAGGAGGACTGATGACGTCATATTTTTCTGGTGCTGTTTGATCATCAAACATTTTGTTGTTTTATTATGATTTTTTGTTTTATTTGACCAAATGACAAGACATCTTGTCATCGGAGTTGAATGGGTTAACTGATAGTTTTTATGCAGTCAGTATTTTACGGAGTCTAGTGAATTGCCCAACGGACGACGTCACTCAGCATTGTTTATGAATGGAGATTAATATCCACCAAAAACAGAATGATGATCACTTCTTAACATCTGTCCCTCTCTTCTGTCACTCCCCTTAAATATTTTCTTTCTTACTTCTGGAACGACTGCTCTTCGGTACGATATTTTACTCATAAATAATAGATGTTTATTACTGACAAAATGGTAGTTATATGTTGGTTGTCCTCTGGAATATTCACTTTCTCCCTGGATATTCCGACGACGGCGGTACATTTCTGTCAACCTCATGGCGATATTGTCGTACATCCTAGATTTTGGCCAGACGATTTTATTCAACTAAGTGGACCTTAGAATAAAATGACGTCTCATTCAATTAAGATTCAGTTTTGTCCTAAGTCTAACCCCCATAAAAAACAAACAAAACAAAAAAAAAAACTAAATTAGCCGACATTGGTACAGATTTCTGGAGGACAATGGAAGGGTTCAAGTTGCCGAGTCGCAAGTGTCTTGCGAGAGGGGAGAGGGAGAGGGAGAAGAGAGGGAGGAAGAGGGGAGAGGGAGGGGGAGGAAGAGGGGAGAGGTAGGGAGAGGAGGAGGAGGATGGGAGGCTGGAACTCCTAAGAAAAGAAAACAAGAGAATGAATAGACACACACGCAATCAGATCCTGTCACGAGTCTCCCAACTCCTACTTTCCAAGTCCTCGTCCTGTTTCTCCCAACCTACTCGTACCTGCCTGTAGCCTGTCGACCGACCTGCCTAATGTTCTAAACGCTCACCTACCTGCCACTTTGATATGTCATTCTGCCAGGGTGTTCGACTGTGTGTCTGCCTTTCTATCTGCCCGCTTGTATCTAAGTCTGTGATTGACCGAGTCTGCCCGTAGGTCTGCCTCAGTCCCAGCATAGTTGTCCTTAGTTAATGACAGCCGTGTTATCACTAGGGTCAATTCCAACTCAACGCACCCAAGCCCTCTCTTCCTTTGCCTCCTTTGACTTCTCGGCCACTCTCAAAGCTTCCTCATCCACCATTACCACTCCCACTACTCCCGCCACCACTTCTTCACCACCACTCCACCATCACCACCACCCCACCATCACCACTACCACATTCCATCACCACCACACTTCACCGTCACCACCATAACCACTCATCACTCTCATCACTATTATTGATACCATTATCTCCACTATTCCCACTTCCAATATCACCTTCATCACTCTCACTACCACCATCATTCACCAGTCCCAAACCATTGCTCCTTTTACCATTCCCACCACCGCTGCCACCACTCACTATTCGCTACCTTTACCAATCCTCCTCTTCGTAACCCCATTTTCATTAAAGTTCTCCTTTTCCTCCTTATCTTCTTCATACCCTTTATCATTCACCTCTCCTCACCACCTACCTCTACCTCCCTTCCTCCACTGTGTCCTCCTGTGTCAGCGATAGGGTAGAGAGGTTGGCGAACATTTCTTGTTTTTTTTTCCTGTTTCTGCTTCATCTAGCTTTACTCCTGGTCTTTATTATTCTTTTTTTGTTTCACATACCATGTACACCCACCCAGGTAGCCTCTCCCCCTCTCTCCCTCACTCACTCCCTGTTCTTCTCCACTAACCCACGTAACTTCCAATTCTATTCTAGCTTATCATGAGTGACCTCACTCCTTTCCCCGATCTTATCCTATGATTGTCCACCTTATCTACATATACATGAATAAAATTCTTTTCTCTCCGAGTTGCTGGGGTGCTGACCAATCACAAAGCAACGAGATAAACTAAAGGTCGAAGATATTTTGATTTTTTTTTGTGATGAGAATACTATGTTGTGACCTCAATGCTACGGTAAACTCCTTCACAGACTCAATTCTGGCTAACGACAAGGCCTATTCCTAGTAGTAGTTTTGAATTCGTTAGTCAACTCAAAAAGTCTTCAATAACTCTAGCCCTGGTTTCAACCTGCACAGTCTGTGTAATCCATAGGAAAAAGAGGTGGAGGGGGGAGTGGGAGAGGTAGGGGAGAGGGAAGGGGAGAAGGAGGGGAGGGGAGAGGGAGGGGGAGGAAGAGGGGAGAGGGAGGGGTAAGGGGAGGAGGGTGGGAGGCTGGGACTCCTAGTACCAAAACAAAGTGAAAAAGCGAATGAATAAATAAAAGAAATACAATAAAACTACTGATGATTACAACTTCTCCCCTACTCACTCATCCAACCACCTCCTTCACATTAATAACAGCAATGTCTGAGTCAACATACATTTATATATTAACATCTCCTACCCGATGACACGTTCTAAAATGAATAAAATCGGCTGGCGTCAACTAGAAGGAGCATTACAGAAGTACTTAAAAGGTGTTCTTCTTTCGTTGTTGTGGCGGACATTGCTGATCATATTCTGGCTAATGTCACACAATTCTATTTAGCTGAGGGAACGTGACATAAATAATATGAAAATCGAAGAACGCTTCCCTCTACAAAACCACCCAGGACATTCTAAGTAACACACGACATTATTGACCTTTTCTCTGATATTTACAGCTTATACGAATGACTTCAATTAATGTTATTCAGCCGAGGGAAATCTCCTCTGCAGCGGAAGGGGTTAAAGGGAAACCATAGTGGGAACACATATAATTGCACAATGAGTACACCCTTCACAAGATCGGTTGCCCTGTCAACGTCGCAATTATTGGAGTTGATTAATTATAGTAGTTCTCCCCACCTCCCCATTCCCTGTTGGCATTTCGTAGACAAAGTGCTCCTTGGCACTCTCACCTTGCGTCCATCACCCAAAAGTGACAAGAAATCGTTAAGATAAACAAAATAGCTCCACCAGCTTTTCGTTCTCTCCCCATCTTGTTCTGCTTTCCCCTCCCCGTCTCTCTACTTTCTACATTTTTCTTTCTACCCAGTTCCTCTTCCTTCCTTGCTTTCCCCATACCCTCTAGTTTTGCATTCTTACGTTTTTTCTTTGTCCTCCTCTTTCTATTTCTCATTTTCATTCACCAGCCCCTCTTCTTACTTTCGTCGTTTCTTCCATCTTCTTAAGGGTGCGTTGGTGGTGTAATAGGAAGCGTGCTGGTCTCACATCCGCTTAGTTGTGCGTTCGAATCTCGCACTTGTCTCCGAATCCCATCAATGTTTATGGCCTGCCCCAACAATGCAAGCGCACACAGGGCAACGACGGCGTCTTTGTCCGCAACTAAGCACCTCCTAGCCTAAGCTCTTCCACATCTTCTTCTTTCATCTTTTCTTCCTTTTTTCTTTTCCTAAATCTCCTGTTCTATTCCTACTATGACCAATAATGGGTACTTGCTGGCGAGGGCTGTGCAAAATGGATGGCGAAGAGAAGCATATCCTTACTTTTCATTTCCAACTCCAATCAACCTCGTCACCTCTAACCGGAGACGCTGCCTTCTTGAGTTCATGTTGGGTCTTCGGACCAGTCCCACGGTCTCTCTGTTAACTTCAGCTGTATTACCTTCACTTTGTACAGGGAAAGGCTACGGTTTCTCTGTCAACTTGAGTTGTATTATCTTCACTTTATACAGGGAAATACTACGGTTTCTCTGTCAACTTGAGCTGCATTACCTTCACTTTATACAGGGAAATACTACGGTTTCTCTGTCAACTTGAGCTGCATTACCTTCATTTTATACAGGGAAAGACTACGGTTTCTCTGTCAACTTCAGCTGTATTACCTTCACTTTATACAGGGAAAGACTACGGTTTCTCTGTCAACTTCAGCTGTATTACCTTTACTTTATACAGGGAAAGACCACAACCGGCGACAGATCCCTTCATCCCATTCCTGAAAGCCTTCATAGAAACACCCCACACTAAAACAACACAGAGAGTAGTCCAAAGTTTCTTGTCAGAAAGATCTATGAAAGGGCCTGGGGACCGTTGCCGGCCACTGCGGGGCTACGGTTTCCCAACCAGCGACACTTGAGGCAATAGTTACAAAGAATACAGAGATGTAAAAGGCAACATATTTATTGGGTGCGAATGGAAAGGGGATGTAAACAGTGGCAAATGTTAAGAAGCATTGTGACGGACGGTGTAGACCAGCGTTTCTCGACCTTTTTACCCTTGCGTAACCTTTAAAATATCTATATTACATTATTACAATAACCAAGAATATGTCGTGCGTGTTTAATTATATTACGTATATGAAATTAAATAAGAAATCATTAGTGCATTAGCTTATCTCACTTGTTCTCGCCGGACCCTTAAGGACCTTTTACGGAACCTTAGGGTTCCGGGGAACCCTGGTTGAGAAACGCTGGTGTAGAGAAATAAGTCAGGTTGTGATTGGGCTCCGTATATTCACCCAGGCCTTTTTCTTAAGTGCCAATTGTATTTGAACTTTCAACTTGAACTGGTAGTTTGTTCCAAACATTAACAAATTTCTTTCACATTCTGTCTTCTCCTTCTTCCTCCTTATTATTTCATCTTTTTCATATTCAGTCTATTCACATTCCCTTCTTCCGTCTTTCACTTCCTTTCCATTTAGTTCTCTCTCCGTCCCTTTGTCCTTCCATTCCTCAGTACTCCTTCCCTCCTCCCTACTTCTGTCCCTCTCTTCCGTCTCTCCCCTCCTCTCTCCCTTCCTCCCTCCGTCCTTCTCTTCCTCCTCTCACTTCCTCTCTCCCTCCCTCCCTCCTTCTGTCCCTCTCCTCCGTCTCTCCCTTCCTCCCTCCGTCCTTCTCTACCTCCCCTCCCTTCCTCTCTCCCTCCCTCCCTCCCTCCTTCTGTCCCTCTCCTCCGTCTCTCCCTTCCTCCCTCCGTCCTTCTCTTCCTCCCCTCCCTTCCTCCCTCCCTCCCTCCCTCCTTCTGTCCCTCTCCTCCGTCTCTCCCTTCCTCCCTCCGTCCTTCTCTTCCTCCCCTCCCTTCCTCTCTCCCTCCCTCCCTCCTCCTGTCCCTCTCTTCCGTCTCTCCCTTCCTCTCTCCGTCCTTCTCTTCCTCCCCTCCCTTCCTCTCTCCCTCCCTCCCTCCTTCTGTCCCTCTCCTCCGTCTTTTCCTTCCTCTCTCCCTTCCTCCCTCCGTCCTTCTCTTCCCTCTCCCCCTCCCTCCCTCCCTTCTTCTCATCGCACGTAGTGGCCATGTTTGCGTGTGGAATGACCTCAGATCGATTCCACAGCTCATGCATCCACTGCAGCCATATCGGTTATTTCGCCGAGCCGTCACTACGGTCGCAGGGACTTAGCTTCTGCCGCATCTGTCACCTTTAATACACGTCCTTTGTCTGTTTGTTTATTATTATTTGCTTGATTCTCATTTATTATTAGTTGTATAGCAATTTATTATTATTTACTATTTACCTGTTTGTTTATTATTTAACTATATCTATGCATTTATTTATGTATTTAATTTATCATTTAAATTATTATAATTCTTGTTTATTAATTTATTTATTTATTTATCATTATTATGGTCTTTTCGTATCTGACCTAGATATGGATCAAAAGGTCTCCTGTCGGCATGTTCCGCCTTTGCAATCCTTTGCAATCCTTCGTGACGGTGATTATCAGCCAAAAGGATCGGAAACTCAGTATTCGCAGTCTCCAGAAAGGATGGAAACTCAATAAACGAGCACTCATAGCCGCACTCGTTCTTCTTCTTCCGACTCTGCAAGTTCACAGACAGACACCAAGTCTTTCCATTTCTGTTCAACGTCAGTTACCGTAGCCGGCGTTCGGTGATGAGGTAGTTTATTTGTTATTTGTTCATTAGAGCCTCCTCTGTGTGTATTCGTATCGTCTTCGTCTGTACTTTTTGGATCATCTTCATATAAATTTCCGTCGGTCAATATATTTATATTCCATCAGTCTGTCTGTCTGTCTGTCTGTCTGTCTGTCTGTCTGCCTGTCTGTCTGATTGTTTGATGTCTGCCTCTGATATCAGATGTCTATGTTCTGATGTCCATATTTTTGTATGTCTATCTATTTGTCTATTTCTGTCTGTCTGTCTGTCTGTCTGTCTGTCTGTCTGTCTGTCTGTCTGTCTGTCTATCTATCTGTGTCTGTCTGTCTACGTCTGTCTGTCTGTCTATATGTCTGTGTCTGTCTGTCTGCGTCTGTCTGACTGTGTCTGTCTGTCTGTGTCTGTCTTCCTATCTTTAATGTATCCAATCTTGTCTCCTTATCATCACTGTTTGTATGTCAATCGATAGCGTTGTGTCTGCTCTTCTGTCATATTCTGCCTGTCTTTACTTACTCTCTGGATGCGAGGCTTTGTGCCATTTGTCTGCCTTCCTTCCTTGAACTGTTTTGTCTGCTACTGCCTTTGTCTTGACTGCCATTGCTCTCTGTCTGTTTGTCTCTCTATCTGTCTTTGTCTTTATCTGTCTGTTTGTCTGTCTATATGTCTGTCTGTCTAGGTGGTCTAGTCAGTCTGGTCGGTCTGGTCTAGTCAGTCTGGTCGGTCTGGTCTAGTCAGTCTGGTCGGTCTGGTCTATCGATCTGTCTGGTCTGCCTTATCTGTCTGGTCAATCTGCCTGGTCTGTCTGGTCTAGTCTGGTCTGTCTGATCTGGTCTGTCTGTCTGTCTGTCTGTCTGGTCTGTCTGGTCTGTCTGTCTGATCTGTCTGTCTGGTCTATCCGATCTACCTTCTCTGTCTGATTTGTCTGGTCTCTCTTATCTGTCTAGTCAATCTGTATGGCCTGGTCTGGTTTGTCTGTCTGGTCTGTCTGTCTGGTCTGTCTGTCTCGTCTATCTGTCTGGTCTGTCTGTCTGCCTGGTCTGTCTGTCTGGTCTGTGTGTCTGGTCTGTGTGTCTGGTCTGTCCGTCTGGTCTGTCTGTCTGGTCTGTCTGTCTGTCTGTCTGTCTGATCTGTCAGTCTGGTCTGTCTGGTCTGTCTGTCTGGTCTGTCTGTCTGGTCTGTCTGTCTGGTCTGTCTGTCTGTCTGGTCTGTCTGTCTGGTCTGTCTGTCTGGTCTGTCTGTCTGGTCTGTCTGTCTGGTCTGTCTGTCTGGTCTGTCTGGTCTGTCTGGTCTGTCTGGTCTGTCTGTCTGGTCTGTCTGGTCTGTCTGTCTGTCTGTCTGTCTGGTCTGTCTGTCTGGTCTGTCTGTCTGGTCTGTCTGTCTGGTCTATCTGTCTGGCCTCTCTGTCTGGTCTGTCTGTCTGTCTGTCTGTCTGATCTGTCAGTCTTGTCTGTCTGTCTGGTTTGTTTGTCTGGTTTGTCTGTTTGGTCTATCTGGTCTCACTGGTCTGCCTGCCTAGTCTGTTTAGTTTGTCTATCTCTCTGGTCTGTCTAGTCCAGTGGTTCTTAACCTGTGGGGAATTCCCCACTGGTGGGGAATGGCAGAGTTGCCAAGTGGGGAATGACCGGTTGGACAGAAGAACCACTGTCTTTTTTTTTTTTTTTTAATCGATGTGTTTTTGTTTCTTTTTGTTTGTTTCTGGTGTCTTCTTGATGTCACATTTCGTGAATTTGTTTCCACCCACAAATAATCGATAGTGCTTCAAAATTTAATACATTACATCCAAATGTTGACTTACTTTACAAATCACAACCATTTACAGACTGTTTTAATAACAAAAACAACCAATATATGAGGTATTGTAAGTCATGTTGGGTAAAAGTGACAACACTGTATATTTACGTACTAAACACTGCATGGGTTAAAATCGAATTTGTCAAAGACCAATGCTGTGGTGGGAAATGGAGAGTTGGCTCACTAAAAAGTGGGGAATTGGAGAAAAAAGGTTAAGAACCCCAGGTCTAGTCTCTCTGACTGGTCTGTTTGTCTGGTCTGTTTGTCTGGTCTCTATGTCTGATCTGTCTGTTTGGTCTGTCTGATCTGTCTGGTCTCTCTATCTGGCCTGTCTGCCTAAACTGTCTGTTTAGTTTCTCTATCTGTCTGGCCTGTCTAGTCTCTCTGTCTGGTCTGTCTTTCTGGTCTGTCTGTCTGGTCTGTTTGTCTTGTCTCTCTGTCTGGTCTGTCTGCCTAGTCTGTCTGTTTAGTTTGTCTATCTGTCTGGTCTGTCTGGTCTCTCTGTCTGATCTGTCTGGTTTGTATGGTCTGTCTGGTCTGTCTGGTCTGTCTGGTTTGTCTGATCTGTCTGGTCTGTCTGCCTAGTCTGTCTGTTTAGTTTGTCTATCTGTCTGGTCTGTCTTTCTGGTTTGTCTGTCTGGTCTGTTTGTCTTGTCTGTCTGGTCTGTCTGCCTAGTCTGTCTGTTCAGTTTGTCTATCTGTCTGGTCTGTCTGGTCTCTCTGTCCGATCTGTCTGGTTTGTCTGGTCTGTCTGGTCTCTCTTTCTGATCTGTCTGGTTTGTCTGGTCTGTCTGTGTCTGTTTGTTTGTCTGCCCGTCTCTCAAGTGCACACACACACACACACACACACACACACACACACACACACACACACACACACACACACACACACACACACACACACACACACACACACACACACGGCCCGGTGGCGGATTGGTAAAGCACTGGCCTCACAAGCCGGAGAACCGGGGTTCGATTCCCCGGCCGGGCGGAGACAAGTTGGGTTTGTCTCCTTTCACGTGTAGCCCCTGTTCACCTAGCAGCGAGTAGGTACGGGACGTTAGTCAAGGAGTTGTGACCTTGCTGTCCCGGTGTGTGGAGTGTGAGTGGTCTCAGACCTACCCAGAGATCTGCTAATAATGAGCTCTGAGCTCACTGCCGTAGGGTGGTGTCTGTCTGTCTCGAAAAGAGGCTGCAGCAGATCCGAGGTGAATACACACACACACACACACACACACACACACACACACACACACACACACACACACACACACACCATTATTTCCCCAGTGAACTCTCCATGAAATGATCAGCTTTCTTCCCTTTTCTTTTCTCTTTCTTCTTCCAGTATTCTTCTTTCTACATTTACTTTGAAAATCTCGCTTCCCCCTCTCATTCGCTCTCTCCTTCCCTCCCTCCTTCTCTTCCTCTTTCACTCCCTCCTTCACTCCCTCTTTCCCTCTCTCCTTTCCTCCCTCTTTTTTTCCCTCTTTCCATCCCTCTTTCCTTCTCTTTCTCCTTCCCTCTCTCTCTTTTCCCTCTTTTCCATCCCTCCTTACTTCTCTTTCTCCTTCCCTCTCTCTCTTTCTTCCTGAAGCCTTTCTTAATCTCTTCAACATGGCGACATCGTCTTCAAAATCTGTTGTTATTTAAGACCGACAATCTTCATTCAGTTGACC
This sequence comes from Oratosquilla oratoria, assembly GCF_046742065.1. Lineage (NCBI taxonomy): Eukaryota > Metazoa > Arthropoda > Malacostraca > Stomatopoda > Squillidae > Oratosquilla > Oratosquilla oratoria. The sequence goes on from NC_134812.1 coordinate 36,819,483, forward strand.
AAGAAGACTTGGGATGACATCTTGAGTTCTTCAGTAAGTCCCTTGACCCAAAAGTACAGTACGTGTCCGTGTTGAAGAGGTTATTGTTCGTGTCTCTCGTCTATTCCCTTGTTTCGGCTCATCTTTTTTCTCACATTTACTCCACCTCCTTCTCCTCCTCCTCCTCCACCTCCTTCTCCTCCTCTACCATCTCTTACGTCCCTCCTCCTTCTCTCCTCTTTTTTTTTTTCCTTCCTCCTCGCTGTCCTCTTCATCCTCATTTTTGTCTTCCTCAGGTTCCTCCTCATCTTTCTCCTCTTGCTCCTTCTCCTTTCGCCTCCTACTCCTCTCGCTTCCTCCTCCTCCTTCCTCCTCCTACTTCCGCCTACTCTTCCGCCTCTTCCTTCCTCTCGCTTCCTCCTCTCCACCTCCTGTCCCCCTCTCGCCTCAACCTAAAGTTTAAACGAATTGCATTTGGTGCCATCACGGCCCGGCAGTGACGCGGAGGTGGTGGCAGGTGGCTGGTGGCTCCAAGGTACATAGGGACCTTCACGTCGAGAGGTGGCTTTGTGAGGTGGCGAGGTGTGCATCTGTGTCCAGGAATTAGGTGTGTGAAATGGCTCACCCACTGGCTAGGGGCTGGAAAGGTGGATTTGCGTACAGCGTGTCTCTAGTTGCACCAGGAGAAAGCGCCTTCGTCCGACCGACGCCGATCCATATTCGGATAACGATTGTGAGCTGAATAGGTAGCTTTATATGTGTACTTTGACTAAAATACTCCTACAGGGGCTGTGGGATGGTGGGCTGGCTGTGTATGTGCGTCATGGTTCTGTTTCTAAAAGGGAGTGCTATTTGGAATGCTTTTTTCGTGTGTATGTGTGTATGTGTGTATGTGTGTGTGTGTGTGTGTGTGTGTGTGTGTGTGTGTGTGTGTGTGTGTGTGTGTGTGTGTGTGTGTGTGTGTGCGTGTGTGTGTGTGTGCGCGTGCGTGCGTGTATATGTGTGTGTGTGTGTGATTGTATGTGACTGTATGTGTGCGTGTGTGTGTGTGTATAGATGCATATGTGTATGGATACCTGTGCATATGGGTGTCTGTATGTAAGGGTGACTTTCTATATATGGGTATATCTGTGCATATGGGCATATCTGTGAATATGGGTATATATGCACACACACACACACACACGCACACATGCACACACACACACACACACACATGCACACACACACACACACACACACACACACACACACACACACACACACACACACACACACACACACACACACACACACACACACACACACACACACACATACATATCTGTGTACATGGGTATATATGTGTATATGGGTATATCTGTGTATATGGACATATCTGTGTACATGGGTATATATGTGTATATGGGTATATCTGTGTGGATGTGTGTCCGAGCGCTTTGCACACTGAGCGAGGAAAGGGATATAATCAACGAAGGACGATACGTTTGGAAAATTTCCTTCCAGAGCTACTTGGGTTTTCCAGCTAAGGAGCTTCACTGTTGGGCCTCGAATGGCCTCGAATGGCCTCGTATGGCCTCACATGGCCTCATCAGGCCTCAAAAGAGCATCACCCACTTCCCAGCACACGCCCTTCTTAGAACGCAGGGCGCTCGTTGCCTCATTCACAGACACATACGCGAAACTATGTTCATACGTACTGGGATATATCCGCATGGATATGCATACACATGACCACTTGCTCACTCGCACAAGCGCTCACACAAACACGCGGACACACACACATACACACACACACACATACACGTATAATCACACACACATACACATAGACATACACACACACACACACACACACACACACACACACACACACACACACACACACACACACACACAGACATATACACACACACACACACACACACACACACACACACACACACACACACACACACACACACACATGTCACAGCAGTACCCATATATTGGTCATATATGAGCTCTGAGATCTCTTCCGGGAGGGTAATAGCTGTCGATCACGAGTCCAACACGTGATCCAAGACCATGGTGAATCACCACCATGGTGAATCACACACACACACACACACACACACACACACACACACACACACACACACACACACACACACACACACAATGAGGAATTAGAAAAAGAAAAGACACTAAGAGATGAAGCAAAGGAAAAAAAAAACGCGAAAAGAACGGAGACAGAAAGCAAGGAATTCCATTGGAGAGTAATCGACATGAGACTGAGGAAATGGTACATCAGAATGGGCGAACCAAAGACAGAAAAAAAATTGAGAGAGAAGAAAATTGAAAGTGGCCTATACCAACATCGACGGATTAATTTCAGGACTGAACGAACTTAATGATTACCTGCTAGAAGAAAAGCCAGACATAATGGGAATTGTGGAGACTAAACTAAGGGGCGTAATACCATCCATCGATGTTGAAAATGGACTATATACTTACTGGATTAAAAACAGAGACAAGAAACAGGGAGGAGGTATCCTGTTCTTGGCCAAGAAAAACTTGAATGTGACAAAAATAGCGGAGGGCAAAGGTAATGTAGAACTGATAATGATAAAAGTCGAAGACAGGAACATGAAAAA
>NC_134812.1:36827097-36829597 GCF_046742065.1 Oratosquilla oratoria
ATAGGGTGGTCAACGAATGGAAAAGACTTAGTAACCATGTAGTGAGAGCTGAAACGATTGCTTGTTCTAAAAACTGTTAGACAACTTTATTGATGGGGATGACAGAGGGTAATAGACATGGAACTGCCTAGTGTAGGCCTCATGGTCTCTTACAGTCTTCTTCATTCTTATGTGCTTAAATTTTCTATCAAAATATTTCTTAGTGTTTATACTTTGTTACATACATACAAATATGTATACATACATATTATACATATGCATATAAAAACATATTCATATACGGGCATACGGATACATGCATTCATACATATACATATACGCGAAAACATACTTGCACAACGCCAAACTATTACGTGATTTTCATTTCCCTTCCACAAAAGACGCGAATTTATTCCCCTTCCATCTTTATCTCCCTTTCCACTTCCTCCCGGTCTCTATCTCCCATTCCACCCCCTCCAGTCCTCCCTTCTTTTTCTCCTCCTCCTCCTCCTCCTCCTCCTCCTCCTCCTTCCCCTCCTCTCGGTCTCCATCTCCCATTCCATCCCCTCCATTCCCTCCTTCTTTTTCTCCTCCTCCTCCTCCTTCTCCTTCCCCTCCTCCTCATCTTCCACCTCCACCTCCTCCTCCTCCTCCTTCTCCTTCTCAGTCCACCCACTCTCCCTCGCCTTCTCCCTTTCCCTTTCCCTTCTTCTCGCTCCTTGAAAAGTGTACATTATGAATGCAGGCGCAATATCTGCCACAACCAGGCTCGAAGCTCTAGTGTCTGAGTGCCAACAGTTCTCTGTGGCACTCCGAAAGGTCACCAGGTAATCTGCAACAGTCATGACACCTACACCTGTCGCAAGTCTTCCACTTGTGACACACAGTATATTAATCAATTCTTGATGTACGATGCCGAGAGCCCTTTTGCTTGTAAATGTTAAAAAAAAAAAAAATGCACTGTGCTGTGATAGTGCGTTGAGTAGAGGTCTGAGCTTGATCCTTAGCGAGTACTGGCAGTTGCCAGTACAGTATTAATCAATAACATAAATAAAAAGTGAATTCTCCGGATAAATATATCATTTCATTAGTTCCTCACCTCACATGCTCTACTATGGTCGTAATGTTAAGTTCTGTCACTGTTTTCACAAATGTTTTGGGAAAAAACCCTTGCAGATATTCAAAAGCTGAATATTATGAAAACAAGATTTACAGGACAACTGTAAAGGCATGTTTTTTATCTGTAATGAATAACATATCTTAAGAAACAAGAAAAAATCTATCAAGCGACGAATACTGACTGCAAAAATAGAATCTCCAAAGGACGTGAATGAGAAGCGATATGACGTCATCAACGGTCTCGATTTCCGTTAACGTTTCGTCAATTAAAAAACAAGAAAATACTGCAAGAATTTATTGGACTGCATTTATTTCTCTGTTCAGCAATTCTCCACTAGTTTCAATGTAAAGTGTTGCTGGTGTTATATATCGAGAGTGCACTGTCGATCAATCAATCAATTAATCAATTATTCAACCAATTAATTAGTCATTCAATCATTCAGCCAATCAATCAAACAACCATTTAATTCAAAAGGCTTATCGGGACCTTTAGCCGACTATTGTATACCACGTACGCTCAAAACTCGTTAAACATAATTTAGTAACGATACACATCTAGTTCCAGCAAACTCCAGAAGATTTATCCCATCTGTGGAAGCAGACAAATAACAAAGTACAGTCTCGATTACTTGTGTTGTCAATCTACCCCTAAGTTGCACAAAATTGTTCTCTAGATATTTTTGCAACGTGCGACTCTATCAACCTCATTCATACCGGGTGACATTTTATTTTATATTCTGACTACATTCAAGTGATTTCACTCATTGCCGTGGTACCCCACCCACATCTGATAGGGACAACTTATCTCTGTTAAACCATTCCGTGTTTTTTTTTTTTTTTTTTTTTTTTTTTTTTGCGGGAGGGGGTGCTGCCAGGATATTCTGTTAATCTCCGTGGTACCCATTTGGTATCAAGAGGGGGGTTATTATCATCATAATTTTTGTACATATTTGTGTACTTGTGTATTTATATATTTGTTTATTCATTTATCTATTTCCTTGTATATTCATTTAGCTATCTTTCTATTCATTAACCTATTCATTCATTTATTTGTTTATTTTTTCTTTTGTTTGATCTTACTGTATTCTATTTTATTAAATTTCATTTAGTTATTTGATTTTGTTTTATTATCAATATTATTTTTTTTAGATTTCCAGGGCTGCCATCCGCCCGAGCAAACGATTATTACTTTCCACACTGACGTAATTTTTATGTTTTTTTATGACCAATGTCACATGGTTTTATCAAGAACAGTGGTAAGCTCGGATAAAAATGGGGTCTCGATTGAACGTGCCCCCTGTCTACGCTGCCCTGAAGGCTGATAGAAGCTTGTGCCCTTGCTGAGAAACTTCTACTAAGAACAATCAAACCCGACCCATATTACAGGATGTCTCAAAGGTCA
>NC_134812.1:36834597-36847097 GCF_046742065.1 Oratosquilla oratoria
AACGACGAATCAAGAAGAAATGGAAGCATTTTGGAAACGAGAAAAAAAAAAAGGACGAGGGAGAACATAAAAGACATTAAACGAGGAATCAAGAAGAAATGGAAGCATTTTGGAAACGAGAAGAAAAAAAAAAATACGAGGAAGAACCTAAGAGACATTAAACGAGGAATCAAGAAATGGAAGCATTTTGGAAACGAGAAAAAAAAAATACGAGGAAGAACCTAACAGACATTAAACGAGGTATCAAGAAATGGAAGCATTTTGGAAACGAGAAGATAAAAAAAAAAAAAAAGACGAGGGAGAACATAACAGACATTAAACGAGGAATCAAGAAGAAATGGAAGCATTTTGGAAAAGAGAAGAGAGGCAGGGAAGATGACACGAGAGGCAAGGAACACGAGAAGAGGAGAGAAGAAGACATGGAATGAAGAGGAGAGAGGATGAAGGGCAGCTAGCATGAGTGGAGTGGAAAGAGGAGTGAGAGGAAAAGAGAGGAGGAGGAGGATACTGCGACAAGGGACAGGAGTGGGAATGGAGGAAGGGGAAGGGGGCAGGAGTTGGGTTGAATGGGGGGTGTGGAGGAAAGGAAAGAGATGAAGTGAAGGGAAAGGAAATGGTTGGAGGGGAGGATATTTGAAAAGGAAGGGAAGGGAAGGGAAGAGAAGGGAAGGGTAAGATAGGGGAGGGAAAGGTAGGGAAGGGAAGGGAAGAGAAGAGAAGAGAAGAGAAGAGAAGGGAAGAGAAGGGAAGGGTAAGATAGGCAAGGGAAGGGTAAGGAAGGGAAGAGAAGAGAAGAGAAGAGAAGGGAAGAGAAGGGAAGAGTAAGATAGGGAAGGGAAGGGTAAGGAAGGGAAGAGAAGAGAAGAGAAGAGAAGGGAGGTAGAGGGGAAGGGAAGGGAAGGGAAGGGAGTCGAGGAAAGGAGCGGTGAGGGTAGGGAAGGTGACGCAAGAGATGGTATGAGAGTGTAGGGAAGAACATGAAGGGAAAGGGTAGAGCATGGGTAAGAACATGCTGGGAAAGGTAAGGAGAAGAGGACGAAAATTTGTCGAAGACAAGTTACGACAGAGATGGAGAAGGAAAGAAAAAGGAAGAGGAGAGGTGACGGCAAAGGAAGGAAAGAGAGAAGAGGTAACTGGAAGGAAGGAAGATTGGAAGAAAAGGAAGGAAAGAGAGGAGAAGAGAAGTGATAATATGGGAAAGGAAATGAGGGAAATATAGAGGAAGAAGGGAAGGGGTGAGCTAAGGAATGAGATAGAAACAGATGGGTAAAGAAGAAGTATAGAAAAAAACGAATAAAGAATTGGGTGAAAGAAGGAAAGAAAAAAGAATGAGAGCATGAGAGAAAAAAACAAAAAACAGAAAGATCAGAGTGAAAAAGGGAAATCCGAGGAGAGAGGGAAGGAAGGAGAGGCTAAGGGGAAGGGAATCTTCGAGGCTGAAACGTGAGAGATAATTAGAGTCCAGGTGAGGCCAGCCTTACTCCTGTTCAACACGGTGACCCAAACCCAACTAATTCCCGACGCGCTGGCTAAAGACAGACGATTTTATTCAACCGGAAGCTCGACCCCCCATCCTGAAGAGGAGGCTTGAGAGACCGGGACCCTATTCAAGTTGAAATTCACCCCTTTCCCCCTCGCTTCCACCTTTCCCCCCTCCCCTTCCCTTTCTCCCCCCTTCCTCCCTCTTTCCTTAGCCATACCAGCATTTTGTAAGGTCCGTCTCCGTATTGTAATGGTTCAGACCAAAGAAACAAAACGCCGGCGCCACAGTTGCAGTAAATGTAATGGGGAGGCACACGCCCTGTTACTACCCCTCCGTACCTGATGGCACTTTTCCTCTTGCTCAGTCTGCCGTCAGGCTATTCTCTTCATCTTTGTAACACTGTAGCGGTGGTGCTCGTACCTCTTCAGGCTACTCTGGCCACGGTCAAGTCCGATGACAATGGCCGGTACCTTGGGAGTCAGATGCGAGCACAATGGAGGGTCCCTTGAGAGTTGTCTGAAGATGTCTGTACACGCTAGACATCTAAAACCGGGTCCACGCTTGTTGCATTTCCACGTATCGTATCATTTTTGCGCACCACCTAGTGATACGATACGGTGTAACAGGGTGTTGTACCCACTTGTTGTGTATCCGTATACAGCAGGTGGATACGCAACAAGTGGGTACAAAACCCTGTTGCACCGTATCGTATCACTAGGTGATACGCAAAGATGATACGATACGTGGAAATGCAACAAGTGTGGACCCGGCTTAAGATTACGACTTTATAGGGTCAAATGTGTTTGTTTTGTGTGTATGTGTGTGTGTGTGTGTGTGTGTGTGTGTGTGTGTGTGTGTGTGTGTGTGTGTGTGTGTGTGTGTGTGTGTGTGTGTGTGTGTGTGTGTGTGTGTGTGTGTGTGTGTGTGTGTGTGTGTGTGTGTGTGTGTGTGTGCGTGCGTGCGTGCTTGTGTGTATGAATGTGTTTGGAGAGAGAGAGAGAGAGAGAGAGAGAGAGAGAGAGAGAGAGAGAGAGAGAGAGAGAGAGAGAGAGAAACAGACAGACAGACAGACAGACAGATAGACAGACAGACAGCGAGAGAGACAGAGACACACAAAGAGAGAAAGAGAGGGGGGAGTGATCGAGACCCCGTGCTAGAAAACAAGAAACAATTAAAGAGCACAAAGGAAAGAATGTAACAAGAACGAAGACAAGAGAAAATAAAATCAAGGATAACCAAATAAGAAGACACTAAGTTGGTTAGACGTTTATACCCAAATGGACGCCATGGAAAAGAGAAACTGGAAAAGAGCGAAAGGGAAAGGAAAACAAAAAACAAGGATAAACGGGAACCCACAAAGCAGCATGAAGGAGGAGAGAGACAAGGAGAGGAAGATGATACAGAAGGTGGAGGGAAAGAAGAAGAATGAAAGGTCAAGGTCGGAAATACGAACGAGAGGAAATATTCCCTCTCGACAAATACATTTTTGAAAGTAGAAATTCCGAAAGTAGAAATGATATATGATCGATTTTTTTTATATAGAGTTTTTCTCTCTTTTATTCGCTCCTTCGCTCTCTCTTTCACTCACTCGTTCATTCACTCTCTTTCACTCTTTCATTCACTTTCACTCTTTCACTCACTCTGTCATTCACTCTTTCATTCACTTTTTCATTCACTCTTTCATTCACTCCCTCTCACTCTTTCATTCACTTTCTCTCTTTCATTCACTCTTTCATTCACTTTTTCATCCACTCTTTCATTCACTCTCTCTCACTCTTTCATTCACTTTCTCTCTTTCACTCACTCTTTCATTCACTCTTTCATTCACTCTTTCATCCACTCTTTCATTCACTCTCTCTTTTCCCAACTCTCTTACTCTTTTCCTCTTTCAATCTCTCTTTCACTCTCTTCCTCTTTCACTTACCCTCTCTTTCACTCACTCTCTATTTCACTAATATTTTCTCTCTTCCACTACCTTTCTCCTTCCCTTTGATCCACTTTCTCTCCTCTTTATTCTCTTTCCCACTCACTCTTTCTTGGGTGGATGGGGAGGAAGGGGAGGAAGGGGGGAAGGGGGAGAAGGGGGAGGAAAGAGTGGAAGGGGAGGAAGGGGAGTAAGAGGAGCAAGGGGAGGAAGGAGAGGAAGGAGAGTAAGGAGTGGTAGGTGAGGAAGGGGAGGAAGGAGAGGAAGGAGAGTAGGGAGTGGTAGGTGAGGAAGGGAAGAAAGAGGAGCAAGGGGAGGAAGGAGAGTAAGGAGTGGAAGGGGGAAGGGGGAAGGGGGAAGGGGAGGAAGGAGAGGAAGGAGAGTAAGGAGTGGAAGGGGGAAGGGGAGCAAGGGGAGAAATGAGGAAGGAAAGGATGGGAAGGATGTAGAGGAAGTGTAGGGGAAGTAAAGGAAAAGAGGAGAAGAAAGACGAAGATGAATTAGTGAAAGAGAATGAAGTAAACATAAACAAAGGGGAAGGAGAAAAAGGAGCAAAATAAAATAAAATAGAATAAAATAAAATAAGATAAAATATACAAGGGGATTAGGAAGAAGAGGGAAACTAACAACCAGAAGGAATTAAGAAGAAAGTAATGGGAAAGACAAAGAAATTAAGAAAGAGGAGGAGGAGGAGGAGGAAGAAAAGGAAGAGTAGGAGGAGGAGGAGGAGGAGGAGGAGGAAGAAAAGGAAGAGTAGGAGCAGGAGGAGCAGAAGGAGGAGGAGGAGGAGGAGGAGGAAGAGTAGGAGCAGGAGGAGGAGGAGGAGGAGGAGGAGGAGGAACAGGAGGAAGAGGAGGAATAGGAGGAGGAGGAGAAGGAGTAGGAGGAGGGGAAGAAAAAGACAGATGAGCTTGATACAAGGAATTAAATGAAGGAAGGAAGACCCAGGGGAAAGAAATGCAGCGAGCGAGGAAGAGGAAGTCGTGACGAGATGTCTTGAGTAAGAGGGAAGACGAAAGAGGTCATTGGGAAGGAGGAAGTCGAGGGCAAGAGGAGAGATCATAAGGAGGAAGGAGGAAGGAGGAAGGGATAAGTCATGGAGGGAAGGGGAGGGGCTGATGTGAGGAGGAGATTACATTCATGGTGATGAGAGATGTACTTTGATAAGGAGTAAGAGGAACTGGCTTTGATAGAGAGAATGTGATAAGAGGGATGCCGTGATAAGAGGAAGTGTGGAAAAGGAAGGAAGAATGGGCGATGAGAAGTGCATGACCTGGGTACTTGAAGTAATCAGGGCTGAGAAGTGACGAAGAGGAACTTACAGCGAGGAAGCGCGTCATGAGACGGTCTGCACGTGGAAGGAAAGGGTCTCTGAGTAACGGAAAACCAAATGAGCAGAAAGGAGCGTGCGACGTGAGGAAACACGAGGTGTGACGACGCAACGTAGTTCGTGGCACAGGATCGTCATGAAGTAACAAAGTTCATGATGACAAGGAATAAGCCTTATGACGACGGGGGAATATGATCGAGAATCAAATGTCACGAAGCTTTATTTCGGGGGCTTTGTTATGATAACTAAGAGTTGTCGGTCAGTGTATTTAAGCGAATTCACACAGACATAAGAAAGATATTTAAGGATATACAGTAGGTAGGAATAGAGATACTAATAAACATGGAAAAGTAGATAGGGATAGAGATAGGGAGAGCGATAAGTATACAGATAGGGATAGACAGGAATAGAGGGATAGTGACAGTTATACAGATAGAGATGGGGAGAGATATAGGGATAGATATAGGTATAGAGATAGGTTTAAAGATAGGGATAGGGATAGGGATAGGGATAGGGATAGGGATAGGGATAGGGATAGGGATAGATATAGGAATAGTGATAGAGATAGGGATAGAGATAGGGATAGAGATAGGGATAGAGATAGGGATAGAGATAGGAATAGAGATAGGGATTGGGGATGGAGATAGGTATAAAGATAGGATAGAGATAGGGATAGATATAGAAATAGAGATAGGGATTGGGTCAGGTATATAGATGGGGATGGAGATAGGTATAAAGATAGGATAGAGATAGGGATAGAGATAGGTATAGATATGGGTATAGAGATAAGTACAAAGATAGGGATAGAGATGGAGATAAAGATAGGGAGAGGGAGAGAGATAGGGATAGAGATAAGGATAAAGATAGAGCCAGAGATAAGGATAGAGATAGGGAGAGAGATAGGGATAGTGATGGGGATACGGATGAGGATAGGAGAGAGGGAGAGAGATGAGGATAGAGATCGGGACAACGATAGAGATAGATACATAAATTATGATAGAGATAGGGATAAAGACAGGTATAGAGGTAGGGAAAGAGATAGGGATGGTGATAGGTATACAAAGATAGGGCTAGAGAGAGATAGAGATAGAGACAGATAGGTATAGAGATAGAGATAGGGGTAGGGATAGGAATAGAGAGAGGGACAGAAACAGTGGTAGAGAAATATAGATAGATACGGATATGGCGATGGAGATTGTGACGAATGTCACCATTCTTTGTCGTCTTTCTTTCGTGCTTTTACTTTCGTTTAGTAAATCTTTCACTTTCTACTTTCTCCACTGTTTTTCGTTAATATTACTTGTTACTCATCCTTTTATTCGGTAGGGCCTGTGCCTCCGATCATTCGACTCAGTCAATTTCTGACTGAGTTCACTTAATAATTGTATTTTGGACAGTCAGGTTTTTACTTCTCACTTCGCCATTTCTCTGTATAGGAGGTATTAAAAAGGAGCTTAATTTTTCTTTCTTTTCTTCCCGAATATTACTAAACTTGGTTCTCTAAGTTGCACCAAGGGACTCTCGTCAAGAACACTAAATTTGGGTCCTAGGTCGGTTCTGCAATGATGTCATGATGTCTTTAGTCCAATGATCTTTAATTTTAGATTTAAGAACCTTCCCTAAGGGCGTGATCTTACAATCGTGAACCAATTGAATTTTCTCCACCTCCACCCTCTCTCCAAGTCCGCCGTTACAACTCCGCAATGCAATACTGGTTACTCAAGTAATCTCGATTTCACTACACACTGACTTAGTTTACATATTGTTATATCAGTCATAAATATGAACATTATACAGCAATGAAACCGGGTCCCCGGCGACTGTTTGTAAATATTAGGCGGAGAGCGAGCTTGTGCAACTCCTAGCCTACGAACTGTTGTTTACCAAACAGTCGACTCATAAAAATGAAATTCTCACCAACTACCCCTCTTTCTACCTTTATTTACTTCACTTGTCTACCAATATCTATGAGCCTCATCTACGAATCTCTTACAGAGATAAAGACAAAAATAGATATATAGAGATAAGTAGTAGGTATATATGTATGTATACTATATATATATATATATATGTGTGTGTGTGTGTGTGTGTGTGTGTGTATACATATATATATATATATATATATATATATATATATATATATATATATATATATATATATATATATATATGCCATCTTGAGTCCACTGCTGAACAAAGGCCTCTTTCATAGCATTCCATGAATCACACAACTGCACCAACATTTGCCACGTCACCCCTACAAACTTTTCTATCTCGTCTCTCCACCTTCTGTCTGGTCTCCCTCTTCCACGCTTCTCACCTCTAGGCGTCCATTCAGCAACACACTTGTTCCATCGCTCACCAGTCATTCGCGCTCACTTACCTACCCAATTTGATTTTCTTTTACCGATCCACAATATCTTTCACTCCAGTCTGCTCTCTCACCTAACTTGCTCTCTTTTAGTCTCTTAGCGTTATTTCCACAATTGATCTCTCCATTATCTTCTATGCAGTCCTTAGCTTTGTCTCCATCACCCTCGTCAGTTTCCAAGTCTCACACCCGTAGATTAATTATTGCTGGTAGAATGCTATGACTATAAACTTTATATTTCATACATAAAGGTAGAAAGCCTTTCATTATTCTATTATGTTTACCAAACATTTTCCAACCAATTGTATTACTTTCTTTTATTCCAGAATCATGATCTTTAGTCATTTTCTCCATATGGCCTAAATAACTATGCTCTTCAACTTCTTCAAAACTCACCATCGATTATAAAATATTTACTTTGAACTTCCGTGTTGAACATTACTTCAGTTTTGGTCTTATTTGTTTTTAAACCTACTTTGAGACTTTCCTTTTTCAGATCACTCAGCATATCTTCTAAGTTTTCTGCTCTTTCTGAAATAAGAATAATGACAACCGCAAAACTTGCGGGTGACATTAGTCCTTACACATTTTCTCTTCCCGACTCAACCTTCTGAAAATCTATTTCAAGGAAGCTGTAAATAACATGTGTGAAATTGTATTGCCTTGCCGTACTCCTCTCTCGATCGTTCCCTTCTCTGTATTTTTACAGCGGTACCTTTTGCATAAATATTTTCTAGAACTCTTACGATCGGTTCGTTTGCACCCCGCTTGCGTAGCGATTTTAGGATTGCTATTTGTTCTACCTAGTTAAAGGCCTTCTCGTAATCTACAAAAGTTAAACAAAATGGCAAGCTATATTCTGTCGTTTTTTCGATTGTTGATTCTTTGTCTGTAAATTGTCTAGAGTCGAATATTCGCTTCTAAAGCCTGCCTGTTCTCTTGGTTGGTTTCCATCTAAAAATTGACTTAGTCTATTTGTAAAGATCTTGGAGAATACTTTATAAACATTTGATAGCAAGGTAATAGTTCGGTAGCTACTAAGGTCTTTCTGGTCTCAATTTTCATAAGGGAAAATCATTATAGCATTGCACCAGGATTCAGGAATACTTTCTTGAAGTAAGCACTGGGTGGACAACTGAGCTAATTTACAATGAACTTCTTTCCCTGTGTCTTTCAAAAGATCTATCGATATACCATCTTCCCTTGGTACTTTTACTCGTTTCATACTTTTCAGAATAAACTCTATTTCTTCCTTTGTAACTTCTGGTACACTACTAACTTCTACAGATGAATTCACTGACTCAACTACGATTTTTGGCGTGTAAAACTGTTGGTAAATCCCTTCCACTCTTTTTACCATTATGTCTGCATTTAATGATCTCTCCATTCCTATCTTTCAAACATATCACTTGCTGTCCTCCTAAAGCATGTCTAAGCTCGACCCCTTTAATACTTTTACCTTTCCGAATAGTTTCTCTTTCTTTTCTCTGATCTCTGTCTTTTGTTGATAAGTTTGTTTAGTTCTATTCTCTCTATTTTGTCCCCCCTACTTTTAATCTCCATAGTCCTTCTTCTTTTGATTAGGTCATTTGAAGCTTTAGAGTGTTTTCCCTAATACTCTTTGTACTTCCAACTTTCTCTACCTATTCCCTAACGATATTCACAAAATTCAAACTCATACCTTTGACGGTGTCCTCGTTATTTCTTAAAGTTTTTAATCTATCTTCATTTTCTAACTGAAAATCCTTCTTGTTATCCTTAACGTTCGCAAGGCTTATTTTCTTTTTCAAAACTAGTTTATTTCTCTCGACTCTGAAATTGAATTTGGCAGTGCAACCTACCATTCTATGGTCACTACTTATATTTACTTTATGTATGACCAAAATATTGCTAACGTTCTTGTTCTCATCTCCTATGAGAGAGAAAGAGAGAGAGAGAGAGAGAGAGAGAGAGAGAGACGGCTGCGTCCTGCAGGTGAAGGCTACCCAACTCTACGCATAATAATGTTGTTACCATTATCATTTCCACCGGTGCCGCTGCCGCCGTCAATCATTTCTCATCACCACCAGTCTCTCGTTTCCAGCATGGACCTAATCAACACATGCAATAATTTTTAGTAGCATTATTCACTTTATTATCCTACCCCGCTTTTTCCCTCACACCATTCTATCTATCTTACCACCTACCTATGCGTCCCAACATTATCACAGTTCTCCTATCACCAACACCATATCCCACACCACAACTACTTCCGCCAATGCGACTTGTAACCATCACATCTACCACTGTTAATACTATCACCATCACTGCTGACATTACTATACTTCTTATTCTATCATCACTACTTTCACTACCATCACCACTATCTCTGTCGCCACCATTACCACCAATACCACAAATAGCACTACCCCTACCACTACCCCCACCCCCACCAATAGCTCTGCAATCACCACAACCATCACCAAGCCACTACCGCTACTACCACCACTAAGCTTACACCACTATTACCACCACCACTACCACCAACACCACTACCCTTACTACCACTACCATTACCACCACCCCTACTGCCACCTAATTTGTTTCCTCTTATCGACCACCAGCACAGGTCTGCCTCACATGTTTAATGAACTCTATCTCGAGTTCATCACTGAATTACTTAACGAAAGTACTTCCGTTAGTTACTCGAAAGAATGACACGCGAACCTGGGCCACTTGGCTACCTGAGTCGCTGGGGTTCACAATAGTTTAATGACCTTCCACCGTCCCTATGTGATTCAAGAGAGAAGGGCTGAAAAAACAGATTAATCAATTACTCAATCAAGTAATGAATAAATGAATACATAGATAAAGTGTAAAGATTAACTATAAGAATAATAAATAAACAAAAGTTAGATAGATAAATAGATAAAAAAAATAGAAATTAAATCTATATCAGTAAAAAAGAATTGCAGTGTTGGAGAACGTCTGTCTCCTTCCGACGGTGGCAATTTTTGGTGGTAGATGCGTGAATCTTGGTGTGTTGGTGTATTTGCACCCAGTAAAAGTGTATAATCCATTCTCAACTTGATAGTTTGATTAATGAACTATGAATAAGTAAAATATTAACTCTAACAATAATAGCCACCTCTTGAAAGAAAATAAGTGAGTGTTGAACCCGCCTAAATATGTATCTATCTCTTCCTCGCCAACTTCTCCAGTCATGTTAAAAAAAAATCACATCTCTATAATCTATTCACAAAGATGAAATTATTGGACACCTATTCAGATCCTTTTGTCATGTAGGTGCACATATGAAAAATGTGTCTTCTTTTTTTTTTTTTTTTTGCAAAATTATCAATGTAAGCAGATGGTATAGTCAATTAACTAGTTATATCAACGCTCAAACGCCATTTCGCCAAGCTGTACGAATTTTATGTGCTTTATGTTCTCTACATTGTGTTTGATTTTCATGTCCGCTGAATGCACGCATATTTAATTGATCGAGTCACATAACACACGAAGTCACTAAAACCTGAATATCAATTTTGAATGAAAACAACGTTTCCAGTTTTATGTATGTGTTTTGGCATAATATTGTATTTATGTTCACGCCAGCGCGTTAATTAACAACGTATATCTGTACAATAAACACAAGCACCGTTACACTATAGGTACGCTAACATCCATTTCTGTATAGTGTCCATATATTCATGAGCATTTGCTATGACTGCATGTGAGGCATATACTATAAGCATAGATACAGTTACAATATAGCTAGGTTAACATCCATCTCTGTGTAGTGTCCATGCACACATTAGTATTTGCCGTGAGCACACACAGTCGTTCAAAATTGGAACTTCTAAATATGTTCAAACATTTGACGATTACGGGTGATTGTCATAGTAAACTGTTCGGATGACAGTAAGTCGACCTCTCTCCTGTTACTGGGTAAGTATGGACAATATGCCGCACACGCGCCGGCACGTACTGCCAGTATTGGTATCCAAAGCGAGCCATTTTGTCAAAAAGGACCGCAATAAGACCCAATTCCGCCAGCTCGAAGGTGCTTGGAAACCAAAGGACCGCTAAGCTGGCCAGGTGATATACAAATAGATGAATAACTGTCACAACGGCTACCTGTGACTGACACTTACTGTGACTGTCTACCATGTCAAGAAAAGGTGACAGAGTGGCTGGCATGAAGCAAAGTTAGGATAAATCCAGTTACATTTCCAACTGTACATGTGAAATGTGTTTTTCATCACGTGACTGTCCTGGTCACTTGCCTCATTGTTGCAAACCTATGTTTACAATACTTATACTTAACCCCTTAGCTCATGTAGGGCAAAATTGGCTTCCAGTTTTGAGGAAGATGCAAGGGCGAGCGCGAAGGCGAGGCCCTGATGGTGTCATTTAGGTACAAGTTGGCAGGGAGGCGAAGGTGTTGTTTTATACCACAGATGCGCCCTTCATTAGGTACTCGTACCACTGAAGCTTATCTGATGGAGACGCCACTGCTGATGCTCCAGCTCCTCCTCCTCCTCCTCCTACATTTCACCTCCCCTCTTCATTACCTCTCTCCCACCTCGTCCTACTTTTCTTACCTCTTCCTCTCCTTTCTGCTTCCTCGTTGGCCTACCCTCATTATCCTCCTCTATTCTCACCTTCCATCTCCTTTCACTTCCTCCACCTCTTTTCATCTTTTTCCTCCATCTCTTTCCTCCTCCTCCTCCTCCCCCACATTCACCTCCTTCCTCCTCTTTCTCACCAACACTCTCCAAATTGACATACGAACAAAGACTGTACAAACTCGAACTACTAACTCTGGAACAAAGAAGAGAAATAGAAAATCTACTAACCATCTATAGAATTATGAAAGGGGTGGAAGTCCTTGATGGAGATGATTTATTAAAGTGTGATAAAAGAAAAACAAGAGGACATGAAAAGAAACTTAAAAAGGATAGTTACAGTAGAGATCTGAAAAGAATAGCTTCCCACACAGAGTGATAGATATCTGGAACAAACTGAATGAGAAAACAGTGAGTGCAAAAACTATACAAGAATTTAAGATCAAACTGGATGCTGAAAGATATTGTACAATAGCAGGTCGCTACGAGTTTAGCTCTCTTCCCGTAAAATACAACTAGGTAAATATGCATGCATGCGCGCACACACACACACACACACACACACACACACACACACACACACACACACACACACACACACACACACACACACACACGCACGCATGCACACACGCACACATACACATTTTAAATTTCTATATAGATGGATTCCTTGTGAAGCAATGGTTAGTGTTCCTACTTCTAGAGAGGGAGGTCCGTGTTCGTCTTCTTATCAGTGCGATCGAGCTGGTTACGATGGTCTCAGACTCCATTCACAACAG
>NC_134812.1:36852097-36854597 GCF_046742065.1 Oratosquilla oratoria
CATGATAACTTTTGTAAGAAGAAAGCATTTTTATGGAAAATGATTGTATAATTTTAACAAATGTTGAAATATTGATTATTTTCATTTAATTTTTGTGCGGGCGGAAATAGTTCATTCACAAACTCCTACGTTTTTGCAGATAAATCCCTGTAACTATATATATTCTGAAGATAAATAAACTAGATACATTTCTTCACCTTTCAGCTGTAGACATTTATCGTCAATCCACACACACACACACATGCACATACACACGCACACAAAAGAATGTGTACATATGATATTTGTGTTTGTGTATACATGTATTTTCAAACTAGGGTTTCCCAACTTTGGGAGGGGGGCGCACACCTAGGAGGGGGAGTACTTAAAGCTATATTTAATCTTAGAAAATATATTTTGGTTAAGGGTTAAAGTTAGGTGGTTTATGGTGAGGGAACACGCCACTACTGTAGTCTCGCTTTAAGTTATTATTTTTGTAACATAAGAATCAATATGATTAAACAAACCATTGTATGTGTTCATAGATATTATTCATATTTGTGAAATTAATGTTGCCACAAACCATGATAGCTTTTGTAAGAAAAAATAATTCAAATGAAAAATGATTGTATAATTTTACCAAATGTTGAAATATTGCTTATTTTCATTTAATTTTAGTGCGGTGGAAATATATTATTTACAAACTCTTCCTAGTTTTTTTTTTAATAAATCCCTTTAACCATATATATTCTGAAGATAAAGTAGATACATTTTTTCACCTTTTAGCTGTAGCCATTTATTGTCAATCCACACACACACTCACACACGCACGCAAAAGAATGTGTACATGGCATTTGTATTTGTGTATGCATGTATTTTCAAACTAGGGTTCCCCAACCTTTGGGTAGGGGGGCGCACATCTAGGAGGGGGGGTGTTTATTGCTACATTTCATTTAAAAATATTTTGGTTAGGGTTAAGAGGTTAAAGTTAGGTATGGTATGGTTAGGTTAGGGATTATTCACGAACAATTAAACTTTGAATTGATATTTTACAAATACTGTCATAAACAAAAAAGAAAATTATCAACTTTTGATTTGTTATTTTTGCAAAATTGATTTACAAGCAAAAAGAAAAAATAATGTAATTTTGAATTGATATATTAAAAAAATACTGTTTTCACATTTTTCATGCGCTACATTTTCCATTGAGTTATATTCATACGTGTAACTTTTCTCCACAAATTCTATAAAAATTAAAACAATCAGCATTTGCCCGGAGCAACAAGAAAAAGAAAAAAATATATAATGTAATTTTGAATTGATACATTGAAAAATACTGTTTTCAAATTTTTCGTGCGTTACATTTTCCATTGAGTTATATTGATACGTGTAACTTTTCTCCGCAAATTCTATCAGAATTAAAATAATCAGCATTTGCCCGCAGCAACGCGCGGTTAATTTAGCTAATATGTATATGTGTATATATATATATATATATATATATATAAATATTATATATATATATATATATATATATATATATATATATGTATATATGTATATATATACATATATATATCTATATATGTATATGTGTATGTATTTATATATGTATGTATGTATGTATGTATGTATGTATGTATTCCTCCTCCTCTTCCCCTTCCTCTCATTCCCGAAGGTCATAAAACTTTATGAAGAATTTACGCGACATAAAATTATCCACTAACTTTCTCGGTGGCTTGGCCTTCTCCCATGACGAATAAGATAGAATTAAGGAGGTAAATAAAGAGAGTTTAATCCTACAATCATGGGATTACCCGACACCTCAATACCTCTAGCCGCTATGTAGAACAGATTATGACTAGTATTATAACTACTAAATAATTTTTCCGTATTCAGGATCCATGACTGCTCATATTAATAAATGTTGAAAATCAGGAAAATGGTTTTAGCGCCTCCATCATTGTATAAGAACAATAGTGGGAGAAGGAAAATTGGAGGGGGGTAGAAAGTGATGGAGAGAAAAAGGGAAGGACGGAGAGGCAAGAGGAGTGAGGGAGGGAGGAAGTGAGGGAAAGAGGGAGGGAATGACAGAGAGGTAGGAGGAGGGAAAGATCGAGGTAGGTAGGGAATCTACAAACGCAGTTCAGAAATAGGATTGGCTTATATACGTGATCTGGCTGCCACCAAGCGATTTTTTTTACCTGAAAGAAATCCCTGAACCTCCTAAAGGATCGACATTGATAATAAGTCCGTACGAGAGTGGCACTGTCTTGTGCATTTAGTCTGTCTAGTGCCAGATGAGGAGAGCCCTTATACTACCCAATCAGATAATTACTTTGAGGCAGAGAAGATCGCCCAAACTTTAGTTAGATTAAAGGCATATGCAAAGATGAACGGTCGTGTATCAGCAGAGATAATCTATTTGCACCCCACCTTAGGGTATCCAGGTCAAGCTGCCACTTGACCTGGTTACACTAAGACACAGGGGAAAGGTGATATTTTCAGCCGTAGCTCAGCG
>NC_134812.1:36862097-36867097 GCF_046742065.1 Oratosquilla oratoria
CCCTCATTCCCTCCCTTCCCATCCCCTTCCTTCTCGTCCCTTCCCTTTCCCCTCCCCTCCCTTCCCCTTTCCCTCCTTTCCCTTGTTTCCTTTCCCCCTCTCTTTCCCCTCCCTTCCTTTCCCCTCATTGCTCTTCCCCTCCCTTCCCTTCCCTTCCCCTCATTTCCTTTCCCCTTTCTTCACCCTCATTGCCCTTCCCCTCCCCTCTTCTCCCTTCCTTTCCCTTCCCCCTCCTTTCCCCTCATTTTTTCCCCTCCCTTCCTTTCCCCTCATTGCTCTTCCCCTCCCTTCCCTTCCCTTCCCTTCCCCCTCCTTTCCCCTCATTTCATTCCCCTCTCATTCCCCTCATTGCCCTTCCCCTCCCCTCTTCTCCCTTCCTTTCCCTTCCCCCTCCTTTCCCCTCATTCAATTTCCCCTCTGTTTCCCCTCCCCTCTTCTCCCTTCCTTTCCCTTCCCCCTCCTTTCCCCTCATTTTTTCCCCTCCCTTCCTTTCCCCTCATTGCCCTTCCCCTCCCTTCTTCTCTCTTCCTTTCCCTTCCCCTCCGTACCCCCTTCCCCTCCCCATACCCTTCCCTTCCTCTTCCTTTCCTTTCCCTCCCTTCTTTCGCCCTTCCCTCTCTTTTTCTTCTCCTCCCTTCCCTTTCCCTTTTTCATCTCCCTATCCCCCCTTTCCCTTTATCTTACTTCTCTTTGCTTCCCTTCCCTTTCCCTCCCTTCCCTTTACCTCCCTTCTTCTCTCTCACTTCCTTTTCATTACCTTCATTTCCTTGCCCTCCCCTTTCCCTCCTCCTTTACTTTCGCCTCCCTGTCTCTTCTTTCCTCTTCCATGTCTGCCTCCACACCTACACGATCCATGTTCTACTCATTTTAACTTGCGAGATTTATCAGAGAAAATAAATTGCATTAACTGTTGAAGTAACTGCATTAGTAAAATTCACACATTTACCTGAAAGGAAAGAGAGAAAATTATGAAAAACTGTAATTCACTGGATTGTGAAAACCGTAAACCAACTCTATGGCAACGAGAGTAAAGAAAATCTGCGACAGGACAAAATAAACGGGGAATGTATATGAACCCTCGGGTGTCATTTATCAACGTCACAGTAGGTAACAACCTTACACCAACCCGCATAACATCTCGCACCACCACACCAAGACCAACTTCCTCCCTTTCTTCCTCCAAATTCGTCAATCTTCAACCCTTGCATTCCCTCCGCACTTTCACCATCTTTATGACTATGATCATTACTCTCAACACCAGTTTCATCTCCACCACCTCTTCTTTTGTTTCTACACCAGTTGCTACCAACGTAAACGAAACTACTGCCACCGATACTGTTTGTTCTACTACTAACACTACTAACACTACTACTACCATAAACGCTATAACCATCACTGCCATTGCTACTATCATTACCGCGACCACCATTACGCCACCACCACTACCACCGTTACTATAATCAACACCACAACCACCACCACAAACACTACCACAACTACCACCATAACCTTCACCGCACCCTACACCACCACAACCACCACAACCTCCGTCACTACCATATACACTATCACCATCACTATCACTGCTACTATTATCAACACAACACACCCACAACCACAACCACAACCACAACTCCACTACCACCACTACCACAACCATCACGAACAACACCACCACAACCACAACCACCACCACCACCTCAATCACTACCACCACCATAATCACTACCACTACCACAACCACCACCACCACCACCACAATCACTACCACAACCACCACCAACAACATCACCAACGCAGCTACCACAACCACCATAACCTCCACCAGCACCCTCCACAGTTACTCCCACCATCGCCAGCCCCACTACCACTGCTACTATCACAGACACCACTGCCTCAACCACCACCAACGGCACAACCACCACAGACAATATTTTTACGCGCTACCCCCTTTCCAACCGCAAATATCCCACGCTCGCCCTGTTTTTTTCATCCCTATTGCTTGGTGTGTATGTCTCTCTGTCTCTCTGTCTGTGTGTTTGTGTGCGTCTCTGTCCCCTTGTCTGTCCGTGTGTATCTGTGTGTGTGTGTGTGTGTGTGCGTTTCTGTCTATCTGTCTGTATCTGTCTGTTTCCTCCCTAGACTTATTTTTCTTGCTATTTTTTATTCTAATACCAATTCACGTGTCTTTATCTTTATTCTGTTACTGAATAGTTCCATCTTTTCTCTGTCTTAACCCTGTCCTGACTGATCCTAAATGATTTTATTCAGCCGAGGGGCAAAAAGCATTCACGACCAACTGGGACCCCTCTCTTGTTCCGATTCTTTTTAACCTAATATTGATTGTCCAATATCATCGACTCCTAAATCATATAACTACCTATAACTTACTGTCAGATCTCTCTCTAGATTTCTGATACTATTTTTCTAACCCTTAAGTTGCATTTTAAGATTTATTTTGTTACTGCCACAAAACGATTTTATTCTGTTAAGGAAAACCTCCCTTGGCGCAAAAAGTTGAACACATTTCCAACCCTTTGGCTGCAGAGGTGATTATCAAACTCTATCTAGCGATAGTTAGACCCATCCTTGACTATGCGGTACAGTTTTGGTCTCCGTCCTACAGAATGGACATCAATTCACTAGAATCAGTACAAAGAAGAATGACCAAAATGATACATGGACTCAGAAATTTGCCTTACGAGGAGAGGCTTAGGCACCTTACCTTACACTCTCTGGAAAGACGCAGAGTGCGGGGTGATCCAACAGAGGTGTTCAAGTGGATCAAAGGTTTACAAGGGTGATGCAAACAAGGTCATCATATTAAAACAACAGGGCAGGACTCGCAGTAATGGGTATAAAGTGGACAAATTTAGATTTAAGAAGAAAATAGGCAAGAATTGGTTTACTAATAGGGTGGTCAACGAATGGAATAGACCTAGTAACCATATAGTGAGGGCTAAAACTATCTGTTGTTTTAAGAAACGGTTAGACAACTTTATGGATGAGATTAGAAGTGTCCCTCATGTACCCATATATTGATACACGTGCCACTGTTGTGTGTTTTCCTGTATAGGCACCTCAGAAGAACGTGCATTGATCATACGCATCTCATTGTCCGCGTCTTATTACAAGCGCCCCTGGGAGTTCTCCCCTCCTACCCCCTACCCCCCTCTATGATCCGATTCCTTCCTGATCGAATCGCCCCTGACTCACTCGCCCCAGCTGTCTCGTACTTCCCTCGCCCCTTACGATGCCTCCCATCTTTCTTTTCCCAACAAACTCTTACTCTGTTTATTATTCCTTTGTTGGATCTTGTCAAGGGGTCGACGCTGCCATCTAAGAACGCTTCTCCCCTCTCCCTCTCCAAAGATAACTCTACTGATTTGTCACCTTTTCGCTTCGACCTCTTGACTCCCCACCAACTCCTTGACTCCTCCTCAATTCACTCTTTCTCCCATCCATACCCCTCACCATCACCACCACCACTATCACCATCACCATCACCGTCATCATCATCATCATCACCACCACCACTATCACCATCACCGTCATCATCATCATCATCATCATCATCATCATCATCACCACCACCACCACTATCACCATCACCGTCATCATCATCATCATCATCATCATCATCATCAACATCACCACCAACACCACCACTATCACCATCACCGTCATCATCATCATCATCATTGCAGCCATCTTTATCATCACTTTAATGTCTCTAACCCCCTCAAAATATTTGCCCCAAAAGCCGGCGTCATCATCATCACCATCATCATCATCATCATCATTGCAGCCATCTTTATCATCACTTTAATGTCTCGAACCCCCTCAAACTATTTCTTTGCGCCAAAAGCCGGACGATCTTATTCAGGTAGACATGACCCCTGCCTGCCTGGGGTCCCGAGAACGCAAGACCACGCTCAAGTTGGGGTTCTTACCCTCAGTTCAATAAATTCATTTGATGTTAGCCAGAGCAAAATCCATATAGTCACCGTTTCGAAATGTTTAGAATACCTACTCAGTTTCTTTGTTCGCCTTGCTGCCATTCCCCCATTCCCCTCCACTCCCCCACCCCCATCGCGAGACCAAAATTTTCCTTCCTGGATCTTCCTATTCTTCTCATCCTTTCCTACTTCATGTCGTCTCCCCTCTCTTCTCAGAGAGACAATTTCCTCTTACTTTTTCTCCTGTAACCTCATCTTGGCAACAACTGTCTCACTCTTTCCCCTGTCATCCCTTTTTCTGGGGAGATAATAATCATTGGGCATTTTATGTACGCGTGCGTGTTGCCGGGGGGAGGGGGGCGTTGCTGTGTTTTCAGATACCTAGAAAAAAGATCACCCGATACATCTCTTCTACTCGCAGCGTCTGACCCTTCATTGCTCCACGACGCCAAATGTACATCTCTTACGCTCTCACTAACTTGTACGCGATGTGCGCCAGCCACGCCCTAGTCCCCGGCACGCGCGTGGCAAAGGGGGCAATCACGCACCTCACTCTGCGCAGTACCTATAGTGAACATGATAAATGTCACCATTCCCAGAAGTGTTCGTTCGGGCAAGGCAAATTTTGCCGTGCATGGACCAAACTTTTTGAAAATTGGGACAAGACCTGTACCGCGGCGCAGTACCAGTGCTATTCAAAGTGGCGTGGCAGCTCTCTCTCGGCGTACAACTCGTGTTGATCTCATCTTTGGCACGGGTGCACGACCTGTTTGTGTGATCGAACCCATCCCAAACGACTTTTATTGCTCCAAAGCATTGATTTTTTATTTTCACTTTTTTATTTTTTTTTATTATCATTCTTTTTTTTTATTTTTAGAATGCTTTCCCATATTTACCACATAGGGGTATTTGTAACCCCTTCAGTCCCAGGTGGCATTTTTCCTTTAAATACGCATATCGCCAGGCTATTCTATTCATCCATGTAGCACCTCTCTGTAGCAATTGGGTCCTCATTCTGCTCTTCAGTGACCTTCACATCTT
>NC_134812.1:36872097-36884597 GCF_046742065.1 Oratosquilla oratoria
ATATACATGCATATATATAAATATACATATATATAAATATATATATATATATATATATAACACAGGAACCCACAGTCGGAGAAAGAATAAACTTCGAATAAAGAATAATCCTATATTTCGGCTATCAACTGTAGCCCTCTTCAGGAAAGTACATAAGATAGAGAACAGAGGGGACTTATAAACTACAGTAAGAAGAGATGTGGACAGTTGACCTCACTCAGGCGCGGGGCTAACTGGGGTGGCGGAGGAGGGAGGGGGTGAGGAGAGGGGAGGATGTAACGTCCGCACTAGCTTATTTATTGCTGCGCGTGAGATAATGTCAGGTGTCCACTGCCCTTTAGAAATATTAATATTAGGGCATTCCTCAATATATATATATATATATATATATATATATATATATATATATATACATTCATATATATATATATATATACATTCATATATATATATATATATATATATGTGTGTGCGTGTGTGTGTGTGTGTGTGTGTGTGTGTGTGTGTGTGTGTGTGTGTGTGTGTGTGTGTGTGTGTGTGTGTGTGTGTGTGTGTGTGTGTGTGTGTGTACCCTGCACCAGCAGCCCTGCCATCAGTTTATTCTTCACGCAACACTCTCGCCACTGGTAACATCCTTGTCAACATTTTAGACTTCAGCCAACATAATCCACAAGCACCAGCGACCCAGACAGTCTTGCCAACAATGAATGCATTCCTCCACCAACCGTGACATCATCCAAAACTTCCACCACCAATATCCCTGCCACTTTACTTCATCTAATAGCATACACCTTGACAACATTCCTCTTTCAGGCCAAAGGTTCTCAGATCTTTGACTAAGTCAGACAACAGTCTAGATTTCAGCCAATGTACCTGATAGCACGCTAGACGTTAAACTAAACTTCCGTCCCCGTTCATATATCCTCAAACTTATCTGAAATAATATATATATATATATATATATATATATATATATATATATATATATATATATATACATATATATATATATATATGTGTGTGTGTGTGTGTGTGTGTGTGTGTGTGTGTGTGTGTGTGTGTGTGTGTATGCATATATATATATATATATATATATGTATATATATATGTATATATATATGTATATATATATATATATATATATGTCTATATATGTATATATATATATATGTATATACACACACGCTGTCCCCAACAGTCTTCCTCTTCACAAGGAACAACTCACAAACTACAAGGGTAGGTCTTAAATTAGTGATCTTTTTTTTTTTTTTTTATCACCAAGGAATCCGAGGGAATTATTTATGGCATTCTTATGATTAGTGAACCTTCGCGCTCATAACCTGAAGTTTTCATCTCTCTGTTGCAGATATTGATGGTGTGATAATCTAATAAAGTAACACCTGTCATGGATATATGTCAGAAGTAGAGATGCATCATTAAATTCCTACACGTAGAATTGGAGCCAATAGACATCCACCGGCGCTTGGTGAACGTTTACGGAGCCGAGGTAATTGATGTTAGGACGATTAGGAGATGGGTTCGTTGATTCCGGAGTGACAACAGAAATGTAAGTAACAATTCGCGTTCTGGACGGCCATGCACAGAACGCGGTCATAAAGTGCATTGAGAAGCGGGGTGATAACGTGTAGAAATATATTCAGGATCACAAATCTCTGTTCGTTTTAATGGTGACACTCCCGTTTCCGTATCCCTTCAACTTTTTAAGTTACGAGTAAAAAAAATAGGAGGCATTACTTTTGGAACTCCCCTCGTAGATATCAAACAAAACCCTCCTACTACTACGAGTAACCCTGGCAACACAATTCTAATCCCCCACATTCAGGGTTTCTCGACAAACTACTGACACCGTCAACAGAGAGTCTCCTCCTCTAACACTGGTCTCCAACTCCGCTACTCAAAATTAGCGAGGCCGGATTTAAGGACCGGAACCTACTGATGACACCCTTCATCCCGTCCAATTTTCTGATTAATTCCTGCGCAGAGAAAATCCGCGTCTTAGGGCAACATTCAGGTTCATCTAATTTCCTGCTCAGGCACTAATTCGATACAACCTGGCTCTGGGGACATTCCGGTTATCCGACTTGGTGACATTATTTGCTATTTTTTTTTAGTTCATATTCTATTAGCCTTTCCAGCTATGATGTCTACCGCTGCAGAAAGGGTTTGGGAAGCCGCGAAAGTGTGACTCAAACAAATGATAAGCACTTTCCGAGCATCAAATTAGGGTCTCCTTCGTCCGAAGCAGGAAAGTTTTTCATTGCTCCACGAAGGCTCCGATTTTAATATATGTATTACACACACACACACACACACACACACACACACACACACACACACACACACACACACACACACTCACACACACACACACACACTCACACACACACACACACACACACACACACTCACACACACACACACACACACACACACACACACACACACACACACACACACACACACACACACACACACAGATCCACACAAGCTCACACACATAATCATATCTATACATATTAGGGTGGTTCTTATTAGTATTGTCATTTATGCTCCCGTTACCCCGAAGAAGAGTGAAAAAAATCCATTGATTAGTTACTACATGTAAGTCAATCAAATTTCACTCTCAAGGTGTGAACATTTGAATTATTATAGTTTCTGAGTAATAAAAGTTATGGCAAACTTCCGAACATCTGAGAATAGATTGCAATACACTTCCGTCATCTGGAACAAGTTTTGTCGTTGCTGTTCGTCTTTTGTATTGAGAGAAATTAACTCCTGCATCATTGCAACACCTCTTTCTGCAAATTCGTTTGTGACTTTCGGCGACGACGCACGTTTTTTTTTTTTTTTTTTTTTTTTGTGATCGAGTCTGCTCTCACGTAGAAGGATCAGCATCCAAAATTTCGCAAGAGCAAGAAAGAAATATTGCGAAATCGTGGGTGCAGCTGGTGACCAAGTCAGATATTTTTCTTTTTCCGAGCGACAGCTCCATCCATTCCAATTGTTCTTTTCCCTGGCTCCTTGTCACTTTTTTTCATAGGTGCTGCAACCATGGTTCTATATAATTTTACTTAAAAGTAAGAAAAAAAAAAAAAAAAAAAAAAAAAAAAATTAAACGACAGCACCCTCGGAGAGGTACCACAAATGGAGAGTAAATACTCTTGTGTAGTCCTTGATTTCCTTAGGAAAGTTTTATGTTTTTTCGTAGAGCTGATGCCCTGTAGCAATAATGCAGGGCACTGTCGCAGTAAAAACAACAAAACCCTCCTGGCCGATCAACAGTCGCTCATTCACATTTAACTGGACACAAAAGAAGAATATTATCCTGGGGCACTTTGTATGGCACAATGGCAAACAACGTGACGTTTGATATAAACACCCTCCGTAGAGGATCATGGTAAAGTTAAACTGCTGATGGTAGTCATCGCGGAATCGATGTTGAGCCAGCTGGTGATAGCAAAAATTTATCATCTCAATAGACCGTGGAGGACGCTTGTCGAATAATTCCAAGCCCCATCCTTGTCTGAAGAGCTTAAGAAGCTCAATATTCGGTCCCATTGAAACTGTCTATATATTTAGGTAAATCACACCATGAATCTGTTCATTAATTGCAAAAGCGGTCATAAACTTCTTTGTACACATATGACAGTACTTCAGGTCGTCGAATCAACAGAAATATTTGACTAAAGAGCACCGAAATTTGACATTTCATCAATGAATCAATATCTAGAGGTGGCCTGTTCAAAATTCATATATCAAAATTTTATCTGAAAGAATAAGCACCACCCTAACGAAATGAACCCCGTGGTCTTCAGGTGGCGACTCGTTACCAATGAGAGAAGACAAAGAAAAAAAAGAAAGAAAGAAAAAAAAAAAAATCTGGAAGCGACAGCGACAAACCCAAATGTATTAACGAGAAAATAACGACAAGCTCATGACGCTGCCAATGCTAACGCCAACAACGACCATAACAAACACAATGACGCCGACGACACTGACGGCAACAAGGACGACAACGACAACAACAACGACAACGACAACAACAACAACAACAACAACGACAACGACGACAACTATGACAACAACGAAGAAGACGACAACAACAACGGCGACAAGGATGACAACAAGGACGGCAACGACGACGACGGCTACGACCGCAACCCCACCCTTATCATCTTGAACCCCTTCTGTCCCTCCGCCGCGGTTACCCTAAGTCCCGTCCTGATTTCTGCAAGACGCAGCTTCAATGGGTTTTCCGTAATCCGCAGCCGCCACGTAGATCCCCTTCCTCCTCCTCCTCCCCTCCTCCCTCTGCTCCTCTTCCTTCTTCTCCACCTCCCCCTCCTCCTCCAGCTCATCTTCCTTCTCCTTTTCCACCTCCTCCGTCTCTTCTTCCTCCTCCTTCTCCTCCTCCTCCGCCACTTCCTCCACCTTCTCCACGTATTCCTCCGTATTCGCCCTCCCTCCTCCACATTTTCCTCTATACCCTTCCTTCCTCACCAAATATCACTCTCCACAAGCACCTCTGTCTTCTTCCCTTTCTTTCATCATAATTTTTCTTCCACCACCTCCTTCTCTACTTCCTTCCCCATCCCTTAGCCATCTGCCCTATTTCCTCAATTCAGTTTCCTTCTTATTCAGTTAGGTTCTCCTTTCTCTAATCCCTTCTATTTTCACCCTTATCTCCTATACTTTTCCTCCTCCTCTTCTTCCTAAAGCTTTATTCCTCTTCCTCTTCTTCCTAAAGCTTTATTCCTCCTCCTCTTCTTCCTAAAGCTTTATTCCTCCTCCTCTTCTTCCTAAAGCTTTATTCCTCCTCCTCTTCTTCCTAAAGCTTTATTCCTCCTCCTCTTCTTCCTAAAGCTTTATTCCTCCTCCTCTTCTTCCTAAAGCTTTATTCCTCCTCCTCTTCTTCCTAAAGCTTTATTCCTCCTCCTCTTCTTCCCAAAGCTTTATTCCTCCTCCTCTTCTTCCTCTTTATCCTAATCTATCCCCTTCTCGCTCTCCTGCCTCCCTCACCTGTTTCCTGTACCTTCTCCACCTTCTATGTCTCTTCTTTCTATTCGTTCCCATCCTCTGCTGCCAGCTCCTGTCCTCGCCTACGTCTTTGCATTTATTTTAGCTCCTTCGG
The DNA here is from genome assembly GCF_046742065.1 of Oratosquilla oratoria. Lineage (NCBI taxonomy): Eukaryota > Metazoa > Arthropoda > Malacostraca > Stomatopoda > Squillidae > Oratosquilla > Oratosquilla oratoria. The sequence goes on from NC_134812.1 coordinate 36,877,250, forward strand.
GTGTGCCTCGCTATTCCCCTCCTCTGCTCCCTCCTCCGGCCTGGCAGTTCCCGAATCGATGCGTCCCCCGGCAGTGGCCGTTTTTTGTGTGTTTGTGTTTGTGTTTATGTGCATCTACCTAGTATTTACCTAATTGTATCTTACGGGAAGGGGAGCTATGCTCGTGGTGTGTATATGTGTGTGTGTGTGTGTGTGTGTGTGTGTGTGTGTGTGTGTGTGTGTGTGTGTGTGTGTGTGTGTGTGTGTGTGTGTGTGTGTGTGTGTGTGTGTGTGTGTGTGTGTGTGTGTTCCTTTGTCTCCCTTCACCCACTGTATTGCAAGTTTTGATCAACCCTTCTGGTGGGTAACTACAGTAAATTGTCGCTGGACAGAAAATACGAGTATCTTAATAGTCTCGCCTCAGCAGAGAATTCAACCCGTTTGGTAGCTTTATTCAGTCGTAGGTAAACCCCTTCACTAACGAAATGGGTTAAACCCGATTACAACGTACTCGAAATTAGAATTTCATTCTAAATTTATTATAGCCTCTGCCAAGCGATTTCATCTAACTGAAGTACTCAAGTTTTCTCTCTTATATTTTATACCTTTTTTTCTCTTTCTTTGTAGCTACTCACCTTTCTGTCTTTCTTGTATTTTTGCTCATCTATTCCTCTACGTTCTCATTTATTTGATCCTATCATTTGTTTTTCTTTCCCTCATTCGTTTTTCCTTGCTTTTCACATTCCCCTTCTTTTCAAAATTTCCAACACCATACACTCTGTCCCATTTCCTGTACATTTTCTTTTGAGCTTCTGATTTTCAAGACTTCCCTGTGAGCTCCTTCTTCCAACTCAAATCACTTTCTCCCAATCCTTTTCTCGATTCCACCTGGTTCTACATACCCTCATATCTGCTTCCTGAAGATCTTTCACGACACTGTAGGTCACTGGTCCCTATTTCAAATCTCCGTTTCACCAGCTCCTCCTCTTCCCAGTATATTCACTAAAAAAATAATTCCGATCACTTAGTTTCTGTCTCTCTCTTCTATGACAGAGAGTTTAATTATCCACAAAGATAGAAGCGCTGATTATATCTTACGAAACACAAAATCCTCTACCCCAGACCTCTGACGGGGTTGTACAGTATCTACAAGAAGTACATGCACAGGTTGGGTATGGAAGTGTCTTCAAAAGGATTAGAAATTACATTACATAGTGCTAATTCAAAATCTATCGCCATTTACTTAAATCGTTTCGTGCAAATAGCGAGTAGACACTTTTATGATCTAGTTTAGAACATATCTACGTGGGCATGTGCGAAGGTATTTCAAATCATATATTATATCCAAGGATTCCAGGAGACATATGTTATGTTGATAATTGCACCTAAACCCTTCTTTATCGGGTGGCCTTTTTATGGTTGCCCAGTGAGCGGGGGTTATTGGTTCAATGGGGTATAGGTGTTGCAACCATCAGCATTTCTCCTCCTCTTCTTTTTCACCTTAACTTCCTCTTCCTCACTGTATCACCACCACTACCACTTCATCTCTCCTTCATTTCCTCCATCCCCTTCCACTTCCCTTTTTTCCCTTTCTTCATCATTTCCACTTCTCCACCCTTCATTTCTACTGCCCTACCTTTCCTTTCTTCCACTCCCCCGTTCCTCTCCTCCTCCCCTCTCTCCTCCTCCTTCTCCCGCTCCCTATCTCCCTCTTTCCTCTTCTTCTTCCCCTTCGTCCACCTCCCCGTCTCTTTCTATCCACTTTTGATTCTGTTTCATCTTATCTTGTTCTTCCTCCCTTTCATTCTGATAAATTCAACATCGCTACCGAATATTTTTTCTCTTGTGTTCAAGTTCTTTCTCCTATACCCTTCTATTTTTTTTATTTCATCGCCCTTCCTACGTGTTTTTCCATTTGTTTTCATATTCTTTCATTCAGTCTCCTTAATGTTGTCGTCTTTTCTCCCGTCCTTCCACACTTACTATTTCCTCTTCAATTCGTTCGTATGATTTCAGTGTTTGTACTGGCTAGCGTCTAATTCTAAGGTGGTTCTAATCAACGACAACCTCTTCAACCAAAATATAATTCAGAGAGTGTTCCAACTAATGGCAATCGTGATCCAAGAGTCTTCTCCTTCCAAAATTCCCCTTTCCCTCCCACTTTATTTTTACCCTCTTTCCCATTTCTTTTCCTCTAACCCGTCTCGCTTTCGTTCTCTGCCTATCTATTTATTCTATTTACTATTTTCATACCACCATACTCCCTGTCTATCAAATAAGGTTAATTGGGACATAATTCACCAAAAGGACAACTATTAGATACATGCTACTTGTCTAGACATAACGATAAACAAAACACGACACGGGAAACCACAAGAAAATGAAAACATGGACAAGATAATAACGGATGCAGATGGTTGATTTTTTTAATGTACTGGTCCTTCCATTGTTATTCACAGGTCATGCATTCGTTCTAGCAGCCGGTAAGCGACATTATTCAGCCAAAGCAAACTATGCGTACAATTGGATTACCTTTCATTATGTTCTGTATGTACTGTATACAATATCCTTATTTCTCTTGTTTATATTGTACCTTTGGAGATTAACAGATATACATTTTTATCAACCACAATACATTTTAGTTCTAAGCCATCAACATCGAGAGACTCGAGAAGGCCAACATGCAGAAATTGAAACGTGGCACAGCCAAGGACTCGAACCTGTGCTAGCACGTAATAAATGTTAGTGACTTAACCGATTGGGCCACAAAATTTTGCGTTCAACCCATCTTCACATGATAGTACAATCGGTAAGTATACGAACGCGGGAAAGTATTTGTAATATGTGTGTATATATATATATATATATATATATATATACATATATATACATATATATATATATATATATACATACATACATATACATATTAAATGACGCAGATGTAGTGGCACATGAGAAAGATAAAACTTAGGCCCACTCTCGGAGAAAGATAAGCTGAGATACAGAGTAAATCATATATTTCGATCACTGACTGTGATGCTCTTCAGCAGGCACATACATAGAATAAGAAGACAAGAACATGTATACAGAGGGAAATATTATAAAAAGGAACTAGGGAAGCCTCAAGTCACGTGTCCTTGATGGGGTCGGACCTTTTGTTCCTTGGAGATAAGTTTGGTTACTGCCAAGTCAGTAATAGCATCCGGTGACCATTGACAATCAAGACATGGTAATTCATATACTCCGGGGTTATCATTCTTAGGAGTTCTGTGATGGAAATTTACCACTTTTCTAAAAATGCTATTTGGTAACTGAATGTGACTAAGTTTTCTCTTACAGAAAATATAATCAATTTATCAAGTGTCACACTCACTAAACATGAGTAAGAAGTGTTAGGCCTTGGTGTTGGCTCCTCAATGAAACCAGATAACAACCAACACTGAATGGGTCCCAGTGAACAGATTTACATTTATCAACCAGAATTCACTTTAATCTTAAGCCATCAACATTGAGACACTCGAGGAGGTATACATGCAGAAATTGAAACGTGGTACAGCCAAGGACTCGAACCTGTGCTAGCACGTGACAAGTGATAGTGACTTAACCGATTGCGCCAGAACCAGAGTCACAGACGTAGCACATTTTTCCAGCTACTACAATTAGTACATATACACTAATTGTTGAGTTCGTATACCTTTGAGGGCATTTACTCAGTCCATTAAGACAATGCCCGGAGTTGCTGGTTTTGGTGAAAACTGAAGTGTGGAAAGATCCTTCTCCTTGTCTCACTAGGACATCAAGGAAAGGGAGATATTCATTTTCACTGTTTTCGGTGGTGAAATTGAGACCCGAGGTTTCGACGAGCAGCTATTGTAGAGTTACAACACGTCGTCTGTCATACCACCTAACCTCAGGAGCTCCTAAGAACCACCATAGCGAAGTCCATCAAGCGAGGTGAAGGAGGGAAGAGCTGACACAGAATACGGAAATTCTAGATTACAATAAAGGCCCACGACGATTACCCATTAAGTAACTAATCCCCAGGAATGAATATCCAGCTCGAGGACTTAAAAATCCTACCAAGTGTTAATAGATCATTTCCCATTGAAAAGAGACAAGGAACACCGACATACGCCACCCGCCAACCAATAGGACATCAGGGAACTCCGGCGACGCCAACCAATGACGACCTGCCAAAATTCCCCACCCTAGTATATAATCTCTACACAACCTATTAGCCTTTAGATTCTTACCTACGACTGAGGAAGCACCAGGAGGTGTGAAAACGCCTTCTGGCTATTTGCAAATTATGTCTGCCACTCCACAGTATGACATAGGTAGAAATATTAAGGTTACTGCCTACAGAAGGCAAGACTACTCTAAGAAAAAGAGAAAAATACAACAAGAAGCTTTGTCATAACAAACTTGCCGTTCACTTAAACACACACACACACACACACACACACACACACACACACACCACACACACACACACACACACACACACACACACACACACACACACACACACACATACACACACACACACACACACACACACACACACATATATATATATATATATATACATATATATTTTCTCTTTTTCAAGCACTGCATACATCACTAACCTTCACATATGCTCAAATAAAATATATTTAATGTTCAGATAGCCTTCGAAGTTACATTACAGTATAAAAAAAAGTAAGGGTAGCAATAGTAATTACAGCAAAGCCACAACCAGAGTCACAGACGTAGCCACAGTGAAAGTCACGTTCACAGCCAAAACCACAACCACATCCACAGACTGTTTGCAGACACGCCATCCCATGATAAGAGTCCACTCATTTGCCTCGCCACCCGGTTTCCACTTTTGGACATATTACCTTTTGGCGTTTCCTTCTTTCTACTCCTTTACCATACCTTTCCTCCTCCCTCGTCTCTTTTCACTCCGTCTTTTCCTACTCTCTTCTTCACCACGCTCCCGCTCCTTCCCTCTTTCTTCTTCACATTGTATTTCTACATCACTTGTCCTTCTTTCCAGCACTCCTTCCTTCTACACCCTCGTGTCTTTCCTTGTTCTCTCCCGTATGAGATATTGATTACACAGGTTCTATGCAGTAAATATAACTTTCGTGACATCCCCATGGACTTGATTTTGGACTAATGATTTTGGACTAATGATTTCGAATTGAAGGGCTGATAACTTTCAACTTTTACTATCCTTTGTTTCCACTGTCCTCCTTTCATTAGATCTCTCCCTTATCATCTTTGAGAATCCTCCTCTTTAGCTTTTCAGCTCAATAGTATCACTAAGTAGAGAAACGTTGTTTACCATCGAACAAAACTGAAGAAAGTGTACTTCTCCAGCACACTCCTCCTTCTCCATTTTCTCCATTTTCTTCCTCTTCTCGTTCTTCATTTTCCATCACCACGCTCTCCTTTCCCTACAGATATCTCTCTTCACCACATTCTTTGTTTTCACTCTACATATCATCTGTCTCCCTCTCCTCTCTTTCTAGATTTCTCCACTCTGTCTCTCTTTTTGTCAGTCTCCCTCTCAGTCTCCCTTTCAGTTTCACTGACAGTCTCACTGACATTCTTATTGACAGTCTCTCAGTCTGTCTCACTGTCAGTCTCCCTGTCTCTCTCCATGTCAGTCTCCCTGTCAATCTTCATGTCAGTCTCCCTGTCAGTTTCCCTGTCAGTCTTCCTGCCAGTCTCCCTGTTAATCTCCCTGTCTCTTTCTCCCTGTCTCTCCCTCTCTATCTGTGTGTGTTTGTGTGTCTGCGTGCGTGCGTGCGTGTGTGTGTGTGTGTGTGTGTGTGTGTGTGTGTGTGTGTGTGTGTGTGTGTGTGTGTGTGTGTGTGTGTGTGTGTGTGTGTGTGTGTGTGTGTGTGTGTGTGTGTGTGTGTGCGTGTCTGGCAGAAGCAACACAAGCATTTGAAACAACCCACAAATATTTCAAACCGACATGAACGGTAAGTTAGGATGAAAATTATGTCAACAGCTGATACAAATGCTGACTGGCAAAAAATCACGGGTTTTTAGCAAATTAATCCAGTGCGGTACGACAGATCCTATTTTCTCTATATAAATTTACGTCGATCAGGAAGGTGAATAGAAAAAATATACTCCAAAATTATGTACTTCAAGGCATACTGTTTGACGCTTCATGAGTTAAGATAATTTGAGATTTGCTTATTCTTTATCTATTACTTTACTCATTCATTTATTCCATTATTCATTTATATATTTGTTTAACTATTTATTTATTCATTTTTAATTTCTTTATCATATATTTTAATTTTTCTATTTTCATACTCCAAGCTTGACTGAAAATCTCGAATTCCAGACATTGCATATTTTTGGGGGCTGTACCAATGCAACTATGATGACTTCGATGATAAAAAAAATACAGATCGATGAACAATAGTTACTCAGCCCTATTGAATATACATTTATCTTGAATTTCCTAATGTTTATTTTTTCTAGTAAATCTCTCTCTTCATCTCGATTACCATCGATTCCCAGGGGACTGCGTCTCTGCGGCAATTGCATTGTTGGTGCAATTTCATGACACGATTTGTCAACCCGAAATTATGCGGTTTTGGCCCAGTTTTGTGTTGACCTTTTTTGCTAGAGTTTTCCAATTATTTTCCTCGCGAGTAAATTACAATTGATAATTTCTTTCTAACATTGCATTACCGTTGCTTCAGAACAAGTACGAAGAGGGCTTTTGGAGGGTCCGCAAGAGCACGTCCTCTCCTATAATTTCTTTCTAACATTGCATTACCGTTGCTTTAGAACAAGTACGAAGAGGGCTTTTGGAGGGTCCGCAAGAGCACGTCCTCTCCTTTAATTTCTTTCTAACATTGCATTACCGTTGCTTTAGAACAAGTACGAAGAAAGCTTTTGGAGGGTCCGCAAGAGCACGTCCTCTCCTTTTATTTCTTTCTAACATTGCATTACCGTTGCTTTAGAACAAGTACGAAGAGGGCTTTTGGAGGGTCCGCAAGAGCACGTCCTCCCCTTTAATAGTTCATCACCATCACTACCTCCGCTATGCCTTCTCTTCCCCTCCACCATGTCCCATGACGTCTCCACTTGACCTCCACTCCTCACTCCAGCTCTACATTGCCTGGCCCGTCTCCTCTCCCTTCTAACGACCCTTGAACTCTATCACGCCTCTCCACGTCTCCAACTTCCTTCTCCATATCAGTTCTTCGTTCCTCTTCCATACAGTATCCTTTCCTCCACTTCCTTCCCGACCTCCTCCTCCTCCTCCTCATCCTCCTTCTTCTTCTCATTTTCCACTCCCTCTTCCTCCTCCTTGCAGACACGAACCATCCTGAGGTGGCACGCA
>NC_134812.1:36887097-36892097 GCF_046742065.1 Oratosquilla oratoria
TTGTCGAAATAGTCATTTCGTTGTAAAAATATGTATACACGCGCGCAGGAGCGTGTATGTAGTATATGGTTGGTGTGCGTGTGTGCGTGCGTGCGTGCGTGCGTGGGTGCGTGCTTACGTGGGTGCGTGCGTGCGTGTAGTATATGGTTGGTGCGCGTGTGTGCGTGCGTGCGTGTGTGTGGTATATGGTTGGTATGCGTGTGTGCGTGCGTGTGTGTGGTATATGGTTGGTGTGCGTGTGTGCGTGCGAGCGTGTGTGTGGTATATGATTGGTATGCGTGCGTGCGTGGGTGTATGTGGTATATGGTTGGTGTGCGTGCGTGGGTGCGGGCGTGTGTGTGGAATATGGTTGGTGTGCGTGCGTGGGTGCGTGCGTGTGTGTGTGTGTGTATGTGTGTGTGTATATATATGTGTGTGTGGGGGGGTATGTGTGTATGTGTGTATATGTGTATGTATGTATGCTTGTGTGTGTGTATGTGAGTATATGTGTATGTGTGTGTGTGTGTGTGTGTGTGTGTGTGTGTGTGTGTGTGTGTGTGTGTGTGTGTGTGTGTGTGTGTGTGTGTGTGTGTGTGTGTGTGTGTGTGTGTGTGTGTGTGTGTGTGTGTGTGTGTGTGTGTGTGTGTGTGTGTGTGTGTGTGTGTGTGTGTGTGTGTGTGGGTGTGTGGGTGTTTGTGTGTGTGGGTGTTTGTGTGTGCATGATCGCTCCTGCATTGGGGGAATGGATGTCACATACAAATACATCATCGTATTCTGTGCTGGCATGAGCCTGATGCTTTTGATCTCACTGAACACCAAAAATCGGGCCAATAACACCTGAAACGGAGTTTAGAAAACGGGATGAAGTCCTCCTGGCAATCACAACAATGACTGCAATTCTTCTTGTACCGATAGGTAACTGTTGTTTATAACGTAAGATAATCTATCTGAATATCAATTTTTCTGTTGCATGAAGAATGTTTAAAAATGCATAGTCAATGGTCCCTGCACTCTGAAGATTATCTACAGCAGGAGTAAAAAAAAAAAAAAAAACGCAAGAAAATTACATGTTGACACAATCTGGGTTGCACGTATTCCAATTCCAACCAATTAAATCCTGCCGATTACCGAGACTGGATTAGCTTATTGCTCGTGTTATTTTGTTTACAAGTATACGGTGGAGACGTTCTAATTAGTGAAAAATTTTCATTTCTACCCACGGCCTAGGTCCTTCCAGAAACTTGCACATGACTTGAAATTATGTATGTCTAACTTAATGACAGACTGAACGAGATTCTATTAAACAGCTTTCTTCATCGCGTGGTCACATGTTACCAACCAAATCCAAAGCTGCAAGAGAAAAAAAGAAAAGCTTAATGATCATAGTCTCGTGAGTCAGATTATATATATATATATATGGAAATTGGTATGTTATAACACATGTGTAAAAGTTCACTATTAACCCACTATCGGAGAAAAAATGACGGAAGTACAGGGAAACTGTATATTTCGACTACTATCTGTAGTCCTCTTCAGCAGAATGCTTACAAGAAGTTAAGGTACAAGTATATATGAGGAAGTAAGGGGTACATAAAAGGGGATGGGGAAAGTGGGGGGACTCAGGTTACATGCCCTTGAAATGGTTGGGTCAAGGAAGGACAGTTGGTGGTGTTTTGTCTGACCACTCTTGACATTATTTTGTTGACCGCTAACTTCGTAATACAATCTGGGGACCACTGACCTTTTGAGGTATTAAAGTTAGGATAATGTTTTATTAGAGAAGATTCTCTAATAAAAGCTATCGAAGGAAAATTGTAGAATCTTCTCTAATAAAACATTATCCTAACTTTAATACCTCAAAAGGTCAGTGGTCCCCAGATTGTATTATGAAGTTAGCGGTCAACAAAATAATGTCAAGAGCGGTCGGACAAAACACCACCAACTGTCCTTCCTTGACCCAACCATTTCAAGGGCATGTAACCTGAGTCCCCCCACTTTCCCCATCCCCTTTTATGTACCCCTTACTTCCTCATATATACTTGTACCTTAACTTCTTGTAAGCATTACCAGATTGAATGCTTATAATCAATCAATCAATCTTGTAAGCATTCTGTTGAAGATGACTACAGATAGTAGTCGAAATATACAGTTTCCCTGTACTTCCGTCATTTTTTCTCCGATAGTGGGTTAATAGTGAATATATATACTGTATATGATGTCCATATGTGTGTGCGTGTGTGTGTGTGTGTGTGTGTGTGTGTGTGTGTGTGTGTGTGTGTGTGTGTGTGTGTGTGTGTGTGTGTGTGTGTGTGTGTGTGTGTGTGTGTGTGTGTGTGTGTGTGTGTGTGTGTGTATTTGTGTGTGTGTGCAAATGTGTGTATGTGTAAATCTATGTGCGTGTGTATGTACGTGAGTGTGTGTGTGTGCGTGTGTGTGCAAATATATGTGCGCGTGCATGTGATTCACCATTGTCTTGGATTACGTGTTAGACTCGTGGTCGACAGCTATTTCCCTCCCGGAAGAGAGCTCAGAGCTCATATATGACCGATCTATGGGTGTGACCTTACACGGACACACACACCCGACTCCCTGCCCACGAGGGTTGGAGTAACGACTCGCAGCGCAGCGATACGGAAATTATTTGAGCCATGGGCGGGATTCGAGCCCGGGCCGCCGTATTGGCACCCGGGAACTCTACCATTGCGCCATCGCGTGGTAGTGTGTGTGTGTGTGTGTGTGTGTGTGTGTGTGTGTGTGTGTGTGTGTGTGTGTGTGTGTGTGTGTGTGTGTGTGTGTGTGTGTGTGTGTGCGTGTGTTTGTGTGTTTATGTGTATGTGCTTGTGTGTGTGTGTGTGTGTGTGTGTGTGTGTGTGTGTGTGTGTGTGTGTGTGTGTGTGTGTGTGTGTGTGTGTGTGTGTGTGTGTGTGTGTGTGTGTGTGTGTGTGCGTGTGATGTGTGTGCGTGTGTATGTGTGTGTATGTTTTTTATGTTTTGATGTGTGTGCGTATGTGTGCGTGTGTGTGTGTGTGTGTGTGTGTGTGTGTGTGTGTGTGTGTGTGTGTGTGTGTGTGTGTGTGTGTGTGTGTGTGTATGTGTGTGTGTGTGTGTGTGTGTGTTCACCTTGGTCTTTGGATCACGTGTTGGACTCGTGATCGACAGCTATTTCCCTCCCGGAAGAGAGCTCAGAGCTCGTATGACCGATCTATGAGTAATGCTATGACCTTTCACACACACACACACACACACAACTCCCCGCCCACGAGAGTCAGAGTAACGACCCAAAGCACAGCGATACCGAAATAATTTCGGCCCTGGGCAGGATTCGAACCAGGTACTGCGAGCACCACCGTACTTCCCAGTCCATCGTTCTACCAACCGCGCCACCGAGTCGCCCAACCGCGCCACCGAGTGTGTGTGTGTGTGTGTATTCACTTGGTCTTTGGATCACGTGTTGGATTTGTGATCGACAGCTATTTCCCTCCTGGAAGAGAGCTCAGAGCTCGTAGGTCCGATCTATGGGTAATGCTATGACCTTGCACACGAGCCCACGAGAGTTGGAGTAACACCCCTCAGCGCTGCGATACTGATATTATTTCAGCCCCGGGCGAGGATCGAACCCGGACCTCCGTAGTGGCAGGCCAGAGCTCTAACCACAGCGCCATGAGAGGTGTGTGTGTGTGTGTGTGTGTGTGTGTGTGTGTGTGTGTGTGTGTGTGTGTGTGTGTGTGTGTGTGTGTGTGTGTGTGTGTGTGTGTGTGTGTGTGTGTGTGCGTGTGTATTTGTGGAGCGTTTTTTGTGTGTATATGTAAATGTACGTAAGCCTAAATTGTTTGCGGCCAAGTTGTTTGTTTATGCGTACGCGCGGTCTGGTATGCTTCCACGTGCCTTCACCTTACATAAGAAGTAGAAATTAACTTCATCCACGATTACAAATGTCTGTGTGAAGCTTCTAATGCGTCGCGACCCGACAACCGAGAATATTGTGCAAATAAATAGTGGTTTCTCTCTTGCCAAAGAAGATCACTTGCGGGTAACCAACCAACAACCAGGTTCTAGAACCTAAGCATAGGATTTAGAGTACTAGAAAATAATTCTGTTAATTTCTATGTAGAAAAATATAGAGCTATTATGATAGATACAAATTTTAAAAACATGAAAAATGTGAGAAACTTGATATTCAAAAATAAAGTTTCTGTTTACTGGATAGATTGGAAAAATGGAGATGTATTTAACAGTTGCCAACTGTTACTGATCACCTTCTCTTTCTCATTCTATCTACCGCCAGACGATTTCATTCTTCTCCTCAGCAATAAAGGGTTTAAGTAAGGAAGAGAATCTGGAAAACTGTTCAAAGTCAACTGCTGTAAAGCCTCGCTCGATTGTCGCATCCACCAGCTAACATGGAATCTTGTACCCAAGTGGGCATCCCAGATATGCTAAGGGAGAAACAGCTGATGATTATTTTTCTTTTCTTCTGTTTTTTTTTTTTTAAGGAAAATTCATATTCAAGTGGATCAAATGCTTTAACAAGGTCATCATATTAAAACAACAGGGCAGGACTCGCAGTAATGGATTTAAACTGGACAAATTTAGATTTAAGAAGGAAATAGGCAAGAATTGGTTTACTGATAGGGTGGTCAACGAATGGAATAGACTTAGTAACCATGTAGTGAGCGCTGAAACTACCAGTTGTTTTAGGAAACGGTTAGACAACTTTATGGATGGGGATGACAGGTGGTGATGGATATGGAGATGCCTAGTGTAGACCTTATGGTCTCTTGCCATCTCCTTCATTCTTATGTTCTTATGTATGTATATATGTTCGTATATCAATGGTAACCAGCCACTGAATTCAGTGAGGTGCATAAACCTGTTACAGCTACTCACCAATGTTTCAAATCATACTTTTTTCTAGTGCTCCTCATCCCTCGTCCACTCCCTCTCTCCCTCCCCCCCTTAAAAACACTATTTACCCCCTCTATGTGCGCTAATTTACATAAGGATGAGGAAGAACAGGCATA
>NC_134812.1:36914597-36937097 GCF_046742065.1 Oratosquilla oratoria
ATATCAACTTAACACGTTTCAAATATTCGAGTTGATAACACAGTTAAAAATTATGCAACGACAGATCCATATTCCATAAACCGCAGTAAAGAACGTTAAACAACTCACAATCACCCCCATCGAATCTATTAATATTCACTGTATCGCACCTAGAACACAATACGGGGACATAAGAATACCCACAGAAGAACACGAACAGAAACTACTTAAACGCACAATGCAGGTATAGAAACACGCTAATGCACACAACGTACGCTCAACTTCTTTCTACGGTTTTTACGTGAATGCGCGTATAGAAAACGGCCTGATCTTGAATACATCACAATATGTAAAGACAATGCTGTACTATTACTCTCATTATCATGGCAAACACCAGAATATGGAGGAGGAATCCAGACTGAATGCAACCAAGAGAAGATGCAATGCAAAGGAATGTTTTCATTGGCAAGGAAAAATCATTCCACTAAATCGCAACAATAAAACCATAGGAATGGAAAACAACAATAATATCTTATCCTCGAAGTACAATGACATAACAGCGCAGTTAAATGAATGTACAGCATAACCATACCAATACGAATTCCCATGTCTCGAGACGAGTGCACGGCAAAACCTATGCATAAGATATGCAATGCATCAAACAATACTGCGAGTATGATTAGTTTGCCACACGCGTAACCACATTTAATAATTAATGAAATCGTGAAAGAAACATCCTCGAAAACGTAAGACGACATAATGCAGCCATACCAGCACATGGCTAGACAGACTCCCGAGTACACAGCCATATGACTTGCAGTTTTACTTGGCGAGGCAAGACATGGCAGTCTAACTCACGAGAACACATCATTGAGTTGCCTACAATCGACCACACGACTGTTACCTATCTCTTACCTGGTGACATTTTTTTCCCTACAATCAGGCACCATATAGATCGTGGAGCGATTTTAGCCTGTCTCGATTAACGCCTTGCTGTACTGAATGGCTCTTTTTCACTCTATTTCCAGTCTATTCTATTCACGTCTGGCAGCCCCCGCCTACGTCGGCAGCGATGGAGTAGTTCATAGGTATGCAGACATGGCAAGACATTCGTACGGATAATAAGAAATATATTCTAGTATGTTGTATCGTACATCAATACAATAACATGTAATTCGTCCACAAGAAGTTGAGTAAATATTTAGTCTCTTGACAAATATATACATATAAATATATATATACATACACACACACACACACACACACACACACACACACACACACACACACACACACACACACACACACATATATATATATATATATATATATACACATATATATACTGTATATATATATATATATATATATATATATATATATATATATACATATATGTATATTACATTTCGATATCAAAGTATTTCTGTGCACGTAGTGTAACTTCACGAGTTTATTTTCGTTCTACAAAAAATCTGCCCACAACACAAGATCCTTTCACTCGACAACATTAACGTATGTCAGCTACTAAACAAGAGTACCATCCAATTGCATCACTGCAGCAGGATGACACTATATTTCCGCATTATGACGCTGTTCATAGTGACTCAAACCCACAGCAATACTATACACTTGTTCAACAAACAGTATACAAGTGCACGAAAATGAAGATACGTGGAGGGTATCTAAAAACGTATGTAGCAATATCAATACTCTTGTAAGTTGTATCAATGAAGACTTGTTAACTCTTCATTAACAGCTATTCATATGTACAGTTGTTTCCACTATTGCTTTGTGACTTTATTCGCCCATGGGAAACACTACACACAGCGAGGCGTTAAACTCGTCACGATTAAATCATCCATTGCTTCCAGAACTGTTTTATTCACCCGAGTGGAAAACCCAGCGCGACGAGATGATTAAAGAAATCTTCAAGATGACGTTTCTCTACACGGTTCCATATCTCTATAAACTCAGTATTCATTTATCATCATCTATGTATAAAAATTCCAAATACACACGAAAACACACAGATCAGCTGATCAACAAGCCAAAGGAATCGTCCCCACACGCCCCCACGAGTGTACAGACACTTGTACAACTGCACAAACACAAGAATGCGCAACCACATCTACGAACACACTCACACCACCATATCAACAAATGGAATCACGCGAGATCAGAGGGTACTAACCCACGAGGAAGGTTAAAACCATCATCTACGATTACCTGCTAAAAAACTCTTAAATTCTATGTATATACAAATATTCATAGATATATGGCCGTGCATCATTCGATCCATAAACATGAGAAAACGAACAAAAGATAAAGATAAATGTGAGAATACGAACACATCCGACAAAGACCAAACCTCATTTGAAACAAAGGTAATTGAAATGACTGCGATAAAGAAGAACACGTACAAGCACTGATGACATCTCTATGGCTCAAGAAAAAGATAAAAAAAAAGAGCATTACGACCCAAGAAGTAAAAAAGCGAAAAACGACTTCGACCGCGAACACACCCCGAACACACCCACTTCCTCGCTTGGGCGAGGCACAACTCAAATGGATACACTTCACACACCCATGCTAGGCTACTTTACCCAACATATCCTTCATATATGAACACATACCCCAGCATTGGACTTAATTAGACCCAAAACTGGCACCCAGTGCCCTAGAACATGGAGTGACCAGCGAAAAATACGTGAATGAACACCCTCGTGACGTCACTACCCTTTATAAACAAATCAAACCGCAAGCCGCAAGCGAGTATATGGAAACACTAACCCGTCCTCCTCACTTACCTTTGTCTCTCAGCGTCGGATAATCCCTCTGGCACTTATAGTACACTCTCAGTTACACTATTCTGGCCTTTGGAAGGGTCCAGGGGAGGTTAACACCTTAGGACACACACACAAACTAACAGTGAGCGCGATGTCGTCTTAGGTATTGATCCAACTTGCGCGCGGGATATTGCTCGTCTCAATGCTTGCCAGACTTGTGTGGACTCTGACTTGGATCTCGGAGGTTTGGTGTGCTGGCCGTGTTCGATCGATACTGAATACAACTAGTGAATATACCGGTACCAGGTGTTTTTATATTCATCTGTGATTTTATTGCGTTTATAGACGTGCTTACAAATATAAAAAGGTTTCTGGTTGGAAATTTCATTTCAAAATGTCAAACCAGGTCGAGTTGCCTCAGTTGCAGTCATCTGGCGAGAAAGACAGTAGAGTCTCGCTTCTGCGCCTCTTGCATATTTGAAATGGGACCATTGGCGGTAAACTATCAACGACTCCAGTCGATGTTCTTGCGATGGTCTTCCAGGTGTAGCCATTTCTCTCGAGGGTATACAGATAAAGAGTACAGAAGCCTCTGAAAGGAGTTTTCGAAAGGGGACGGATGAAGGCCGTGTGGGTGAGGGGAGCCGTGTCGACATTTAGTTGCCACGCTGACTCGGCCTCCAGACATCAAGTCTTCCACCCACCTTGCAAGCATGAGACTGTTGTCTTCCTTGGTCTTCCGTGAACAGAGCACGTGGCTTCTGTAGCTGCCCTTACCGTTTTGTTACAGAACCAAAGGAAACTGGTCAATTAGTGCCGCGGTGGGAGTAATTGTAGAGGCTACAAAGTAGATCTTTGGTGTTTGTGGAGGGAGAAAAGACTAGGGGGAATAAAGAAAAAGGAGAGAGAGGGAGAGAGAGAGAGAGAGAGAGAGAGAGAGAGAGAGAGAGAGAGAGAGAGAGAGAGAGAGAGAGAGAGAGAGAGAGAGAGAGAGAGAGAGAGAGAGAGAGAGAGAGAGAGAGAGAGAGAGAGAGAGAGAGAGAGAGAGAGAGAGAGAGAGAGAGAGAGAGAGAGAGAGAGAGAGAGAGAGAGAGAGAGAGAGAGAGAGAGAGAGAGAGGCCACAAAGTAGATCTTTGGTGTTTGTGGAGAGAGAAAAGACTAGGGGGGGAATGAAGAAAAAAGAGAGAGAGGGTGAGGGAGAGAGAGAGAGGGAGGGAGAGGGGGAGAGAGAGAAGAAGAGCGAGAAGGACATTAATAGAGAGAGGCAGTGAGAGAGAGGGAGAAATAGAGAGAGAACGAGGGAAAGAGAGACGGAGAGTTAGGGAGAGAGAGATGGTGAGAGGATGGAGAGGAGAGAAGAGGGATAGGAGAGGAGATAGAGAGGGGAAAGAAGATGGAGATGAGAAGAGATGAAGAAGGAAAACGATAAAAAGAGAAGTTGGAGAGGGTAGAAGATGGAGAGGGAAGAAGATGGAGAATGGTGGAGATGGAGAGGAGAGGGAATAAGGAGGAGAGATGGGAAGAAGAGTCGAAGGCGAGGCAAGATGAGAAGAAAGGTCATGGATAAGAGAGAGAATAGGAGAGAAAGAAGATGGAGTGGGAAGGATTGGAACAGGAGGGGAAATATATAGAAGAGAGATGGTGAATGAGATAATGCAGAATAGATAGTGAAGGAAAGATAAAGAAAAGACGATAAGAAGGGGAATAGAAGATAGAGGATAGAGGATCGGTGACAGAGAGAAGGAGAGAGAGAGAGAGAGAGAGAGAGAGAGAGAGAGAGAGAGAGAGAGAGAGAGAGAGAGAGAGAGAGAGAGAGAGAGAGAGAGAGAGAGAGAGAGAGGGAGAGAGGGAGAGAGGGAGAGAGAGAGAGAGAGAAAGGAGAGAAAGAGAGAGAAAGAGAGAGAGAGGAACGAGGGAGGAGAGAAACAGGAACGAGATAAAATCGAGAGAGGAGCAAGAAACAAGAGAGACATAAGGGGGAGAGGGAGAAAAAAGAGGGAGAGGGGGAAAAGAGCGAGAGAGGAAGACAAGAGACGGCGAAGGAAATAAGCAAGAGAAAGAGGGAGATCAAACTGGGTGAGGAAAAGAAGTGAGTGAGATGGAGAGGGAGGAGGGGAAGGGAGGCAAAGAACGGAATAGGAGACAAGAATGGGAGAGGGAGACAAGAGAGGAAGAGAAAGAGAGGAGAAAAGATAAAGAGGCGAGGAAGAGAAAGAAAGAGGAAAGAGAGAGAGAGAGAGAGAGAGAGAGAGAGAGAGAGAGAGAGAGAGAGAGAGAGAGAGAGAGAGAGAGAGAGAGAGAGAGAGAGAGGAGAGAGAGAGAGAGGGAGAGAGGGAGAGAGAGAGAGGGAGAGAGAGAGAGAGAGAGAGGAGAGAGAGAGAGAGAGAGAGAGAGAGAGAGAGAGAGAGAGAGAGAGAGAGAGAGAGAGAGAGAGAGAGAGAGAGGGGGGGAGAGAGAGGGAGAGAGAGAAGAGAGAGAGAGAGAAAGAGAGAGAGAGAGAGAGAGAGAGAGAGAGGAGAGAGAGAGAGAGAGAGAGAGAGAGAGAGAGAGAGGAGAGGGAGAGAGAGGGAGAGAGGAGAGGGAGAGAGAAGGAGAGGGAAGGGAGAGAGAGAGGGGAGAGAGGGGGAGAGAGAGAGGGAGAGAGAGAAAGAGAGAGAGAAAGAGAGAGCGAGAGGGCGAGAGAGAGGGGGAGAGAGAGAAAGAAGCAGAGAGAGGGAGAGAGAGGAGCTAGAGGGAGTGTGAGAGAAGGAGAGAGTGAGAGAGAGAGAGAGAGAGAGAGAGAGAGAGAGAGAGAGAGAGAGAGAGAGAGAGAGAAATAAACACAAAAAGATGAGAGTGAAAAGGAAAAGAAATGAAAAAAAGACTGCTGGATTATTCAGAGGAATTTATTATTAATACCTCATCAAAATTCCTAAAAGGGACCAAGGGAAATAAAAAGATCTCATGTAAGATTAAAATCATAAAGACGTACCAAGAATTTTTTTTCTAGCATTTACGCTTGTGAAAATAGTTTAACTGCACCACGCTCCTTTTTCTTTCTACTCACAAGAAACACTGGAATGCAGAGTATTGGGATTGTTCTCAGAACATAAGAATATAAAAATGAAGGAGACTGCAAGAGCTCATGAGGCCTACACTAGGCACTTCCATGCCCATTACCCACACTCCTTTTTCTTTCTACTCACAAGAAACACTGGAATGCAGAGTATTGGGATTGTTCTCAGAACATAAGAATATAAAAATGAAGGAGACTGCAAGAGCTCATGAGGCCTACACTAGGCACTTCCATGTCCATTACCCACACTTTTTCTTTCTACTCACAAGAAACACTGGAATGCAGAGTATTGGGATTGTTCTCAGAACATAAGAATATAAAAATGAAGGAGACTGCAAGAGCTCATGAGGCCTACACTAGGCACTTCCATGTCCATTACCCACACTCCTTTTTCTTTCTACTCACAAGAAACACTGGAATGCAGAGTATTGGGATTGTTCTCAGAACATAAGAATATAAAAATAAAGGAGACTGCAAGAGCTCATGAGGCCTACACTAGGCACTTCCATGTCCATTACCGACTATCTTACCCATCCATAAAATTATCTGACCTTCTCTCAAAACGAACAATAGTTTCAGCGCTCACTAACTACATGGTCACAAAGTCTATTCCATTCGTTAACCAATCTATTGGTAAACCAGTTCTTGTCTATTTTCTTCTTATACTCGGGGTCACTTTCCTTTCGTTCTGCCACCAGACTACGAGACATTTCATTCAGTTCTGATGTTCATCCTCGTACCTGGATGAATTCCTCGACTCTACGTTTCAAAGACTGTCATAAGTCCGGCACTTGCGAGCTTTAATGTGTTCTTGAGTGAAGATCGCGCCAGCCCTTCCTACAAGTCTGAATACTAAGGCCACCGCCCGCCTGAAAATTCGAATGAACTTTTACGATGTACATCTGAAGCTCCTTGACCTGCCCCTAGGACGCGTGCCAAATACACACGTGCGTGAGACGTCTGCGCTGTCCCTGAAGAATCAAACAAAAACCTTGTGCCACAACTGGCACAAGAAAGAGGGGAGGGAAGAGGGGAGAGGGAGAGGGAGCTGAGAGGGGAGGGAAGAGGAGAGGGAAGAGGGGAGGAGAGTGGGGACGGAAGAAGGGAGAGGGAGGGGGAAAGAGGAGAGGGAGGAGGGAAGAAGGGAAGAACGATGGTAGAAGGAAGGAGACGGAGAAGGGGAGTGGGTAGGGGAGAGGGAGGGTGATAGGAGACAGAGGGGGAAAGGAGGGAAGAGGGAAGGGAAGAGGGGAGGGAAGAGGGAAGGGTAGAGGGGAGGGAAGAGGGGAGAGGGATGGGAAGGAAAGAGGGGAGGGACAGGGGAAGAGGGGAAGGAAGAAGAGGGGAGAGGGAGTGGGTAGGGGAGAGGGAAAAGGATGGGAAATGGAGGGGGAGGAGATACGGAAGGAGAGGAAAGAGAGAAGGGGAGAGGAGAGGGGAGATTGGAGAGGGAGGGGGAAAGAGGAGAAGGAGGATGAAAGAAAGGGAGGATGATGGTAGAAGGGGGGGAGACGGAGAGGGGAAGTGGGTAGGGGAGAGGGAGGGGGTGGGAGACGGAGGGAAGAGGGTAGGGAAGAAGGAAGGAATGAGGGGAGGAATGAGGGGAGAGAAGAGGGGAAGAATGAGGGGAGGGGCGAGTGATGGGGAGGAAAGAGGGGAGGGAGGAGGGAAGAGAGGAAGTAGGGAAAGGGGGATGGGGTAGGGGAGAGGGGAGGGGAAACGAATGGGGAAGGGAGAAGGTGGGGGAGAGGAGACGAAGGAGAGAGGGGGAAGGGAAGGAAAGAAAAGGAAAGAGGAGAAAAGGGATAGAAGAGGAAAGAGGAGGGAAGAGGGGAGGGAAACTTTAAAGAGAAAAGGAGAGAAAAGTGGGGGAAAGAGGCGAGAAGGAAGAGGAGGAAGGAGAGGGAAAAGAGATGAAGGGGAGTGGAGGAAAAAGGAAATGGGGGAAGGTGAAATGAGGGGAGGGGAGAGGGAAGAATGGTAGAGAGAGGGTGACGAGACAAGAGGGGAGAGGGACGCTGGAGGGGAGAGAGACAAATCAATGAAGGAGTAAGAATAGATGGATCTCCGGAAAGAAAATGCGAGGTTTCGAGAAAATAGGTCAATAGCAAGGTTGAAGCTGTAGTGTTCTTTTCCTCCTCTTTTGTTGGGAATAAAAGAGGCATGTGAAGAGAATAAGGGTGTTCGTCCTCCTAGAAGAGGTTGGCAGGTCGAAGAAGAATGGGAAAAGTTCTCTTCTGACTGCCACAGGGGCTGTCATGTACTCTTGATGACGTCTAAGGGTGGGGTGAGAGTGGAGGACGGTGGGTCAGACCAGGGGGACGGGTATTTGAAGCACTTTAACGAGGACTACATGGGAAGGGGACGTTGTAAGTAGGTTCGTATACTCGAGGCTGATGAATGAATGAAGGGAATGAAGCCAGCTCTGCAGACCATTGAGAAACCGGGTGTCGTAATTCAGATGCGACTTTGAAGGGAAAATAGATTAACGGAAAAAGGATTTCGTAGGCGAAAAAAAGGTCGAATGGAGATTTGAAAACAGCAAGAAGAGAGGAAATATAACCGCAGCATTCACACCCACACCCACACCATTCCCGCTCAAGTGAATAGAACTGTTTGTTTTTAGCCAGAGAAAATCTATGTCATGCCACTCAGAGAAAGAGGTCATTCGAGAACGATGCATTCGACCTCAGCTGAGTGAAATCGGCTGGTATTAGCTAAAAGAGAAGGTCGTCATGCCACTGGGATAAAGTAGTTGCCAGATGGTCCTAACATCGACTCATGCTGAATGGACTTATAAGGCTTCGGGCAAAGGAAAAACTGCAACTCATGCGTCTGAAGTATGAGAATTCGTTGAAAGTTTCAGTTCCTACGGCCCGAATGGAATAAAATCCTCGGACGTTTTTTCTGAACGAAGGCTACTGGGCTCAAGGCCGTGATGGATTGTTACGAAAAGGACCGATAAGAGGAAACTGCTGTGCACGAGAAGACGAAACAAAAATAAAAGCAACGATCAACTGCATTCGCACCCGATGGAAATTTAATATCCACTACCGCCAAGCCATTTCATTCATCTTCATGGCATCCTCTTGGAAGCGAAGGGTTGACAGCCCCTTTTCACGCCGGGTGGTGCTTTCCCAGCGAGACTCACTCGGCAGCGAAGGGGTTAACTCGACAAGAAAAGAAGTTGGGTAGTTAACGAGAGACCTTGGGGCCATATCAATGAGCGACGACAAAGTGCGGAAAGACTGAGCAGCCCGGGGGGACGGGACGGGGTCAAAGCTAAGAGCTCGTGCGTGCCTGGCGAAGGCATAACAAGAGATAAGGAGGCAAAGGCGTCCAGAATGACGACGTGATTGAGTCTGGAAGACAAGATGTGAGGGCAAGAGAGCGTCGGTGCAGAGAAGAGGTCCGTGACAAGATGGAATGTTGCTGCTCAAGGAGGTGTATTCTTAGATTTTACTAAAGCATTGGTGTTGATAATTTGTTTTAGGGATTTATATTGCCATACTTCATAATTGAAACGAGTGATCAGTGGTCTCACAAGAACATCTGCACAATATCTCCACAGCTTCTTAGGTAATTAATGCATCTGATACCTTATTAGGATATACTCGTATGTCGCTGATCTTATGAGATAGGGTAATACAAATATTTTAGTAAGATTTACGAATGATATCACAGGCTTGAAGACGGGCAGCTGATGGCATGCTGTTGGGTGGTCTTTTTGGATGGCACAATTATTTTTTCATTATTCTACTTTCTTCTGCATTTTTTCATCTCCTTGACTTCCTTTCGTTATAATAGAAAATATTCCCTATCAATACATCTCCTTTAATGCCTTCTGTACCATTTTCCTCGAGTTTCAATGATATATGGCACCCTAGTCCGTACCAAAGAGACTCGAGGGGAAACAGCAGTAGTTCATTAAAATGGCCAATTGAAGAAGACGAATGAGAAAGAGAAACGCAGATCTTGTACTCCCTGTTGAGCAGAGCTTTGTTTGGCAGAGGAAGAATGAAGAAACTCAGTAATACAACACATATTCATTCATATCTATTTTGTTTTGTTCTAATTATTTGTTGATTTATTCTAGGAAAGTTGGATTAGGGTTAAAGTACATAAGCCCTTCGACCTAATGACATATTATTTATTCCTTTCCTAAATCTAGATCACTTTATTGTACTTACTAGGGCAGTGTTACCGCCACTATATGCCGTCTTTCTTTCGAGCTCATACTTTCGTTTAGTACGTCTCCCATTTTCTACTTTCTCCACTGTCTTTCATTAATGTTATTTGTTACTTACTCTTTTAGTCGGTAGGCCCCATGCCTCCGATCATTCAACTTATTCAATTTCTGAATGAGTTCACTTAGTAATTGTATTTTGTACTGTCAGGCTTCCACTTTCCACTTCACTATATTTTCTGTACAGGGGAATTAAAAAGAGCTTAATTTTTCTCTTTTCTTCCCGAATACTACTACACTTGATTCTCTAAGGTACACCAAGGGACTCCCGGCGAGAGGACTCAATTTAAGTCCTATGTCAGTTCTGCAGTGACGTCATAATTTCTTTAGTCCAATGATCTTTAACTTTATATTTAATCTTGAACCAATTTAATTTTCTCCTCCTCCACCCTTTCTCCAATCAGAATCGTTGTTACAAGTCTGTATCCAATATTGTTTACTTAAGCAATCTCGAATAAATGCATACTCACTTAGGTTACATTACCAAAAACAAAACATACACGTCATCCAGGCTGCCGACCATTTTTATACTTCTAGGCAGAGATCGAGTTTGTGCAACCCTTCGCCTACAAACTGTTGTTTACCAAACCGCCGATCCAATAAATATTAAACCCTCACTATCTAACCCTCTTCCTACCTCATTTGTCTACATATATCTACGAGCCTCTTACAGGCAGAATTGGAGGTGGGGACCTGAAAGATTGAGTCTGTTTCTCAGTCTGAGGGATGAATTCGAGACAAAATAGGTTTCTCGATCCATCCAGCCCCTCCCATTTATCCTAACTCTACTTCTCGGGGGACTAAAATTGTATGATGTTAATTAGTACAATGATCTCTGTATGTATGTATGTATGTATGTATGTATGTATGTATGTATGTATGTATGTATGTTTGTATGTATGTATGTATGCATGTGTATGTATGTATGTATGTGTATGTATGTATGTGTATGTATGTATGCATGCCTGTATGTATGCCTGTATGTATGTATGTATGTATGTATGTATGTATGTATGTATGTATGCATGTATGTATGTATGCCTGTATGTATGTATGTATGTATGCATGTGTATGTATGTGTATGTATGTATGTATGCATGTATGTGTATGTATATATGTATGTATGTATGTATGTATGTATGTATGTATGTATGTATGTATGTATGTATGCATGTATGTGTATGTATGTATGTATGTATGTATGTATGTGTATGTATGTATGTATGTATGTATCTATGTATGCATGTATGTATGTATGTGTATGTGCGTGTGCATGCATGCATGCATGCAGAGGTAGTGGAGACTTGAAATCACCAGGGTTTGGCAAACGACAAAAAATTAAAAGTGAGGAAAATATCTTGGTTCAAGTGGCAAGCTGCAACCTGAGGGTAACGAGAAAAATAATCTCTCACCGGTCAGAAAGGACCCAGAACAGGACAAAGATGGAGCAGAATGGAAGTGAAAAGAAGGCCGTAAAGGGGTCGAAAGAAGGCCGAAAGGAGGTCAGAAGGAAGCCGAAATGGGTCCGGAAGGTAACTGGAAGGGGTCCAGAGGTAGGGCTGAAAGGAGGCAAAAAGGAGGGATGGAAAAAGGCAAGAAAAGAGGGATAGAAGAAGGCCAGGGAAAGAGGCTGAAAGAGGCCGGATGGGGGCAAGAAAGAGGACCAAAAGGGAAACCAGGAAGGGCTGGAAGGGGGCTGGAAAGGAGCCGAAATGGGGACAGAAGGAGAATTAATTGGGGGACTAGAAAGGGGACCAGAAGGGGGGTAGGGAACTAGAATAGGAGAGTAGAAAGATTCTGGCCGGAAGAGAGCCAGAGAATAGGGGCCGGAAGTAGACTGGAAGGAGGCTGGAAAGATAGTCGGGAGAAAGATGAAGGGGTTGGCTGAAGATATTTATTCACAATTTTCAAAATTCACTTGATTTTGTTGTTTTATTAATTATTTGTTTATCTAGCCTAGTTAGAATAAGTATGCCGTTAAGTGAAGTACTGGGAACGTAGAGGCACCTGCACTAGGAAGAAGGAGTAGGGAAGGACAAAGAGGGAGAAACCAGGAGGTAGACCAGAAGACTCGGAGGCACAAGATCAAGGTGGAAGCAACCTAGAGGGAGAGCTGGAGATGAGGAATCTGCCGTAGCAGAAGGATAAAAAGATAAAAAGATGAAAAAAAAAAGATACAGAAAAGAAGCACATAGGACTTCACGTCACCATGAGGGATTGGAAAATTAAAACTGTTGAAATACTAATCCCTATATCATTATGTAGAATGTCTTGCTGAAGGACTGGTATTTCTCCCACCTAAAATGGAAGTCTTGATTGATTAAAATTCTATCCAAACTATTACCCTCGGCTGAGAAAAAGTCACATGGCTTCATCCAAAATATTGGTTCCCAAACTATTTCATATGACGCCCCTTTTTTTGCTTCCAGCAGACCCGCACCCCACACCCCTGCCGTTTTTGTAGCTATATCTTACAGAAAACAGGTTGGGGTGACTGAATTATACTTTGCACGTATGTAACGGTAGATACTGTTCTCGGAATGAATTCATTATTCTTATCAAGCAATGATTTTTAGGCAGATGACTTCACCCCCTCCTTGTATCCTCCTCATGCCTCCCTAGGGTGGGATGTGTGTGTGTTTGGGGGGGGGGCGCCCCGTAGTTTGGGAACCACTGATCCAAAACAACTTTTTAATTGGATAAGGAAGCTTTTAAAGACGAGGAATCAGGGAGCTGAGGTTGGAGGTTGGAGGAAGCATATTCGGGGGGGGGGGGGGAGAAGGATGTATGTCGGGGGGGAAGAAGGATGTTCGGGGGGACTGGAAGGAAAAGGAAGCTATAGGATGGAAAACGTCCGAAACTAAAGCTTTAGGAACTTTTTACTAATAACGACATTTACGAATATAATGTCAAAAATTTCGGGTCATTATAAAGTTTGAGATAACAGGTACACTGCGACCAGCCTCCTTAATGCAAGAACTTTTTGGTCAAAATAAACTGATTAAAACAATCTAACGTATAAATGAATGTTACAGTGAAATAGAAACAAGAAAAAGAAACAAAATATGATAATTACAAAATAAAAAAGAAATAAAATGACTACAAAAAGCTTTAAGAGATAACAGCGTATTTATCAGTCTCAGTATAGAAATCATAATTCATACATGACAAATTCGAAGTTAGTTTTTTGTCGACCATTGCCAATTCTCCGGTCGTTCTGGGTAACCTCCCTGGAAGAAACCGAACTACCAATACCATTACATAATCTACCAGTGTGCCCTGACGCAGCTGTGTTCCACGTGGGGACCTTCTTCATCTTATTCAAATTCATTTCTTTCTGCAGACCAACGTGCACAAAAACAGGTCTTGTAAAACATTGGCATTAAATGAAGTTACAGAATAAACGTCAAGACTTCAAAAGAAATAATCACTGATATATATAAAGTGAAATACAACGGGAACGAAATATACGTTACACTCTTGTAATTGCAGACGCACATTTGGAAGAAGAACAGAAGGGAAAACAAGGCAAAGACATGGATAAAAGCAAGTAGAGGAATCCGACGAGCAAAGAAGGAAAAACATAAAAGGAGGGAAAGGTTATGGTGGAAGAATGTAGAAGAAGGACGAAGAAAAAGGCGAGGATGAAGAGGAAGGAAGAGGAGGAAGAGGAGGAGGAAAAGGAAGAAGAAAAGGAGGAGGAAAAGGAAGAGGAGGAGGAACAGCAGCAGCAGCAACGAAAATGGGGACGGGCGTAAGAGGCTGAGAGGACCACCGTGAAGGCGAAGGGCCTGAAAACCAGGAAGTTGTAGTTGAGAACCGCTTAAGTAGGCAATTAAGAGGCGATATGAAGGTTAGAACAAATTTCTGGGATGGATCGTAGGAAGGTGTTGGAGGTGGGGATGAAGGACAACAGAAAATGAGGGACGGGGAGTCGGGAAGACATGACAAATAGAAAATGGGAAGAAGCACGATCAGCTGCAAGTCCCTGGATTGAGAGGATTGATTGCAATGGATGGAAGGATGGAGAGTCGATGAAAGAGACAGAGAGTCTTTGAATGAAAGAGGGTTACCCATAAAGGGGAACTGCAAGTGGAGGTCCTGCGAGACACATCGGAGTGTCCTCTTCTAGTGTCAGGCTAGGCCACCAATGAGGCCACCTGCCGTGGAGTTTCCAATTGTTGGTAGAGGATATGAGAGGTTAAGAACATTTGTTTATTTTTCTTACCCTAATCTGGTTAGTTTACCTGTATGAATTTACAACATACCTAAACATCAATTGGATGACTTACTGGTCAATATACTTTGGAGCAAGAAAGATATAGTATACCATACAACAAAGAGAACGTAGAAAAGGGGTGACTATTGACTACTAAACCCCCTCCCATATTGACGAGGAAAGACGAACGATACGGATTTAGTACGCTTCTAAGTGGCGAGTTAAGTGTCCTTTTCTACTAGATGTGGTCATCAGTGTATCCGAAGCAGAAAGGAAGGCCTTGCAGAACTTCGTAGATGAAGCGAAGGAAGGTTTGAGCAACATTTTCAATCCATAGACCTCCGGACATATTCAAACAACCCAAAAGGCGGGAATATAGCAGCTTGTGAGTTGTCCGCTGTGTGAACGGAGATCTGGTGACATGCTTTCACGAGGTCGATCGTGGAGAAGTTGCTCCAGCCTGAGAATTGAGAAAACTCCCGGGAACTGTTACGTGGTGGTAACGGCCGAGGAACTCTTGGAACAGTGTAGATAAAGCTCCTTGGCGACAGTCCGTGGACAGAAGGGTGGTCCTGCTGGCAGTGGTCCGTGGACTGGTAGGAAGTCCGGCTGGCTGTAGTCCGTAGGCAGGCAGGTGGTTCGACAGGTGGCGGTCCGGCAGGTGGCTGTGGTAGCTCGGCAGGCAGTCCGGTAGGAGAGGCGGCGGCGGCAGAAGGCATCCATCAGTACGACAGGTAGCGGCTGGCGGGCGGATGGCAAGCTGCGGCAGTTAGTGGTTGGCGGGCGGGCGGCAGGCAGCGGCGGTTAGCGGACGGCGGCTGGCAGCAGGCAGTCAGGCGGCGGCTCAGCAGGCAGTCCGGCAGGACAGGCGGAGGAGGCAGTCCGGCAGGGCAGGCGGCGGCGGCTTGGCAGGCAGTCTGGTAGGATAGGCTGTGGCCCGGCAGGCAGCTGCGGTTGGCGGCTGGTTGTCCGGCAGCACAGACGGGAGTCCGGTGGCAAAGTGTCTCGCGGCGGCATCGGCTACAGTCCAGGGACACCATTTTATAGTGGCAGGCTGGGCAACCATTGTAGTCACCTGCTGTGAAGTTACTAATTATAGGAAGTGAATATGAAAGGTTAAGAAAACCTATTTTTTCTTTACTCTAATTTAATTAATCTATCTATATAAATGTGCAAGACCTCTATACATCAACGGGATGACTTACATGTCAATATGCTTGGTTCTAGGACAACTGCCCCTGGGACAATTGCCCCCTGACAACTGCCCCCGGGACAATTGCCCCCGTAGGACAACTGCCCCCTGGACAATTGCCCTGGAATTCATTGCCATTTACGTAATTACTTTTTAGTAATTGCCTAATTAAGTAACGATTACATAATCGGTCATTTAGGTAATCGGTCGTACAAGTTATAGTTGATTTCCGAAAGTTATCGCCAATTGCATAATTACTGTCTAGTCAAACAAATGTTGGGCAGCGTCTCCTTTTATTTTCAACATCAACAAACATTAGCCTACTGAAGAAATCAGATAATTGGTTTGGAGACGGCACTTTTAAGATTGTACCCGAGTTATTTTACCAATTGTACACTATTCATTGCTTAACTTCTGAAAGAGTTATTCCGTGTGTGTATGCTGTGTTACCAAATAAACAACAAGCAACATATGAAGATATCCTCCAACAACTCCTCACTATAAACCCTAGACTTAATCCAAAGCCCTAATAGACTTTGAACAAGCTGCTAGGTGTGCTATTGAAGAGATCTTCCCCAGCGTTTTTACCACTTATCTCAAAACATATACCGTAAGGTGCAAAATGAAGGTCTCCAAACTAAATACCAAACTGACGCCGATTTTTCCCTACAAATCCGTATGATTCCTGCTTTGGCGTTTGTTCCCCCAGAAAAAGTTATTGAAGCATTTGAGAAACTGCAAGAGATGTTACCACCTGAGACTGATGCTATAATAGATTATTTTAAAGATACATACATCGGCAGAAGACGTCGACATACAAGGAGACAGCCACGTTTCCCTGTAAGCATGTGGAGTATGTATACTTGTGTTGTTGAAGCTTTACCTCGAACAAACAACGCGTTAGAAGGATGGCATAACCATATGCAAGCAAGCGTTACGTCATTTCATCCAAATATATGGAAATTTCTGGGGGTGTTGAAGAGAGAACAGGCACTATCCAGCGTCATAATCAATCAAATACTTGCTGGGCAGTCAGTACCTCCTAAGCGGAAACGCTATCAGGATTCTAGCATAAGAATAGCAAACATTGTGCAAGACTTTCAGAACCGCGATGTATTGGAATTTTTGAGATACATAGCCCACAATTTAAGATTTTAGTAGTTAAATCCTTTTTCAATATTTTTGCAACTTATATATGTACAAATTTGAGTATATAATGTTATCTTTTTAAAATCATGTATTTTTATTAACAATAATAAAACATTGGTTTTAATAGTTCTTATTTACTACCATTTCTCTATGAAGATTTTTTTTATAAATAGTTACTCAGGAAATTACTAGAAAGTAATTACGTAAATAGCAACAAATTTGAGTATATAATGTTATCTTTTTAAAATCATGTACTTTTATTAACAATAATAAAACATTGTTTTAATAGTTCTTATTTACTACCATTTCTCTATGAAGATTTTTTTTATAAATAGTTACTCAGGAAATTACTAGAAAGTAATTACGTAATTGGCAATAAATTCCAGGGCAAATGTCGGGGTAGTTGTCGGGGCAAATGTCCAGGGGGTAGTTGTCGGGGGCAGTTGTCCTACGGGGGCAATTGTCCCGGGGGCAATTGTCCCGGGAGCAGTTGTCCCGGGGGCAGTTGTCCTGATACCAATATGCTTTGAAGCAAGAAGGACATGGTATACTATACAACAAAGAGAACGTAGAAAAGGGGTAAGTATTGGCCACAATCTCCTCCCAGTTCGTTCCCATAACCAATCTAAACCCTCACTTCCACCTGGAAACTAATATTGGTCTCCAGACTGAACCTCTGATCTTGACCAATTATCTTTATTATTTTCCTCCACATTCTTCTCATACGGAGAGCCGACAACAGACGGGCGACTGCTCGCCTTTTACTCGTCGCTAATATAGAAACATACCCACACTAGTACAGTACGTACATGTTTCACGATTTCTCCAATGGTGATGTATATGAAGGCCTTAGGGCCGAGGACTTCCAGTCGGTGAAACTCGAATCAACATTTATTACCACAGAACGGAAAACAAAGGGAGAACTTGGAGAAAAATTACAGGGTAAGAGCCCTGAATGAAGAGATCATGACGATATAAAATGTTTCCGTAGTTCATGGCTTATAATGAACGCCATACTACATAAAGTTTACTGGCCCCATCTTTAACCCTTGAATATATTAGAACTCCTGTTTCGTACACTAGTCTAATGCCCCAAAGGATCCCCTCTCCGTGGCCCAGACGGAGAATTATGCAAACAGTTATAATGAGGGGACGAGGGGTAAGGGTTGCCGTGTAAGTGAAGCGGCCCTGCTGTGGATGCTCTGTATCTTCCTACATTTCTTCTAACCAGGGAAGTGGGCAGGAGACAGGGATAACCTTTCATGCACGAGGAGCTAATATGAGAGGGAAACAATGGGTGGTGGGTGGAGGTGAAATGGGTGGGAGTGGGTACGTACTTTGGTTAGCTACCTCCCTCACAAAGGGAAAGAAATCCTTGGTATGTGTATATGTATATATATATATATATATATATATATATATATATATATATATATATATATATATATATATATATATATATATATATATATAGATGAAATAGATTGCAAAGCAATAGGGTCTTCTATTGGTGTCCTCTTCGCCCATTGTATGTGGGCCTAGTGGAAAGAGTTTTATCCCATTAAGACATTTGCCCATACATCCATGGTAGGTATACAGATGATATTTTTGTTGTAGGGATAACCGTACTTACATTGGGTGCGAGAGACATGCGTTAAAAAGTCCTGTCTGTATTCCGCCTCGGATCACTCCTCTTTCCAGAATGAAATGTAAAACTTGTCACTCTTCTCTTTTGTGTTTGTCATTTTTCATTGATGAATAAGAGCATACCTTATCATTTCCTTAGGTAAAAAAAAAATATTTGCGCTTGTTAATTTTTAGTAATGTTTAGTTATTCAATTATAATACACTTCGAAATCCCATTATTTTACAATCTCAGAAACGTTTCACTTCTTATGATTGATTCCACAAAACGTTTCATTCTTTTTGTATCAAATAAACGTTCCCTACGCACTCGAGGCTTTAATCCAGCTTAATCCCTAGCTTAATTACTCTGCGCATTTTTATTGTATGATGAGCAAATACACATATGCTTCATTATCAGATTAAATCCCCTCGCTGATGCTTGTAAAGGACGGTAGCATGACAGTCTTCACCCCCACCCGCCAGCCATTGACAAGCAAATAAGACTTTTGGTGTTGATTGCACATTTCCTTCTTTTTCTGAAACACTCTGACCAAGGCAATTTTAAGCCTTCTGAAGATCTGAAGATGTTTATATTGTCTGTCGTAAGGCGATTTTATTCACTTGATTGCGGATGTTAAAGGTATCCTTGAGCTCATTATCATGATACCTTTGGAGTTTGTTCTGACCGACGCCAGTAGATTTTATTCAGCTGAGCGCGACACTTCGTGCTGCAAGGGTCGATTCCATCATTCTATTCGAAGATTTTGGTTTCCATGACGCTAGACGTTTTCATTCACACTGTCGGGAACACACTGAACACAGCAGGGCCTCAACCACTCGATGCTCCAATTCTGAACACAGTTTGTGTCATAGCTGAATAAATTCGCCTGGTATCTGCTAAGGGACTGATATGTTCTTTCTTCTTGTGGAAGTCCAGAAAACAACGTTCAGTCTTGCGGTTAAGATAAAGAAGAGTAATAAGCAAGGAAACACAAATGCCCGAATAGATGGTCGGTGCTTAATGAAAGGTATATCACAGAGAAAAGAAATAGGAGCAGGAAAATATAAAATAAATAATGCAGTTTGTCAGACAAGGAGAAAAGGAAATAATTTGAGGGAAGAATTTCTGTACGAGGATGAAAAGGGAGGTAGTCAAAAAACAAAGAACACAAAATTAGAGAGAGAGGGAAAATGAGCGGAAACAAAACAGTGATCAACCAAAGAAAATGATATAGCGGAACTATATGAAATAAATGAGGACTTAGAAAACAGGGGAAGAGAAATCGTTAAGTGAAAGAGAAAACAGAGAAGAAAATGGGCGAATGTACGTTAGAATGAGAAAGGAGACGGGATGGGTAGAAAGGGAGATGTGTAGAAAGAGAGGAAGAAGAAAAGGAAAAAGGAGAAAGGAAAGTAAAGAGAAAAGGAGGGGGACTGTTGAGTGGACAAAGAAGAATAGGAAAGATGGAATTAGTTGTGAAGGAGTTGATAAAAGAAAAGGAAGGAAAAAAGAAGATAATAAAGAATACTAACTTGAAGTAGAGAAAAAGTCATGGAGCGGAGAGGTCGCTGCTGAATGAGAGAAATGAGAATGAGAGAAATGAGTAGGGCTATGGCAGAAGAAGAGAAAGAATATTGTTAGTAGGAAGCTGTTAAATGGTAGGAAAGAAAAGGCAAAGTGCAGGAAAAAACGGTAAGAGGAAGGAAATAAATGACAAAGGGAAGAAAGAAAAATCACTAAGGGTAGTAAAGAAACATAAGGGAACAGCCAAGAAATAGTGATACAAAGGAGAGTTATGGCAAGAACAAAAAATATTACCCGAAAGGTAGACAGAAAATACAAAGAATCAGATAAGAGATAGCAAAGCGAAAAACATTATATAAACTAGGAAATTTCATGACTCGGGAAACAGCGACATAGATCACGAAAACCACCAGAGAGAAAATGGCAAAAAGAAAGAAAGAAAGAAAAAGAAGGTAGATATATAGTAATGTGAGAGAAAACTCGTTATGATAAAATGTAGGAAGAAAATGAAAAGAGACAGAAAACAAAATGAGTTTTAAGTTGCATGGCAACGACAAAGGTCACAGGAGGAATTAACTGGAAATGAGCCAAAAGAAGTAAAGACCGGAAAGAAATGTCAATTGGCAGAGCGAAAAATATCTCCAAATGAAAGCCAAGAAAGAAGAGACGGGGTAATCGGGGATTAGAAAAGTAAAACGTGTACATACATATGTGTGTGTGTGTGTGTGTGTGTGTGTGTGTGTGTGTGTGTGTGTGTGTGTGTGTGTGTGTGTGTGTGTGTGTGTGTGTGTGTGTGTGTGTGTGTGTGTGTGTTTGTGTATGTTTGTGTGTTTGTGTAGGTGTCTGTACGTACATATATTGGATGCCATCTTGAATAAATGATCTAAGTAATTTAACGTTGACTTACTTTGTAAAGCTTACAAAAAAAGCCTATATCTCTTATAATACATTTCAAGGATATTATTCATATGTAAATATAAGCAAGGTCGCCGATTAAATGAAGTGGCCTTGCTGTGGATGTGCTGTGTCTTGCGGCACTGTTTCTGACCCGGGGCGGTGGGCAAGGTGCAAGGATGACCCGTCATCCAGGAGGTGCTCAGATGAGAGGGAGGGTGGGAGGGGTGTGGAGTGTATTTGGGGATGAAATGGGTGGGGGTGTTTTTGTGCCTTTCCCTTTTTGGCTACCTCCCTTGAAAGGGGGAAAAAGCCTTGGTATATGTATGTATGTATATATATATATATATATATATATATATATATATATATATATATATATATATATATATATATATATCACTTAGACAAAATGTTGTAGCACATTTGTAAATAATATTCACGAAGAACCCACAGTCGGTATAAAAGGAAATTTTAGAAGAATGTGTAACTTCTATATTTCGGCTAATAGCTATAACCCTCTTCAGGACAGTACAGATTACACGAATTTGTACTTATGTCTCTGCAAATTCTTGTAATCTGTACTTTCCTGAAGAGGGCTATAGCTATTAGCCGAAATATAGAAGTTACACTTGCTTCTAGTTTCCTTTTATTCCGACTGTGGGTTCTTCGTAATAAATATATATATATATATACTATATATTTATATATATATATATATATATATACTATATATGAGTATATTATATATAATATATATATATACATATATGTATGTATACATATATATATATATATATATGTATATATACATATATATATATATATATATATATATATATATATATATATATATATGTATATATATATATATATACACTGAATGGTTCCCAGTGAACAGGTTAACATCTTTTCAACCACAATTAACTTTTAGTTCCATGCCATTACAGTCGACACTGACGAGGAGCTCGAAGGAAGCATATATTGGAAATTGAAACCTTCATTGAGCCAATGACTCGAACTCAGCTCGGACGTGACAAAGTGCCAGTGACTTAACCGATTGCGCTACCAAGAGGTATTTAAGTCACTGACACTTTGTCACATCAGAGCTGAGTTCGAGTCCTTGGCTCGACCACGTTTCAATTTCCAATATATGCTTCCTTCGAGCTTCTCGTCATTCTCCACTGCAATGGCATGGAATTAAAAGTGAATTGTGGCTGAAAATATATATATATATATATATATATATATATATATACACATATGTATATATATATATATACACACATATGTATATATAAATATATATATATACATATATATATATATACATATACATATGTATATAAATATACATATACATACATATGTATATATACATATATATAAATATATATATACATATATATACATATATATATAAATATATACATATATATATATACATATACATGTATATATATACATATACATATATATATATATATTTAATGCAAACATACACATACACACACACACGCACGAACACACACACACACACACACACATACACACACACATATATATATGTGTATATATATATATATATATATAAATATATATATATATATATATATATATATATATATATATATAGATATTGTTGAGGCATTGTGACAGGGTGATGAAGGTGGGTGAGGAAGACATAAATCAGAATCCAAGTTTATTTCTGACTAGTTTCGCACAAATAGGCTTCTTCAGAGAAATAATGTATTAAGGAGAAAACAAGGCAAACATATATATACGGGGCACTGTGAGGAGCTTCGGAGAGCTCACCCAGGGTCGT